>NC_089222.1:124212931-124534382 GCF_963924675.1 Phocoena phocoena | reverse complement strand
TAATGGAGTTAGAGAATATTGTGGTTTTCCATGCCATCTGATATTAGTATAGTTGTGTTCATGTATGAATGGGATTTCTGGTATTTATTCTAATGGAGAATGTTTCACAGAAATTGCTATTCTGAATGGAAATAATTTTGTTCTTTGAATCTGAGTAATGTTATATTCCTATTCATTGCATAGATTTGATCAAACTTCAGAGGTGGCAATAAATATCTTTATCTGAAAATTTTAATGGTGTAAGATTTTTAATGGGTTGAAAATAAAAACTTTGGATAGAATATTTTCCCCTAAAACTCCAAGAAAACAGTACAGCACACATACACTTACAAGTATCCTAAATCACATCAGCAAGTTTCCTTTGAAACTATTCCCTGTCATATGAAAGCATTCGAATATGAATGCTTTTCTAAAAAAAGAAATAAATAATACAGTTTAACTTAACATACAATTTTTATGTCAGTGTTTTTTTTAATATATTTACAGAATGTCAAAATACTTTAAAAAGTTGCTAAAGCTGTGTGAGACTTAATGACCATAATTTCCTGTCTGCACTTTTAACAGTTACACTCTTTGAAACTTTTGAGTATATTCACAGTTTTGTTCTCAGTAAATTGAATATGTTGAGTTGATTTCAGTGTCCAGAGGAACCAATTAAAGGTGGGATATTAATAATAAAGGAATGTTTCACAAATGATGAAATTATTTATCCCCTATTTTTCATATTGAAAGATAGATTGCTTTCCCTCTAGAGCTAAAAGCTTTTTAACTTTTTTTGACTTATTAAAGTATTTTTTTAAGTGAGGTTAGAATAACTCTACATGTAATCATCCTAGTTGGAAGTAGGAGAAAATGAACCCTCTGTAAAGTCATATTTAATTTATCCATCTCTTAGAATCATGCAGAGAATTGTTGCCAGTGGAAATTCAATCAAAGAGAGTTGCACACGGGGGTCAATCTCCACTTTAGAAAATAGCGTTTCCTGATTATGCATTTGGGACCATATTTTGTAGAGGAAATTATATAAATATAAATGAGATTATTCTACCTAAGTTTTCTGTATAAGTTTCCTATTTGAAATGTCTGATATTCATTGGTTTTCAAATGGCAATAATAATGTAAATATAAATGTATATATTTACATAGTTTTAAAGAAAACTTTAGTTTTTGATACCTAGATACTCCTAATTGTAAAATAAGTCTAATAAGATATATAAAAGTGAGGCAGGTAATACTAAGAAGGTATGTAAGAAATGTTGAAACGTGTTTCTAAAACTACTGTTCTGGATATTCACTAAATCAACAGATTCAGTTATCCTCTTGCACTCTTGCCTTCAGTACACTCATTATTTAATTGAATTAAGAAAATTGATTGCTCTCTATGCTCTATTTTTAGATTATCACAGAAAGCCATATATCACTGTTATTCCATTTTATTAGTTCAGTATAAAAGCCTAAAATGCCATTGATCCACTATTAACAGTTAATCTGAACTGATTGAAGTAAAAGTAAAATTAAAGAAATTGAAAAGCATTCTAAAGTGACTTTAATATTAGAGTAATGTGGGATATATCTAATAGTCAAAGAAAATTTCTGCTTCATAGCACTAAAATCATTTAATTACTTTTATAGTCAAATACGATGATGGCCAAATAATTAATTCAGCTTCAGCATTATGCTACAAGTTGTACTTTGTTTTTACTTTAATATTCTTTTTAGTGGTATCTATTAACAGGATCTAAGTATAAGAGTGTTTAAAAGGAAAAAAGATATATAAAACCTGTAAAAAAAAAAAAGAAAGAAAGGAAAAGAAAGTCAAGAAACATGGATTAAATTACCTTTTGTTATTCACTGGGTGTAGTAAGAAAGGTATAAACATAATTTTCTATTGAGAGATTTTGTTATAAAGACATTAACTCTCTAAAACAGAACAGGAAAATATTAGTGATGTCATGTGAATTTTAAGCATATATTAAGTTAAAATGTGTGCACACAAAAGCACAAGGGATTGGAGAGTGGAAATGAGAATATGCTGTGAAGCAAACTAATATTTTGTAAAGGTAGAATCTAAATTATTAAACATGGATATCTTGAAATCTATGGCATAACTAATTTTAAAAAGAGATATAAAAAATAAACTGGGGCTTCCCTGGTGGCGCAGTGGTTGAGAGTCCGCCTGCCGATGCAGGGGACACGGGTTTGTGTCCCGGTCCGGGAAGATCTCACATGCCGCGGAGTGGTTAGGCCCGTGAGCCATGACCATTGAGCCTGCATGTCCAGAGCCTGTGCTCTGCAGAGGGAGAGGCCACAACAGTGAGAGGCCCATATACTGCAAAAAAAAAAAAAAAAAAAAAAAAAAAAAAAAAACAAAAAACAGTGGAGATAATAAGAAATCTTTAAAAATACTCAGTCTAAAGAAGACAGAAAAAGAGGAAAAATAAAGATAAAATGGAATAAATAGAAAACAAAATGGTACATTTTAACCCAATTGTAATAGTATTACAATAAATATAAATAATTAAGAGACAGAGATGGTATAGTTAAATATAAGGCCATAGATATGTTGAAATGTTAAAGGTGACAAAAGCTGTACAAATCAAGTATTAATCAAAGAATATGTTGTTATTATAAAACAAAAAGTTGACTTAAGAATATGGACTCTAACCAAGAAAAATGCTGACATTTCATAATGATCAAGAAGTCATTTTCCAGAACAAATAAAAATTTAAAATACATATACACCTAATAACAGAGCTGGAAATACATAAAAACTGAAAGATGAATAATAAAAATCATAATTGTACTTGGAAAATTCAATATTCATTTCTTAGTAGTTGACAGAACAAGTAGACAGAATATCAGAAAATAAATAGCAGACCTCTGAACAGCACTATAAACCAACATGACAAAGTTGAAAGTTGTAGAACATTATATTCTAACACCATAAGAATGCATATCCATTTCAAATTCACATTAAACATTTAGAAGATAAACTATATTCTAGACCATAAAATAAATCTTCATAAATTATAAAGAATTAAATGTATACAAAGTATGTTCTTGTATCATTACTGAATTATACCTGAATTCACAAGAGATTATAAATTATTTTGAATTGAATAAAACCAAAAGCAAACATATAAGAATTTATGGGTTGCAGCCAAGTCTGTGCTAAGAGGGAATTTTGTTGCATTAAAATTTTATATTACAAACAAAGACCTCAAATACATGATCTAAGCTACAGCCTTATGAGAATAGAAAAAAAAAAAAAACAAAATAAAACCAAATGAAGCAGTAAGTAGGAAATAATACAGTTAACAGAAAAATCAATGAAAGTAAATACAGATATACAATAGAAGAAATAATTTTTAGTTCTTTATAAAAATCAATAAAATTGTTAAACTTCCAGTCATGTGGATAAGCAAAATGAAACAGAATGTGCACATAATCAATGTCAGTAATGAAACTGGTGCCATTACTACAGATTATACCTATTTTTTAAAAATCAGAGAATATTATAAACACTATTTTACTAAATTATACTATAAAGTTGATTATACAGATGAAAGGGACACATTCCTTAAAAGACATGAACTAACTAACCTCACTGGAAAATAGACTACCAAAATGCCCCTATATCTTGTGTAAAAATTTGAATGTTTAGTCAAATATATTTATACATACACACATACATACCTACCCCTCAATCTGAGATGGTTTCAGTGGTGAAATTTACCACTTGATGTGGACATAATACCCAATCCTGTATAATATCTTTCAGAAAATTGATGAGGGAATACTCCCCATATCATTCTAAAGGTCAGCATTCCCCTCATAAAAAAAGGCAAAGACAGGGCTTCCCTGGTGGTGCAGTGGTTGAGGGTCCGTCTGCTGATGCAGGGGACACAGGTTCGTGTCCCGGTCTGGGAAGATCCTACATGCCGCAGAGTGGCTGGGCCCATGAGCCATGACTGCTGAGCCTGCGCATACGGAGCCTGTGCTTTGCAACAGGAGAGGCCATGACAGTGAGAGGCCCACGTACTGCAAAAAAAAAAGAACAGACAGCTACATACCAATACCCCTCATAAAAATAGACACAAAAATTCTAACAAGAAATAGTTGAAAGTTCAATTTAACAAAATATAAAATGGATAATAGATACAGCCAAGTGTATTTTCTCCTGTGAAGGCTAATTCAACATTCAAAAAATCAGGCAAGGGACTTCCCTGGTGGTCCAGCAGTTAAGACTCCATGCTCCCAATGGAGGGAGCCAGGGTTTGATCCTGGGTCAGGGAACTAGATCTCTCATGCTGCAACTAAGAGCCCTCATGCCATAACTTAAGATCCTTCATGCCACAACTAAAGATCCCGTACATTGCAACAAAGATCCTGTGTGCTGCAACTAAGACCCAGTGCAGCCAAACAAATAAATAATTAAAAAAAAAAAAAATCAAGCAATGTAATTCACCGTAATTCTAACCAAGAGCAACTATTAAAAATTCAGAAAAAAACTTTTGTGCAAACTCAATATCCATTCATGATAAAATTTTTCAGTAAATTAGGAATAAAAGAATATATGATTAAGCTTATTAAGTAATTCAAAGAAAATTCTAAGCTAATTTCATACTGCATAATGAAAGACTGAGCACTTTCTCTGTAAGATGAGGAACAAGAGAGTAATGAGTAGCATACTTAATATCATACTCAAGGTTCTGATAAATGCAGAAAGACAAAACAAAACCATAAAGATTCAAAAGGAAGAAGTAAAAATATTTGTTTAGTAACAACCTAGTTGTATATATAAAAATTCTTTAAAAAGTCACAAAAATTACTAAAACTAAAAAAATGAGCTTAGCAACTTACTAGGCTATAAGGTCAATACAAAATTCAACGTGATATTAGTATAAAACTGATCACCATTTTTATATAGTAGTTGCAAACTATTATAAACTGAAATAAAGGTAAAAACTACCATCTACAATACACAAAAAGTAAAATAATGAGATATAAATCCTACTTCATAAATACAATACAAATATTATGAAATCTATAAAATGATAAATCAGGAAAGACAAATGGAGTTATAGACCATATTCATTGACTGGATGATTAACATTAATTATCTTCATATAATGATCTACAGATTTGAGGCATTACAAGCACATCATTGCAACATCACTGCATATATATATATATATATATATATATATATATATAATATTAGTAACCTTAACCTAGTATATTTGTAGAAAGGCAAAGAGATTATAATACCCAAAATAATTTTGTAGAAGAAGGAGAACGTTGGGGGACTTTCACTACTTGATGTTCAAGTCTGTGATAAAAGTACATTATTCAAATAGGTTGCTATTAGAGAAAGGATGGACATACAAATTGATGGAATGGTATAGTGAGCCAGCAAATACATTTTCATATATTTTGTCAATTTATATTCAAAAAACAAAAACTCAAATATTGGTGGAAAATACCTATAAATGCAAATAAGTGAACATGAATCCCATTCTCACACTCTGTACACAAAGTAACTCTTCAAAATGAATCAATAACCAGAGTATGAAACCGAAATCTATAAATCTTCAAGAAGAAAACATAGGAGAAATTTTTTTGTCATTTTAGGTTAAGCAAAATCTTGTTAGATATGATGGCAAAATACCAATCTATAAAAAACCGATAATGTGGACTTTATCAATATTAAGAAAATCTGGTCTTTAAAAGAAACTGTTAAGAGATTGAAAGAAAAAAAGTAAGCTGGGAAAAAATACTGTAAATTACAAATCACATAATAAACTGTGTTCATAATATATAAAGAACACATTACATTTAAAAATGACAACTCAATTTAAAAAAAATGGGACAAAAATTTGAACATATACCTTGCCACAAAAAAAGACATGGATAACAAATATGCAAGTAAAAAGATAAGATATTCGGCATCATTAGTCATTTAGGAAGTGCAAATTAAAACCACAATGAGATTTCACTGTACAACTATTTTAATGAATAACATTTGAAATATTAAAAAATCATACAATACCAAGTACTAGTAAGGATGTGGAAAAGAACGAGTCCACACACATCAATGAAGGGAATGCAAAATGTTTTGTCCACTCTCAAAAGTGTTTGGCAGATTTTTATAAAGTCAGGAATTTATCCAAGTGAAATGAAAACCTATGTTGACACAAGTATGGATGGAAATGCTTATAGTGACTTTATTTAGCATTGCTAAAACCTAAAAACAACAGAAATGCACCTCAGTTAGGGAATGGATTAGTAACAAACTCATAGAAGAAGCAACAACATGAAGAGTCTTAAATGAATTAACGTAAGTTTAAAAAAGGCAGGCAAAATTATAAATATTGTATAATTCCATTTATGACTTTCTTGCAAAAGCAAAACTTTATGTACAGAGCACAGAACATGATCTCTCTTATATGTGAGATTTAAAGAGATATATGTATAACTACTTGTAGATCTATTAAATATAAATCTATATAAATCTATAAATGTAAATATGTATATATGTATAATTTATTTAAAAAGCTCATAGATACAGAAAACAGACTGGTGGTTGCCAAAGGTGGAGGGGGGTGAAGGAAATGAATTAATTGTTCTGTTTTTTTTTGTTTGTTTGTTTTAGTTTTAGTTTAAATAAATTGAATTTAAAAGTATTAAACAGGTTGGGAGAACCTGAGGTTGGGGGACGTATTTAAGTACAAGGAGGAGAAGAGAATTTTGGGAGTGATAAAAGAGTTCTATCTTTGTATAAACTCTGTGTCTAAGACTGGTATCAAAATCCTAAAGATAGAATTTGGTATATACGTGTTGGACCAGGAATCCACATCTGCTCCAGTCAAATGTAGCTGGGCACAGATGAACATATTGATATTTTTGGCTATAAGAAGGAAATGTTCTATAAAATATACCTCCCATTTAACAAGATTCATGACTTCATTAAAACTCTTTACAAGTGAAGAAAGTAAACAATCTAGTAGAAATTGCCTATTTGAAAATAATTACAATAACTGTGGCAATGACATAATTTCCCATGAAAATTATGACAAAAATTTTAGACTTATTTTTCTACAAATACAATGTCTGTAAAATATTCTTGGAGTAAATTTAGAAAGGTATCTAAATTTGGTATGTGCAAATTGATCCTTACATATTTCTAGATTTTATGCTAATTTTGAATGTATGAATTATCTACTGCTGCTCAATAAGTTACTCAGACATTTAGCAGTTTAAAACAACAAATTTTATCACACAGAGCTTGTGGGGCTGGAATCTGGGCGTGTGTTAGTTGGATCCTTTGGTTCAGGGTCTCCGGCATAAGGCTGCAATCAAGGTGCTGGGTAGGGCTGCAGCCATCCCAAGACTCAACTAAGGTACAGATCCTCTTCTACACTCATTCATATGGCTGTTACCACTGGCTGTTTTTTTGGAGCCATCAGTTCTTCCCCAGGTGAGCCTCTTCATGGGGCTTCTCACAGCATAGCAGCTTCCTCCCCTTAGAGCCAAGGCTGAGAAAGACAGAGAGAGAGAACCACAAACGTTTTATAACCTAATCTCAGAAATGACATCCCATCACTTGCTGTATTCTATTCATTAAAAGCAAGGCATTAAGTCCAACTCACAGCAAGTAATGAGCATTACAAAAGAAGTAACAAGCCACTCAGAGCCATTTAGAAGCTGCTTACCACACTGTAATACTTATTTCAGAAATATGTAATCCTCAAAAATAAATTCCCCAAATATAAATATGTATCATCAGATTAATGATCTGAGAAAAATCAGAATTATATAAAAACAGAAATATTTCATCAGTGATGAAAAATGACATCCTTGCATCTGTCAGAAATCATGCTTGTAAAATCAGGTCCAGGAAAGGGATGACTTTTTGAATTTTCTGAACAATGTTTTAACAAGACAACACCTGGGTATACTTTAGGGTTATTGCTACCAGGCTGAGTAAGAAGACAACATTTAAGACAGCAGAGTGAAAGAATAGGAAGAACCCAAAGGTAGATGATATTATTGAGCACTAATTACTCCTCCTACTACTACTTCTACTATTGCTGCCAATACTACTACTCTTGCTGTTACTACTACATTGCTGTTACTTCTACTACTATGAACAATGAAAATAATAACAGTCAATATATGTTGAGTTCTTATATGTGAATTTCTGCTTTGAATGCTTTACAGAGATTGTAGAAATGTCTGTATGTGAAATAAAATATAAATAATTCACTGTTATATTGGTATCATAGAAAAGACAACTGTCACATGAAGAGATTTAGCACAGGCCTAGGAAAGAGATATAACACTGGCTCCAAGTCTGCCCTTGTAAACATTGCTCTGTGGTGCTCCAGTGGAGCCTTGGGACTCACATGAATTCTAGACATCTTTAATGTGAGCTAATCATGACTATTTATGCTCCTTTGAGCACAGTTACTTTCGGCCTCTGATATTCTAACTTATAACATTCCAGAAGTATTCTTAAAAACACACACACAAAGAATAAAATAATTATTTTATGCATAATTATTGATTCATCTTAGAAATATTCATATGTACCAGAATTTTAGTTATTTACTGTCTCTTATGAATAAAGAAACGATTTGAGATTTCTCTGCCTTTTATTTTCTATGAGATAATGGTTAATGGGCTTGCTTGGTAGGTGAGGTTATACCTACAAAGGGGAATTTGTTCACTGTCTGCCCTCCATGTGTCCTGTACAACAAGAATGACTCTGTGTTCCATTTCCTTTGGCCTGTCTCCATGAGCACCTCTCAGACAGATATCTGTCTCAATTCCCAGTCAAAAACAACATTGTACTTTTCCAAGGTAATTTTTCAAATTTCTTCCCAAATTGAATTGTTTTTCATATTCGTTTCATCTGCTTCATCTACATGAGTTGTTATTCCTCATACTTAATTCTCTCTATAGTTATCTCCCCAAGAAACTAAACTCGAAGTGAGAATATGCTGGAAGATAAGTTGTTATAATTCACAGAACTTTAATCAGAAATCTAGTAATTACATTAGAAAATTTTACAAAATTTATTTGTATATAACATCATGTACAATTTTGGGTGTGGCATACTCATAACAAAGCTAAACAAACAGAATATATGTAATACCTGAGAGATTGTTATAAAATATTGAGATTAAATTATGTGTGTATATTATCTTAATTCATTTGGATAGGTAGATATTGTGTATAGGTTACTTCTTTATGACCATTACTTTTATAGTCTCTAGGAATTCAATGTATCATGTATATTTATATGAAATATCCATTTTAGATTCTATTGTTTTATTCCTGGGTTTTATTACAAAACAAAATAATTATTAAATTTTGTTAATTAAAATATTTTTTTAATATTTAAATGAAAGATATAAAGACAAAGTAAAAATTCTTCTAATCCAACTGTCAGAATAATCCTGTTGGCTTAAAAGTAAAATCAATATATATTGAACACCCAAATAAAACAGAAAACTCCTTACTTCCCTCCAGTAATACAGTTCCCAAGTTGGTTTTCATTAATATTTTCCTGTATAACTTTCCAGTAACAAAGTATGTCTCTGAATGAACTGAAATACAAATTTTGTGACTCTGGATAATATTACTTAAATGAATATTGATAGCCAAATAGGATAAATAAGACCCAAAGCTAGATCTAGATAAGACAAATCTATATATTTTTTATAACTTATATATTCATATATTTATAGTGTATATATAATAATATATATATTTATTATTTTGGTATTAAGAGGAACAAATATTTTCTGCATATCACTTGCCTTTGTTTTTGGTAAATATCATATAGATTATATTATTAACATATTCATGTTTTCATTATTTTAAGAGTACATAGTATTTCATTATTTCATTGTATGAATATTCAACTATTTACTATTTTTCCTCTTAGAAAGCATTTAGAATAATTATATTCCAATTGTAGTTATGCTGTTCTAAACATTCAGGTTTATTTAAAACAGTGTATATAAGTGAATATGTAAGTTAAATTTCTACCTGTTGAATTGGTCTGTAAAAGGCTATGAGAAAATTAAGTTTATAATATTTTTAATTATAAAAAAGTACAAATTACCTATCCATGTATAATTAGTTTATACATTGTTGGGGGTTTCAATATTCTACTTTAATACTGCATGCACATTAATAAAGTAACTTTAGAGAAAATTACAAGTTAATGTTTCTTATTCTATAATTCAATGGAAATAAAAATGAAAGGTGCAATAAATAGGTCGGTGACCTAAGTTAAAATACATTAGCTTAGGAGAGGAAGAAATAATAAATATAACACTGAGTAACCTCTGTATACTGCTGTGGTTTGACTGGTAAAATAAAACATCAAGTAACACTCAGGATAACTCCCTGAGTTATCCATTATGCTCTTAGATATTGTATTATGCAAGGACTCATGAATTTTTAGATGATAGCTGGACCTAAAAACATTTTTAACAGCTTACAAATCATGTTCCAATGTGTCATTTAATATTTTGATGGGATAAAAAGGCAAATCTGATATTTCAAGGATCATTTGAATCAAGATTTTTCTTTACATTTTTTGCCATACATATTCCACGGCTGAATATTTTATTTTCAGATTTGTTTTTAGAAAAAAAAGGTTTAATCAACCTTCTTTTATGAGTCTTTCTCTTAGGGAAAAAAATAATTATCTACGACAAGCATTAGGCATGCACTTCACTTAACTGAAAAACATTTCTAAAGTATTTATAATATTTTACTTTCCAGTTAGTAAAGTATGCGAGTTCTCGACACTACTTACTCATTAATATTTAGTGTGTCAGTCTTTTGGCTTTACTATTCTATTTATTATGTACTTTGTTGTCTTATTTGTGTTTTTTAATACTTTATTTTTACAAATAGTTTAAACTATTCTGTTTTTATTGCATATTCATATAAATTTAAGAAGCAACTTATTTTTTCTGTATTAAAGAGGCTTGCTGGAACTTTTATTGAGATTGTGTTGAATATTTATATATATTTGGACAAAATGAACATCTTACTAATATTAAGTCTTCCAATCCTTGAACATGATGTATCTCTTTATTTGTAATCTTTAACTTAAATTTTTCATATATTTTATATTTATAATTTTGTATTGTTACTATATTTTAATTTGTATTTAATATTTGTTGATGGTATATATAAATGTATATATATAAATAAGTATACATGTATATATAGAGTTATATATGCATCCTGTATAGAAAATACACATGCATTTGTGTGTGTGTGTGTGTGTATGTACACTTACAAGAGAAAGAGAGGGGTCATGTTGTATCCATAATTGTATGCTATTCTGGATCTTTAAGAGGAGTTAATTAAAAGGTGAATTTAAAATGCCATTTACTAAAGTTGTAAATTCACAGATCACAAATCTTTCTTGGTAAGCTTTTGGATATTCTTATTAATAAATCTGTCACTTAATTTTGGAAAGGGAATTATTCAAATAGATCAGATCTTACTCCTGAGAAGCAATATTTTGTTTTATCTCAGTATGCATGCTTATAAAACACATAAAATACATGCTGTTTTTATGTAATCATTCAAAAATAAAAGGGATATGCTCTGTTTTCTGTATTGTTCGATATACATGTAATACTTAACTGAAAAATATTTATCATGGCTATTTGGTCTTTGATTAATTTCCACTTGTACTAATATCATATTGAGGACTTTTTTAAGTTTGTCATTTTTTTGTCCTAACCTGATGCTTGCTATCATATAGTTTTTATTTCTTTTTGTAAGAGCTTCTTGGTGACTCTCAGTGATTATAGCCCATTACTTATACAATTTTATATTTCTGAGGATGCTCCAGTTACCATCCTTAATTTCTGGTAAGCTGAATTTGAGCAGTTGCTGTTTATGTATTGATGCATTCTGTTGGCCACATAAAACAACATACTTTGCCTACAGACATAAGTATTGAAATGTCTGTCAGAAAGACATGTTGAATCTGTGTGAGCAGAGAGAAAAAAATACCAAAATTTTTCTTAGAGCATTGTTATTTGGTTTGTTTCTCATTAGGTATAAGGTTATTCCAAGTTTCAATATATTTTACTCTTTGTCATAGGCAATATATTTGGAAATTATGGAAAAATAAGGAGGAAAAAGATGGAATATGTGTACTAGTTAAGAATATTGCCTTAAAATTAGATCTGGATTTGAATTCATTTGTACATCTTTCTAGTTGTGGAACCTTGGACAACATTTTAAATCTCTCAACATTTCAATATCTATAAAGATAAGAAAAGCACTAAGTTTATTACTTGTAGGGTTGTTAGAGGCAATAAATGTAAAATATTTAACTCATTGGTTGCCAATAAATACTAATTACTATTTTTATTATTAGCTATTATTCAAAGGAACTATATCAGAGTCTCCTGGACAGTTTTAATTTTATTTCAGAAACTAGATGTCTTCGAGATTTACCAGTTATCCTTTCCTAGATAACAAATTACCAGAAAACCCTGTGTCTTTAAACCACCAATTTCTTTGCTCATGATCTTGTACGTCAGCAATTTGGGATGGGCTTAGATGGGCAGTTCTCCCACAAGGCTTGCTTGAGATCGCTCATCAAGCCATAGTCATCTTCTGGCTGTACTTTTTCTAAATATTCTAAGATGGACTGACTTGTTTTGTGTTTGTTGCTGATTGTCAGTTGGTAGTCAGATAGTAGTTCTAGAGGAACTCAGCTAAGATATTTCTGCTTGATATGATATGTAATTCTCAAGTAGGTTGAGTAGGGGCTATTTATATGGCAGCTTCAGAGCAATTTGCCAAGAGAGTGAGAGTGGAAATTTCCAGTCTTGTCCAGGCCTAACATCTAAAATCCCTCATTGCATTTCCACTGCATTTTATTGGTCAACACAACTCACAGACCAACCCTGATTCCACAAGGTGGAGGAACAAACTCCACCTCTTGATGAGAAGAGCAATAGAAAATTACATTGCAAAGGGAAAGGACAAATTTATACCCATTTCTTATTTTAATTTTATGTATTTTAAATTTATTTTTTCTATTTTACCTTTATATCATAGACTCTGTTTCTTAGAATCTGTACCCTGGACTCATTATGTTAACAAAGTATTTGGCAATTCTCTATCACTGTGAAATCTCTATTACATTTTTTAAAAATGATAGAAAATTCCTGAATATCTTCTTCCTAATCTAGTGAGAGAGTGGTGGTTGGTACTGGTGGAATATTAATAAGGAATTTTAGGTTTTATGCTTTCCTATCAGAGTAATAATCTCATTTATATCTACAAAGATTTTTTTAATGCAATTATTTTTACCAGTTATAAACAACATACATGTATGAAAATCAATGAAATATTTTATACATAGATTATAACAAATCAAGAATATTTTAAATTTTAACCCAGTAAATTATGTTTTAAGTGTTTACAGGAGTGCTTGCTTCTGTCACAGAATGGAAGATAGATAGAAGATAGATAGATAGATAGATAGATAGATAGATAGATAGATAACTATAGATGTATTACAAGGAATTGACTCAAGTGACTTACGGAGTCTGAGAAGTCTCAAGATCTGCACGGTGAATTGGCAGTCTGGAGATGCAGGAGAGCTCATGCTGCAGGTCCTTACAAGACTGAAGTTATGAGAACCAAGAGAGTCAATGCTGTTGTTTCAGTCCAAGTCTGAAGGCCTAAGAAGCAAGAGAGCTGATGGGTAGATTCCACTCTGAAAGCCATCAGGAGGGAGACTCAAAAGCAGATGTTTCAGAGCTTCCCTGGTGGTGCGCTTGTTGAGAATCTGCCTGCCAATGCAGGGGACATGGGTTCAATCCCAGGTCCAGGAAGATCTCACATGCCACAGAACAACTAAGCCCATGCACTACAACTACTGAGCCTGAGCTCTAGAGCCCACGAGCCACAACTACTGAGCACACGTGCTGCAACTACTGAAGCTGCACACCTAGAGCCCATGTTCGGCAACAAGAGAAGCTACTGCAGTAAGAAGCCCACACACCTCAACAAAGAGTAACACCTGCTCTCTGCAACTAGAGAAAGCCCTGCGCAGCAACGAAGACCCAACACAGCCAAAAATAAGTAAATAAAATTAATTTAAAAAAGCAGATGTTTCAGTTCCAGGATGAAGGCCGGAAAAGTCTGATGTCCCAGCCCCACATAGTCAGAAAGGAGGAGGTTACTCCTACTTGAGCCAGGGTCAGTCTTTTTGTTGTATTTAGTCCTTCGACTGACTGGATGAGGTTCAACGACTTAAGGGAGTACATTTCTTTACCAGTCTTCCTATTCAAATATTAATTGCATTCCCCCCTCAAAAAAAACACCTCTCACAGACAGACTTAGAATAATTTTTGACCAACTCTCAGGACATTCCATGGCTCAGTAGGATTGACATATAAAATTAACTACCACATCCACATCGAAGGAGAATACAGATATTACTTAGTGAACAGAAAGGAAAATTATAGTAGCCATTAGAATCATCAAATGTTTTCAATTGTACTTCTGCACCATCTTAAATTTAGATGTGTCCATTTAACTTGTTTTGACCCAAGGAACGTTAATAAAAGTTGTAAGTATCCTTGACAGTTTGAGGAGCTGGTATGATACTACTTTGTCTTTCCTTCAATTACAATTCAGTAGCACTCCAGAAAATGCCTACTTTGTTACCTTGGGTCCTTAGTGAGGATAAGGCATAATAGAATTCTCAGACTACTCCTGATGAACATGTGACATGACAGAGAAACTAACTGTTGTTTAAGCCACTGAAATTCAGGGTTTGTGTATTACCACAAAATAACCTAGTAGTAAAGCTTCTATTTCTAAAACATTATTTCCACAATTTGTTTTAGACTTAAATTTTTCATTAAAGGTAAGTTTTTAATTTACATTTTTTTGTAAAAAATTGTTTATTTCATCTAGCTTTCAAAATTATTTCAAATACTTAAGAAAGTATTTCTCTTTTATTTCCTTATGGTTTATGGTCTTTACCTAAATTTTAACTTTGGTCTAAGTCATGATTTATTTTTATCACTGCTTGTCTGAATGATAGATTTTTGTATTTATTTATTACTGAATCTATACATTTCCTAGTATCTAATCTAGTAATTTGTTTCCCTCCTTTATTTATTTTTTAATAAATTTATTTATCTATTTTTGGCTGTACTGGGTCTCCATTGCTGCACGTGGGCTTTCTCTAGTTGCGGCGACTGAGGGCTACTCTTCATTGTAGTGCAGGGGCTTCTCATTGTAGTGTCTTCTCTTGTTGTGGAGCACCGGCTGTAGGCATGCGGGCTTCAGTAGTTGTCGCACACGGTCTCAGTAGTTGTGGCTCATGGGCTCTAGAGAGCAAGCTCAGTAGTTGTGGCACACAAGCTTAGTTGCTCTGCAGCATGTAGGATTTTCCTGTACCAGGGCTCACACCCATGTCCCCTGCATTGGCAGGCAGATTCTTAAGCACTGCACCACCAGGGAAGTTCCTCCCTCCTTTATTTTTAAGGGCTTATTCTGTTTTTCTTATTATACAATTTCTTCTTATTAAATTAATTATTTAATTTATTGAAATAAATCCCTTTTTAAAGTTTTATTTCTTTCTAGCTTGCAAATACAATAAATTAATACTATGGACTCTTTCTCAAGAAGAGCTTGTCATTTAATAAGATCTGCTATGGGATTATTTTTATAAATAATATAAAGTAGCCTATAATTTTTATTTGATATGATTACATCAATAAACTAGATTTATCAGACTACAAATTAGGGTAGGTTTCTAGTATATATTACATTAGTATAATACATTTGAATGTAAAAAGAGGTTAAATATTATATTGTGTTTCAGTGGTTTGATGAAGTAGAATTTTAAATTGGCTATCTTAGTTCAATAGTACATATGCAATAATTCTATTGTTGTTTATGTGCTTAATTTCAATTTGAATTATGGATTTCAGAAAGAGGTAACAGGCACAAATTGTAGATTTTTGTAGGATATTGAAGGGAGTTTGATTTTGCTCTCGGATTGAGTTAAGAAAGGACAGGGTGATCTTGAGCACAAGAGTGACAGGAAATCTGGATTTTTCTATGATTAACAGGACAAATGGCTATTCTGTTGGAAGTGACTGAAGGAGAGAGGAAATGTTTTCAATAAGACAAAAACAATTGGAATTTTGAAGTAATAATCCAGACAAGAGACACTGGTGGCAGTAGAGATGGTTACAAATATATTTTAGAGCTAATGATGACAGGAATTGCGATCAATGCATTATTTTATTGATTATATCTTTTGCTCCATTGTTTCTGTTCTTAATTTTTAAACTCCTATAGGTGTTGTGTTGAATATGGTTTTGGCCTATGTCTTTCATTTTTCTTCATGTGTACCCTAAATATTTTATGTGATTCTGATGTCTCTCTTCTTGAATTTGATGACCCTCTGTCATCCATTTTTACTTTAAAGAATTTTAAGCTGTTTTTTTTCCTCCTTTTTAATTGCATAAATAGGACAGTTTCCTGCTAGGTCTCTTAGCTGACTGTAAATTCTCACTGAAAGATCCATGTGAAACAGGATGGTTCAGGGCTTATAATTTAATAGACCTTGCTAAAACCCTTCAAGTTGAGATGCTTAAGGAGGTGGCCTTGCATACAGGAATTAAGTTTCAACAAAACAAATCAATCCTTTCCTCTGCCTTAGCAAATCACAATGAACACAGAGCTTCTTCGTATTTTCTTCAGGTTTCTGCTTCAACCTCCTCTACTGCCTCTTCTAGTTAACACTAAATTGTGTTCTTCTCACTTAACAGTAAGTCTTTCCCAGCTGAAGAGAGGTCAGATAAATTAGTTTGCTTAATTTGCTTTCCTGTACATGAAATTGCCCTTCCCCCATCACCTAAATCTCTTTGTGTTAGGAAGATTTAATTCTCTCCAAGATGATAGGCCTGAAAAAAATTGAAGTAGGCCCTGTATAAATTAACTACATTAGTTAAAACATGTTTTGTAACTATTGTCTTTATATATGAACTTATAATCTTTTATATATATATATATATTTATATATATATATATATATATGTTCTGATCCAGTGAAATTAACAGTTTAGTAATTTGGAGCAATTAAATTGAGTTTGTATTGTTTTGATGGATATGACAATATGTTCTATAACTAATTAGTTCTAATAATTACTTATTTGTTATTTCATGTGTGTTCAGATGGTCCTAAAAAACAGCAACAAAAAAACCTCAGTAGCTTCCAGAATATATACTGATTACTAACATTTTCACTGATCTGGGTGGGACCAACTAATTGAAGAATTCTTTATTCCCAGTGTATTGCATAATAAACAAGCAAACAAAAATCCTATTCTTCAGGGTGATATGACAAAGTTAAAACATGACATAGCCTTCCTCTTTACTATCCTCATTTCTAAAAATAGACTATTTCTTATGAGCAGCACTCCACCATGAGTGTGGAACTCTATGCGCAGATAGTGTGGATATTTTAAGGCATATTCTTCCTGACTGATTTCAGGTGCCTTGTCCCCGAAGCATGTCAGAATTTCTTTACTTGGGAGATGCATGGTAGAATAAAGATAGAACTGATCCTACAAAATTATGGTAGTCAAAGGACACCTTGTTCCTGCCCAAATTGGCCCTGAGTATTATGGCTTCATGTTTTTAATTATTTACATTGAAGTGGGAACCAGTCCCAAATTATTCCCTTTCATATTTCATACTGTGGTAGGAATAGTAATTGTCAGTTTATTTGTTTTCAGTTATTGAATCTAAATGAATCTGTTAATATTTTCCCCCAAGTTGTTTCAAATACATAAAAGCCTTTATCAGAATATGACATTTATAATTACATAATGCTCCTTAATAATTCTCTAATTACTTCTTGTCTATGTGTTTCATTGTATTTACATGCAGATGTCAGAAATAGAGACCTAAAGCCAGAAAAAATATAAACATAGTTCCTTTTCCTGTAAATTTCCTGAAGTAAACAACCCAGGGTATATATGTCAATGCTGTTCTACATCATATTACCTACAGGGTGACACTTAAGCCAACCTGGCAGCTAGAGCTCCAGCCATCAGATATCAATTTTAGGCAGCAGGCTGGAAGAAGTCTTGATGAATGAAAGGATGAAAGTTATGCACTTCTGAAGAAAATTTTCCAAACTTTCGCAAGATGCTTCTGCTTATATTGGCCATTATTTAATTACAGGGCCATTGCTATCTGTAAAGGAAACTGAAAAATATTGTCTTTGTATTAAGTATTCGTGTTACTAGCTTCTAATCCTGTCTTTGTTGGCTGTTCAGCTCATCTCTCAGTTATGCAATCGCCCAGTGAGAAGGAAGCATGAGCTTTCTTGAAGCATGAGCAGATTCAAAGGTAATAAGTTACTTAATTTGATACTCTGTTCATATACCTATATGTACTAAAACTAGTAGTTGTATATATCTAATCTAGTTGGATAAACACACACATACATATTCACACATAGGTACACATATATATATTCAGTGTTTTTACCTATTACTTTATTTATTCATTGTTATTTATTTTTTCTATCTGTTATGTGGGAAATTTTAACTTCTGTATTAAATGTTATCAGAAAGAATTTTCCCACAAATTCAGTAATTTCCTGTGGGTGTTCATATTTCACTGCTTATGTATCAATACCTATCTTTGCAGTAATATGGCTAAGGATAATATCAGTTTAAATTACTAGGAATTTATGTTGATATTATTCTCATTTTTACATACTTTATACATATATACAAATGATGATATGAAGATGGTAATGAATATATTCTTATATTTTCACATGTCTGTTTAGTTTAAAAGTGTATCCACATATATTTCATTTCCTCTCACAGCTCCCTTGTGGGTCTGCTGCTATTCTTACCCCAGCTGTGCAATAAATACAGGTCAAAAGTAAATATTTTACAGGTTCATAGTTAGGTAGTGGTAGAATTTAAGAATTTACCTAGACCTGTCTTCTAATTTTCTTTCTGTAATTTTCATCGTACTGCCTCTTCATTAATGCACTTGTATATATTTGTGGATATGTATACAAGTAATCTGTAATGATTTGGAGAGGAGGTGAGAAAAGAGATGAGGATTGTAATATGATGTACCTAACACTTATATGGTAGAAAGTTAACATTCAACAAACCATAAGCTTCACACAGACACAGTTTGCTCTTTCTTGCACAACCAAATAATAGTAGCCACCCAGAAAAACTCTACTTTAGTTTTCAAAGTAGTGCTTATTATCTATTTATTGCTTTTGAAATCTATATTTTTATTTTTTAATCATCTTTTTAAATTGAAGTCTAGTTAATTTACAGTGTTGTGTTAGTTTCAGGTATACAGCAAAGTGATTCAGTTATATGTATATATACATATAAATATACATTTATATACATATAAATATAATTATTTTTCAGATTCTTTTTCATTATAGGTTATTACAATATATTGAATATAGTTCCCTATGTTATACAGTAGGTCCTTGTTGTTTCTCTATTTTATATATAGTAGTATGTGTATGTTAATCCCAAACTCCTAACTTATCTCTCTCCCCCACCACTCCTGCTATCCTCTTTGGTAACCATAAGTTTGTTTTCTATGTCTGTGAGCCTACTTCTGTTTTGTAAATATGTTCATTTATATTTTTTTAGATTTTTAAATTTAGTATTCTCCCATCCTCTATTCCCACCCCCACCAGATAAGAACAGACACTTTTATCTCTTGTAGTGATAGAACACAGTTTGGTACAAATAGATTTTTAATATATATTTTAGTCTATATAAAAAATATACATAGTCAAACCTAATAGCTTGCCATTCTAGATTTATGCCTTGCAGATCTCATTGATCTGAATTTGGCCTTGATCTTACTTCCTGGGGTATGCTTACATACTTCTTAGTCTATCAGTAACCTAGTTATAACTTCACTGCCTACCTCAAATTCTCTCTTTTGCATGGATTGTGATGATTCCCATGAAAGCTGCCTCTTTACTGAATTTTTCTGTATAATTAATCTTCCCTGACTATTATATTTGTACATCTGTTTAGTCCTTTTTATTTTTATAGTCATTTTTTTTTTTTTTTTTACTGACCTTACCTTGCTTTGATCCTGGTTTCCTGAAAAATTGGGGCCATACACATTTAAATCTGAATATCCACCCAGCTTATCATACTGCAAAGAAAGTTTAACTTAATTATAGATTTGCATTAAATATAATATTTCTATTAAACAAAAAATACATTTTCAATGAAGCACATCTTGTTTTAGCAGGAACCATTTTACTTTAGTGAGCAGCTCTAATGATCTTCACTTATATTATATTATTCAGGGTTCTCCAGAGAAACAGAACTAATAGAATGTATTCATATACAGTACATATTATACATATTATAGATATAGATATAGATATAGATATAGATATAGATATAGATATAGATATGGAATTGGGTCACATGACTGTGGAAGCTGAGAAGTTCCAGTCTGCCATCTGCAAGCTGAAGACCCAGGAAGACTGGTAGTGTAGTTCTACTCTGAGTCCAACACCTTGAGAACCAAAAGAACCAGTGGTGTAAGTTGTAGTTCACATTCAAAGACATGAGAATTATAGGTGTAAATTCCAGGCTGAGTTTTACAGCCTCAGAACCAAGAACACCAACCATGTCTCAGTCCAAGGATAGGAGATCAGTGTCCCAGCTCATGCAAATCAGGCAGAGAGAAAACAAATTCTCCTTTCCTCTGCCTTTTCTCTTCTATTCAGGCTATCAGTGGATTGGATGATGCTCACCCACACTGGGGAGGGCAATCTGCTTTACTCAGTCTACTGATTCAAATGCTATTCTTACCTAGGAACACCCTCACAAACACACCCAGAAAACACTGTTTAGCCAAATGTCTGGGTACCCTGTGATACAGTCAATTTGACACATAAAATTAACCATAACATGCATTTTTAAACATTCGCTTTAATACTCTGTAAGTTTCTCCTTCTCAAACTTCTCCTCCTTGCCCCCACCTTCACCAGAATACCCCAAACTACTGTGTAATACGTTTTTTATTAACAATGTCATTTTTTGTTCAATTTTTCAACAACCTTTCCCCTACTACCTAATTTTAACAAGTTAATAATATTCAGTATGTTGTTCTTATTATAATATTATTATTATTATATTATTGTTACTTACCTCTGAGAGAAACACTAAGATACAAAGATTTTTCTAAAATAGTTGCAATAAATTATTCATCAATTTTTAGTTTTAACTTTTTGAATCCCAAAGGCATGAATTTCAGGAAATAAAGAAGTAGGCATCATGATTTTATTTATATGATTAGAAATAATTATCCAATTTGAAGTTAACACATAAAGCCTGAGACTCTGACATTGCTGATGTATTTGTCATGTGTCATGATACAATAAAGATACTTAAATTGCAATTTAAATGGCTCACAGTACCTATTCAGTTTCATATTCTAAAAGAAACATGATGAAGGGAAACTGGTGGAGGTAATTTCATCATTCTGTAATCTGTCTTCCCAATCTTTTCTGGAAAATTTATTTTTAGCCAAATTTTTCAGTTGTCTTTTATTATGTCATTCAAAATTTAATTAAGCCATGGATATATTCTTCTGTTAAAGTAGTCCTGGTTGTCAGTATACTTAATAAATTCTCAATTTGAAATTCTTCTATATTTCAAGTTTGGCATCACTATAAATTGCAGTCATTTAGGTTTTCTGATATTTTACTTCTAACAATTATTAAAAGAGGTAATGAGGAAAAAGATATACTCTCAAGAAGTTATCCTTTTTAAAAAAATCACAATAACATGAAGAATTCACATTTTTTAAGTTACTTCAGGCACTGTACAGTTTTAGTAGCCACATTTAAAACAAAAGCTGCTGTGAAATAGTCATACAAATAATAAAAAAGGACTAATCTGATAAAAGAAACTCAAAAGGTCAAAAAAGTGATAAAGTCATCACAATTCTGAAACTATATTTATATTCATCCATTCACTTAACCCGTATTTACTCAGTGCTTTCCATGTGCTAAGTTCTATGTCAGGAGAGAACCGATTTGGAATATTAAACAATTATGCAAATAAAAATCAGAAATAAATTTTGATAGCTGTTATGGGATGTACACGGGGATATAATCTAGACTTTAAGGACAGTGATGGATACCCTGAAGAAGGGATACTTAAACCAGGGCTAGAATAATGAAGAGAAAAGAGAAGGAAACAGGAAGAGTGAAGAATATGTGGAAGTTCAAGGAGAAGTGAAAAAGTGTGGTGTCACTGAACAGTTGAACCATGAGAAGAATGTTTGGAGTGTATTTGATGAGGGGAAGAGTAGGTTGAGCTTCAGCCTGGCTGTCAGGGCTTTAACTTTATCTTAAAAGCAGTAGGCATTTTTAAGATAATTCTGGGTCCTCGATTGAGAATACTTCTTAAAAAGTCAAGAACAAATACACAGGTAACTGTTTAAAAATATTGAAATATTTTCAGATGGTTTGAGCTAATTTGATAACAGAGATAATGAAAAGTGACACAAGGATTGACTTAGAATGTATAATAAAACATTTTTGAAGTGGAAGTGGGAGGTGAGGATGAGGGAAGTAAGAGAAAGTGTTGGGGTAAATTTTCCAGCTTGCTGGGAAGACTTAACTAAGTAGATAGCTATGAGAAAGTAATTATTGTGGGAGGAGGAGTCCTGGGGTTGTGGAAAATCCAGAATTCTCTTGGTTGTATTTCTCCATCCGCATTCAGTTTTAGAAGTATTTATATCATTCACTTAGTGGTTTAAAATAGGAAGGTGACTATATTTGTCTTGATCCTAGGAGAGAGATGTAATTTGAACATACACATTTAGAAAAATTATTAGTATACAGTAGCATTTGATTTCATGGGAATTAATCAAACCACCTAGGCAAAGAAAGTACAATGAGAACTGAAAGGCAAAATCAAAATCTTAATGATCTCCAACAAGTGAAATCAGATGTATGAAGAAGAATTGATATAATAGGAAAAAAGTGGTCAGGAATATACACTAAGGTATGTAGAAACAGTCTGTTCCCAAACCTGTTTAATAAAATACAGGTTCAATTATTGTAGTATGTGGCTCTCCAGTTACCACAAAAATTGTACCAGCTGCTTTGGACTTGTGCCTAATATGATTCCCTATGTCAATTCTCCAGTAACAGTTTTCTTACTATCTTCTGCCTGGTCCTGAAACCAGTGTCACTTGTGTTAGGTTGTAATGGTGGTAACACCCCCATTGCTCATACAATTTTCATACTTTTAAACTCTTACCAGGTTATGCTATAGTAAGAACCTGAAAATCTCAGTGGCTTACAACAAATCATTTATTTGTCATCCATGCTACATTTCACCTGAGGATTGGCTTTGGCTCTGCTCTTCCTTACTCAGTTCTGTTCAATGTATCTTCTTTATTAAAGAATCCAAACTGAAAGAAGAGCCAAAAGTACTCTGTGATGTTACTCTAGCAGAGTGGATAAGGCAATGGTAGAATCATAGAAAGGATTTTAAAGTGTCTTTTGGAGTAATACACATTCATTGTTCTTATATTTAATTGACCAAAGCAAGTCACAAGGTCAAACTTGAAGTCAAATAGGTAGGGGGATAATTTCCTGCCATAGAATTCCATGCATGTCACATGAAATGGAGTGAAGAGATGTAACTGTCTTACAGGGAGGGAAGTCAGTAACTGGGAAAAATAACATAGTCAGCTACAGCCGGTGTTCATTTAATGTGTTATTGACAAAAATACTTTGAGTCTTATGTGAACTCTCAGCAAAACAATAAATACTGAATATTTTCATTTAGGAAGCCACACTTTCTGTCAAACAACAGAATAACCATTGTTTATCCTTCCTTTCCTCACTCCCACCCACTCTTCCTCTCCCTATCCATTTTTTCCCTTCTTTCTGCTGTCTTTCCTTGTTAATTTTTTGTCAACACTTGAGCCAAGTACATAGAAAAATGATTCAAAGAGAGAGGAATCCATAGTTTGGAAAGAAAGAAAGCCACATAACCATAGAATTTTATAGACTTTCCAGAGAAGAAGATCATTGAGAAGAAGTCTGTTGAGAATCTTGTGTAGAGAAATTTTGTAGAAAATACCTCCCAAGACACACTACTGATATTTAATTGAAAGACTTGAGAAATTGAATTCAAATTCAAGGAAATGCTCAAGTATTTTCAAAAAATACTATAACAACAAATACATCCCAGTGAGAACTCCATATGATCATTAAAATAAGGATGAAAAAACAAATTCACAACAAAAGAATAATTCAGAACAGAGCAGAAAAACTCCTTGCTTTCAACTCAGGATTTTCACCAGTTTAATAATGTGTAAAAAAAAAAAAAATCAGAAACTCACCAAGTAATCGAATGTCTTTTTCTATAGAAATATGTTAGATTAAGGGTCGGCCACCTGTAGCCCATAGGCCAACTCAAGCTAATCTGCCTTTTATTAGAAGACAACTATTCTCATTTGTTTATGTATTGTTTTTGGAAATTTTCATGCTAAACTGGCAAATAGATGCCACAGAGACTGTATGGACACAAAGCCTAACATATTGAATTGGCCAAAAGTTTGTTCAGTTATTGAATACGTTGTACAATAAGGGTCTTTGTGAAAATGAAAAATGTGTCTTTTATTTTTACTTAAGACCAAATGAACGTTTTGGTCAATCCGGTATTTATTACCTAATTTTTTTTACAGAAAATATTTGCTATCCTTAGGTTTATAAAATAATTTATTCACATATTCTAAAAATAAATGATCAACTTAGACTTTTTATATTGTTAATAAGTATTTATATCCATGATGTCTGAGTATAAAAAAATAATCAAAAATTTGATTGTTCTTTTTTTAATTTAACTACTTTTGATTTACAATATTGTGTCAGTTTCAGGTGTATAGAATAGTGATTCAGTTATTTTTTTTCTGATTATATCCCATTATAGGTTATTATAAGATATTGAATATAATCCCTTATGCTATAAAGTAAATTCTTGTTGCTTATCTATTTTACATATAGTAGTTGTATTTGTTAATGCCATATTCTTAATTTGTCCATCCCCCTGACCCTCAGTAACCTAAGAAGTTTGTTTTCTGTTTGTGAATCTGTTTATGTTTTATATATAGATTTATTTGTATTAATTTTTAGATTCAAAATATAAATGATATTATTAGTATTTAGCTTTGACTTACTTCACTAAGTATAATGTTCTCTAGGTCTATCCATGTTGCTGCAAATGGCAGTATTTCATTATTTTTTATGGCTGAGTAATATTATATTGTGTGTGTAAACACATACACAATGTGTATATATCACACCATCTTAAGTCAATCATCTGTTGATGGGCCGTTGGGTTGTTTCCATGACTTGGCTATTATAAATAGTGCTGCTATGAACATTGGTGTACATGTACCTTTTCAAATCAGAGTTTTTGTTTTTTCTGGGTATATACCCAGAAGTGGGATTGCAGGATCATATGTTAGCTCTATTTATAGTTTTTTAAGGAACTTGCATACTGTTACCCATAGTGTCTGCTCCAAATTACATTCCCACCAACAGTGTAGGAGGGGACACTTTTCTCCACATCTTCTCCAGCATTCATTATTTATAGACTTTCTGATGATAGCCATTCTGACTGGTGTGAGGTGAACCAACCTCACTGTGGTTTTGATTTGCATTTCTCTAATAATTAGCAATATTGAGCATCTTTTCACGTGCCTGTTAGCCATCTGTATGTCATCTCTTTGAAAAATGTCTGTTTAGGTCTTCTACCCATTTTTTGATTGGGTTGTTTGTTTTTTTGATATTGAGTTGTATGAGCTGTTTGTATAATTTGTATATTAATTCCTTGTCAGTCTCATTGGTTGCAAATATTTCCTCCCATTCTGTATGTTGTCTTTGTTTTTCTCTATGGTGTCCTTTGCTGTGCAAAATCTTTTAAGTTTAATTAGGTCTCATTTGTTATATTTTATTTTATTTTTTTACTTTACCTTAGGAGACTAATCCAGGAAAATATTGCTACATTTATGTCTAAAAGTGTTTTGCCTGTGTTTTCTTATAAAAGTTTTATGGTTTCATGTCCTACATTTAGATCTTTAAACCATTTTGAGCTTATTTTTGTATATGGTATGGAGGAGTGTTCTAATTTCATTTATTTACATGCATACGTCCAGCATTTCAAACATAACTTGTTGAAAGGCTGTCTTTTCTCCATTGTATATTCTTGCTTCCTTTGTCATAGTTCGATTGACTCTAGGTGTGTGGAATTATTTCTGGGATTTCTATTCTGTTCCATTGGTCTATATGTCTGTTTTTGTGTGACCACCATGCTGTTTTGATTAGTATCTTTATATTCCTTTTTGAGCTCTATTTTAACATAGTCTGAAATCTGGAAAGGTTATACCTCCAGCTTTGTTCTTTTTCTTTAGGATCACTTTGGCAATTTGGGGTCTTTTGTGAATGTGTATAAATTTTAGGGTTATTTGTTCGAGTTTTGTGAAGTGTCATGCATATTTTGATACAGATTGCATTCATTCTGTATTGCTTTGGGGAGTATGGCCATTTTAACAAAATTAATTCTTCCAATCCAAGAACATGGGGTATCTTTCCATTTATTTGAAATACCTTAAATTTCCTTTAACAAGGTTTTACAGTTTTCAGTGTGTAGGTCTTTCACCTCCTTGGTTAAGTTTATCCTTAGGTATTTTATTTTATTTTATTATTTTACTGACACGATTTTAAATGGGATTGTCTTTTACTTTCTCTTTCTGATATTTCATTGTTAGTGTAAAGATATACAACAGATTTCTGTATATTAACCTTGTATCCTGCTACTTTGCTGAATTTATTAGTTGTAATAGTTTTTTGTATGGAGACTTTAGGGTTCTCTACTTAGAGTATCATGTCATCTTCAAATAGTGACAGTTTTATCATTTTCTTTTCAATTCAGACACCTTTTATTTCTTATTTTTTTCCTTCTATTTGAATTTTTTTATTTTAAATTTTTTATTGGAGTATAGTTGATTTATAATGTTGTTTTACTGTCTGCTGTACAGCAAAGTGAATCAGTTATACATATACATATATCCACTCTTTTTTAGATAACTTTTCCCATATAGGTCATTACAGAGTATTGAGTAGAGCTCCCTGTGCTATACAGTACATCATTATTAGTTATCTATCTTCTATGTATAGTAGTGTGTATATGTCAATACCAATATCCCAATTTATCCCTCCCCCTTTTATATATAATTTAAAATATTTAATGTGGGACTCATAATTAAGAAGTGTAGTTTCTAAAGATGGCTTTTCCACAGACTTTTATTGAATACCTAGTATGGAAAGGCACTGTGCCCAAAGCTAGGTGTATGAAGATGAATAACAGCTATGCCTGCTCTCAGGACTTCATGGACAGGAGAAGGAGGTAAACATGTAAATAACTGCATTAACACATTATAATAGGTATTAATGAGAAATTCAGTGAAATATATAAATGCATTTTTTGTATGAAATATACCTGGATCTTGACAACACCCATAGCTTTTTACTACTAAAATGAATTTTACAGATAGTCTTATATCAATGACTAGGAAGTGGAGGTCCAGGAAATTCTGCAAACATTTACTAGGAACATACTGTATAACAAGAAGGCTTTTTGTCCTTCCACCTAAGAGAGTTCTACAGATAAAACAGCAAGTAGCACCAACACCAAAAACCACTTAAGCCTCCAGTTAAGTATTGAACCAGGAATCCCACCGCTGCAGAATGGCAACTCAGATGGGCACTGGCAGCAACAAAATCTGTTTGCTGTGTCAACATGAGAAAGTTATAAGGAAACCAGTGGCAATTCACATGTAGAAATCAAAGCGAGTTTGGGAAAGTGAGAGGGTTTGGCAGAGGGAATGGCTGGGGTTTTGGCTCATGGATGCATTAGTTATGTGACAGCTACTTGGGCAGGCTCTGTTCTTAGTGTTTGTTTGTTTTTAACATCTTTATTGGAGTATAATTGTTTACAATGGTGTGCAGTTTCTGCTTTATAACAAACTGAATCAGCTATACATATACATATATCCCCATATATCTTATATTTATTTTTCTTGTCTGATTGCTGTAACTAGGACTTCCAATACTATGTTGAATAGAAATGGTGAAAGTAGGCATCCTTGTCATGTTCTGGAATTTTGTAGGAAGGCTTTCAGCTTTTCACCATTGAGTACTATATTGGCTGTGGGCTTGTCATAAATGACTTTTATTATGTTGAATCATGTCTTCTGTTTACCCACTTTGGTGAGAAGTTTTATCATGAATGGACGTTGAATTTTTTCAAATGCTTTTTCTGCATCTATTTAGATGATCATGTGGTTTCTGTCTTTCCTTTTGTTAATGTCACATGTCACATTGTATGATTTGCATTTGTTGAACCATCGTTGTGACCCTAAGGTGAATCCAACTTGATCATGGTATGTGGTTCTTTTCAGGTATTGTTGGATTTAGTTTGCTAATATTTTGTTGAGGATTTTTGCATCTGTATTCATCAAAGGTATTGACCTGTAATTTTTTTTTTTTTTTGTATAGTCTCTTTATCTGCTTTTGATATCAGGGTGATGGTGGCCTCATAGAATAAATTTGGGGGGGTTCTCTTCTTTTCAGTTGTTTGGAATAGTTTGAGAAGGATAGATATAAGTTCTTCTTTGTATATTTGGTAGACTTCCCCAATGAAGCTGCCAGCAGGGAGTATTTTTATAACAGATTCTATTTCATTTCTAGTAATTGGTCTGTTCAAATTATCTGTTTCAATTGTGGTGATTGGTTTCTTCAAATTATCTGTTTCTTCTTGACTCAGTTTTGGTAGGCTGTATGTTTCTAGAAACTTGTCCATTTCTTCTGGGTTTTCCAGTTTGTTGGCATATAACCATTCATAGTATTCTTTTACTAGTTTTTTTTTTTTTTGTATTTCTGTGGTATTGGTATTTCTTGTCTCTTATTTCTTATTTTGTTTATTTGGGTCCTCTTTCTTTTATTCTTGATTAACCTGGATCAAGGTTTGTTGATTTTGTTTATCTTTCCCAAAAAACAGCTCTTGGCTTTATTGATCTTCTCTATTCCTTTTTGATCTCTATTTTATTTATTTCCTCTCTGATCTTTTAATTTATTTTCTCTGCTGATTTTGAGATTTGTTTGTTCTTTTTCTAATTCTTCTACGTGGCACATTAGGTTGCTTGTTTGAGTCTTTTCTTTTTTCTTGAGGAAGACCTGTATCACTATGCATTTCACTCTTAAAACATTTACTATATTCCATAGATATTGTAAGGTTCTGTTGTTATTGTCATTTGTCTCAAGGTATTTTCTGATTTACTCTTTGATTTCATCATTTCCCCATAGTTTTAGTAGCTGCTTGTTTAGTCACCATGTGTACATTCTTTTCCTTTTTTTTTTTTTTTTTTTTTTTTTGCTATGATTGATTTCTATTTTCATACTATTGTGGTCAGAAAATATGCTTGAAATAATTTCTATCCTCTTAACTTTGTAGAGGCTTGTTTTGTAACCTAGTATGTGGTCTATCCTAGAAAACATTCCATGTGTGCTTGAAAAGAATGTGTATTCTGTGCTTTTTTGGATGTGCTGCCCTGTAGATATCAATTAAGTCAAACTGGTCTATTATGTCATTTAGGACCTCTGTCAACTTACTAATTTTCTGGCTGGATGACCTGTCCATTGATGTCAATGAGGTGTTAAGGTCTCCTATTATTATTGATTCCTGTCAATTCCTCCCTTTATTTCTGTTAGTTTTATGTATTTAGGTGCTCCTAAATTGGGTCACACATGTTACTGTGCCTATACTCTTCTTGTATTGATCCTTTATCATTGTATAATGCCCTTCTTTGTCTTTTTTTATGGACTTTTTAAAAGTCTATTTTGTCTGATATGAGTATTTCTTCCTCTGCTTTCTTATTGTTTCCATTACCATGAAATATCTTTTTCCATCTGCTCATTTTCAGTCTGTTTGTGGCTTTGACACTGAAATGAGTCTCTTACAGGCAGCATGTTGTAGTTTGTTTTTCTATGCAATCTGCCACTCTGTGTCTTTGATTGGAGCAGTCTACTGCCATTTAAAGTAATTATTAATAGGTATGTATTTATTACCATTTTAATCCTTGTTTTCCAGTTGTTTTTGTAGTTGTTCTTTTTTTTTGCCTTTTGTGATTTGATGATTTCCTTTTGTAGTATTCTTTTTATTTTATTTTTTTAATATCTTTATTGGAGTATAATTGCTCTACAATGGTGTGTTAGTTTCTGCTTTATAACAAAGTGAACCACACATACTTATACATATTCCCCATATCTCCTCCCTCTTATGTTTCCCTCCCAGCCATGCTATGTCACCCACCTTGGTGGTCACAAAGCACCGAGATGATCTCCTGGTGTTATGTGGCTGCTTCCTACTTGCTATCAATTTTACATTTAGTAGAGTATATTTGTCCATACCACTCTCTCACTTTGTCCCAGCTTACCCTTCCCCCTCTCGGTATCCTCAAGTCCATTCTCTGCATCTGCGTCTTTATTCCTGTCCAGCCCCTAGGTTCTTCAGAACCTTTTTTTTTTTTTTCAGATTCCATATGTATGTGTTAGCATACAGTATTTGTTTTTGTCTGTCTGACATACTTAATTCTGTATGACAGACTCCAGGTCCATCCACCTCACTACAAATAACTCAATTTCATTTCTTCTTATGGCTGAGTAATATCCCATTTATATATGTGCCACATCTTCTTTAAACATGCATCTGTCGTTGGACACTTAGGTTGTGTACATGTCCTGGTTATTGTAAATAGAGCTGCAATGAATATTCTGGTACATGACTCTTTGAATTATGGTTTTCTCAGGGTATATGCACAGTAGTGGGATTGCTGGGTCATATGATAGTTCTATTTTTAGTCTCTTAAGGAACTGTCATACTTTTCTCCATGGTGGCTGTATCAATTTACATTCCCACCAACAGTGCAAAGGGGTTCCCTTTTCTCCACACCCTCTCCAGTATTTATTGTTAGTAGATTTTTTGATGATGGCCATTCTGACCAGTGTGAGATGATACCTCATTGTAGATTTGATTTGCATTTCTCTAATGATTATTGATGATTTCATGTGTTTGTTGGCAATCTGTGTATCTTCTTTGGAGAAATGTCTATTTAGGACTTCTTCCCATTTTTGGATTGGGTTGTTTGTTTTCTTGATATTGAGCTGCATGAGCTTCTTGTCAATTTTGGAGATTAATCATTTGTCAGTTGCTTTGTTTGCAAATATTTTCTCCCATTCTGAGGGTTGACTTTTTGTCTTGTTTATGGTTTCCTTTGCTGTGCAAAAGCTTTTAAGTTTCATTAGCTCCCATTTGTTTTGTTTTGTTTTTTTAATTTCCATTTCTCAAGGAGGTGGTTCAAAATTAAATTGCTGTGATTTATGTCATAGAGCATTCTGCCTATGTTTTTCCCCTAAGAGTTTTATAGTGTCTAGCCTTACATTTAGGTCTTTAATCCATTTTGAGTTTAGTTTTGTACATGGTGTTAGGGAGTGTTGTAATTTCATTCTTTTACATGTAGCTGTCCAGTTTTCTCATAATCACTTATTGAAGAGGCTGTCTTTTCTCCATTATAAATTCTTGCCTCCTTTATCAAAAAAAAAAAAGGTAACCATATAAGTGTGGGATTATTTCTTGGTTTTATATTCCTGTTCCATTGATCTATATTTCTATATTTGTGCCTGTACCATACTATCTTGATTACTATAGCTTTGTAGTATAGTCTGAAGTGTGGGAGCCTGATTCCTCCAGCTCCGTTTTTCTTTCTTAAGATTGTTTTGGCTATTTGGGGTCTTTGTGTTTCCATATCATGTGAATTTTTTTGTTCTAGTTCTGTGAAAAATGCCATTAGTAGTTTGATAGGGATTGCTATGAATCTGTAGATTGTTTTGGGTAGTATATTTATAGTTATTTTCACAGTGTTGATTCTTCCAATCCCAGAACATGGAATATCTCTCCATATGTTTGTTTCATCCTTAATTTCCTTCATCAGAATCTTATAGTTTTCTGGACACAGGTCTTTTTTCTCCATAGGTAGGTTCATTCCCAGGTGTTTTATTATTTTTGTTGCAATGGTAAATGGGAGTGTTTCCTTAATTTCTCTTTAAGATTTTTCACCTTTAATGTATAGGAATGCAACAGATTTCTGTGCATTAATTTTGTATCCTGCTACTTTACCAAAGTCATTGATTAGCTCTAGTAGTTTTCTGGTAGCATCTTTAGGATTCTCTATGTATAGTATCATGTCATCTGCAAACAGTGGCAGCTTTACTTCGTCTTTTCCCTTTGGATTCCTCTTATTTCTTTTTCTTCTCTGATTGTTGTGGCTAAAACTTCCAAAACTATGTTGAATAATAGTGGTGAGAATGGACAGCCTTGTCTTCTTCCTCATCTTAGAGGAAATGTTTTCAGTTTTTCACTCTTGAGAATTAAGTTGGCTGTGGGCTTGTCATATACGGCCTTTATTATGTTGAGGTAACTTCGCTCTGTGTCTACTTTCTGAAGGGTTTCTATCATAAATGGGTGTTGACATTTTTCGAAAGCTTTTTCTGCATCTATTGAGATATCATATATTTTTTCTCCTTCAATTGTTAATATGGTTTATCACATTGATTGATTTGCATATATTGAAGAATCCTTGCATTCCTGAAATAAACCCCACATTATCATGGTGTATGATCCTTTTAATTTGCTGTTGGATTCTGTTTCCTAGAATGTTGTAGAGGATTTTTGCACCTATGTTCATCAATGATATTGGCCTGTAGTTTTCTTTCTTTGTGACATCTTTGTCTGGTTTTGGTATCAGGGTGATTATCACCTTATATAATGAATTTGGGAGTATTCCTCCCTCTGGTATATTTTGGAAGAGTTTGAGAAGGATAGGTGTTAGCTCTTCTCTAAATGTTTGATAGAATTTGCCTGTGAAGCCATCTTGTCCTGAGCTTTTGCTTGTTGGAAGACTTTTAATCACAGTCACAATTTCAGTGCTTGTGATTGGCCTGTTTATATTTTCTCTTTCTTCCTGGTTTAGTCTTGGAAGGTTGTGCTTTTCTAAGAATTTGTCCATTTCTTCAAGGATGTCCATTTTATTGGCACATAATTGCTTGTAGTAATCTCTCAGGATCATTGTATTTCTACAGTGTCAGGTGTTACTTCTGCTTTTCATTTCTAATTCTACTGATTTGAGTCTTCTCCCTATTTTTCTTGATGTGTCTGGCTAATCGTTTATCAATTTTGTGGATCTTCTCAAAGAACCAGCTTTTAGTTTTACTGATCTTTGTTATTGTTGCCTTCATTCCTTTCTCATTTATTTCTGATCTGATTTTTTTTTGAGTTCTTTCCTTCTGTTAACTTTGGGTTTTTGTTGTTGTTATTATTGTTGTTCTTTCTTTAATTGCTTTAGCTGTAAGGTTAAGTTGTTTATTTTAGTTGTTGCTTGTTTCTTGAGATAGGATTGTATTGCTATAAACTTCCCTCTTAGAACTGCTTTTGCTGCAGCCCATAAGTTTTGGGTCATCGTGTTTTCATTGTCATTTGTTTCTTGGTATTTTTTGATTTCCTCTTTGATTTCTTCAGTGATCCCTTGGTTATTTAGTAGTACATTGTTTAGTCGCCATGTGTTTGTATTTTTTACAGGTTTTTTCCTGTAATTGATATCTAGTCTCATAGCATTGTGGTCAGAAAAGATACTTGATACAATTTCAACACCTTTCTTAAATCTACCAAGGCTTGATTTGTGACCCAAGATATGAACTGTTCCTGAGAATGTTCCATGAACACTTGAGAAGAAAGTGTATTCTCTTGTTTTTGGATGAAGTGTCCTATAAATATCAATTAAGTCTATCATGTTTAATATGTCATTTAAAGCTTGTTTTTCCTTATTTATTTTCATATTTGATGATCTGTCCATGGTGAAAGTGGGGTGTTAATGTCCTCAACTATTATTGTGTTACCATCGATTTCCCCTTTTATGGCTGTTAGAATTTGCCTTATGTGTTTAGGTGCTGCTATGTTGGGTGCATAAATATTTACAATTGTTATATCTTCCTGTTGGATTGATCCCTTGATCATTATGTAGTGTCCTTCTTTGTCTCTTGTAATAATCTTTGTTTTAAAGTCTATTTTGTCTGATATGAGAATTGCTACTCCAGCTTTTCTATTTGCATGGAATATGTTTTTCCATCCCCACACTTTCAATCTGTATGTGCCCTTAGGTCTGAAGTGGGTCTTTTATAGACATCATTTATACGGGTCCTGTTTGTGTATCCATTCAGCCAGTCTGTGTCTTTTTGTGGGAGCATTTAATCCATTTAAGGTAATTATTGATATGTATGTTTCTATTACCATTTTCTTAATTGTTTTGGCTTTGTTATTGTAGTTCTTTTTTCTTCTCTTGTGTTTCCTGCCTAGGGAAGTTCCTTTAGCATTTGTTGTAAAGCTGGTTTGGTGGTGCTGAATTCTCTTCGTTTTTGCTTGTCTGTAAAGTTTTTAATTTCTCCATTGAATCTGAATGAGATCCTTGCTAGGTAGAGTAATTTTGGTTGTTGGTTTTTCCCTTTCATCATTTTAAATGTATCCTGTCAGTCCCTTCTGGCTTGCAGATTTTCTGATGAAAGATCAGCAGTTAACCTTATGGGGCTTCCCTTGTATATTATTTGTTGTTTTTCCCTTGACGCTTTTAATATTTTTTCTTTGCATTTATTTTTTGATAGTTTGATTAATATATGTCTTGGCATGTTTCTCCTTCAGTTTATCCTGTTTGGGACTCTCTGCACTTCCTGGACTTGATTGACTATTTTCTTTCCCATATTAGGGAAGTTTTCAACTATAATCTCTTCAAATATTTTCTCAGTCCCTTTCTTTTTCTCTTCTTCTTCTGGGACCCCTATAATTCGAATGTTGGTGTATTTAATATTGTGCCAGAGGTATCTGAGACTTTCCTCAATTATTTTCATTCTTTTTTCTTTATTGTGTTCTGTGATAGTTATTTCAACTATTTTATCTTCCAGGTCACTTATCTGTTCTTCTGCCTCAGTTATTTTGCTATTGATTCCTTCCAGAGAATTTCTAATTTCATTTATTGTGTTGTTCATCATTTTTTGTTTGCTCTTTAGTTCTTCTAGGTCCTTGTTTAATGTTTCTTGTATTTTCTCTATTCTGTTTCCAAGATTTTGGATCATCTTTACTATCATTACTCTGAATTCTTTTTCAGGTAGACTGCCTATTTCCTCTTCATTTGTTTGGTCTGAGGGAGTTGCCTTTCTCCTTCATCTGCTGTGTGTTCCTCTGTGTTCTCATTTTGCTTAACATACTGTGTTTGGGGTCTCCTTTTCTCAGGCTGCAGGTTTGTACTTCCCATTTTTTTTTGTTGTCTATCCCCAGTGGCTAAGATTGGTTCAGTGTGTTGTGTAGGCTTCCTGGTGGAGGGTACTGGTGCCTGTCTTCTGGTGGATAAGGCTGTATCTTGTCTTTCTGGTGGGTAGGACTGTGTCTGGTTTTGTGTTTTGGGGTGTCTTTTAACTTATTATGATTTTAGGCAGCCTCTCTGCTAATGTGTGGGGTTGTGTTTCTGTCTTGCTAGTTGTTTGACAAAGGATTTCCAACACTGTAGCTTGCTGGTTGTTGAGTGGAGCTGGATCTTAGCAATGAGATGGAGATCACTAAGTGAGCTTTCGCTATTTGTTACTACATGGGGCTGGGAGGTCTCTGGACAAATGGTAAAAGCAAAGCTATACAAACAAACCAACACAAAGAAGCATACACATACACACTCACAAAAAGAGAAAAAGAAAAAATATATATATATATATTTTAAAAAAGGAAGAGAACAACTAAATCAATAAACAAATCTACCAATGATAGCAACCTCTAAATACTAAACTAAGATAAACATAAAACCAGAAACAAATTAGACACAGAAAGCAAACCCCAAGTCTACAGTTGCTCCCAAAGTACACCACCTCAATTATGGGATGATTCATTGTCTATTCAGTTATTATAGAGATGCAGGGTACATCAAGTTGATTGTGGAGATTTAATCTGCTGCTTCCAAGGCTGCAGGGTGAAATTTTCCTTTCTCTTCTTTGTTCGCACAGCTCCTGGGGTTCAGTTTTGGATTTGGACCTGCCTCTGCCTGTAGGTCACCTGAGAGTGGTGTCTGTTCTTTGCTCAGACAGGATGGGATTAAAGGAGCAGCTGATTAGGGGTCTCTGACTCACTCAGGCTGAGGGGAGGGAGGGATACAGAATGCAGGGTGAGCCTGTGGGGGCAGAGGCCAGTGTGACGTTGCAATAGCCTGAGGCATGGCCTGTGTTCTCCCGGGTAAGTTGTCCCTGGATCATGGGACCCTGGCAGTGGTGGGCTGCACAGGCTTCTGCGAGGGGAGGTGTGGATAGTGACCTGTGCTTGCACACAGGCTTCTTGGTGGTTGCAGCAGTAGCCTTAGCATTTCATTCCCATCTCTGGTGTCTGCACTGATAGCCACAGCTTGTGCCTATCTCTGGAGCTCATTTAGGTGGTGCTCTGAATCCCCTCTCCTCACACACCCTGAAACAATTTTCTCTTGCCTCTTAGGCAGGTCCAGACTTTTCCCCGGACTCCCTCCTGGCTAGTTGTGGTGCACTAGCCCCCTTCAGGTTGTGTTCATGCAGCCAGTCCCAGTCCTTTTCCTGGGATCTGACCTCTGAAGCCCAAGCCTCAACTCCCAGCTCCCACCTGCCCTGGCGGGTGAGCAGACAAACCTCTCAGGCTGGTAAGTCCTGGTCAGCACTGGTCCTCTGTGCGAGAATCTCTTCACTTTGTCCTCTGTACCCCTGTTGTGGTGCTTCCTCCGTGGCTCCAAAGCTTTGCCCCCCCCCACCCCCTGTCTCCACCAGTGAAGGGGCATCCTAGTGTGTGGAAACATTTCCTCCTTCACAGCTCCATCTCCAAGGTGCAGGTCCTGTCTCTATTCTTTTGTCTCTGTTATTTTATTTTCCCTTATGCAGATATGTGACGAGTTTCTTGCCTTCTGGGAAGTCTGAGGTCTTCTGCCAGCATTCAGTATGCATTCTGTAGGAGCTGTTCCATCTGTAGATGTATTTCACATGTATTTGTGGGGAGGAAGATGATCTCCACGTGTTACTGCTCTGCCATTTTGAAAGGCTCCCCTCATTTGTAGCATTCTTGAGTTCCTTCCTGGTTTTTGTGAAGCTATTATGTTTTTGGTTTGTGGTTACCATGGAATTAAGTATGTTGACCCATAACTTTATCAACTTGCTTAAGACTGAGTCATTTCAATTCAAACACATTATAAAAGATCTACATTTTTATATTCCCCTACCCCACATTTTGTGATTTTGATGACTTATTTTACATCTTCATGCTTTCCTTTTACTCTTTATTGTAGTTATAATTGGTTTTACATGTTTTTATTGTTTTTAAACTATGTACTGATTTATTTTTATTTAAGTGATCTTCAGGCTGACCCTTTACATGTTTGACTTTTCTATTGTTATTGTCCCTCTCCTTTAAATTCTTGCTTCTTTTTCTATTTAGATAAGACCCTTCAATGTTTCTTTTAGTGTTAGCTTAGTATTGCTAAATTCTTTTAATCTTTGCTTGTCTGAGAAATTCTTTATCTCACTTTCTGTTCTAAATGATAATCCTGCTGGGTAGAGTATCTTAGGTTGCAGGGTTTTACTTTTCAGGACTTTGAATATGTCATACCACTCCTTTGTGGCCTGCAAAGTTTCTGCAGAGAAATTAGCCAATAGTCTAATTAGACTATTAGACTATTAGTCTAATAGTCTATTAGTCTAATAGTCTAGTTCCCTTGTAACTGACTGTTTTTCTCTTGCTGCATTTAGAATCCTCTCTTTAATTTTTCCATTTTAATTATGATATGTCTTGGTGTGTGTCTGTTTGAGTTCTTGTTTGGGACCCTCTGTGCTTCCTGTACTTGGACATCTGTTTCCTTCTTTAGATTTGAGGTGTTTTCAGCTGTAATTTCTTCAAATACATTTTTGATCCCCCTCTTTCTTCTCCTTCTGGAAACCCAATTATGTGTAAGTTGGCATGTTTTAAATTATCCCATAGATCTTGTATGTTGTTTTCATTTTTGTTTTTTATTTTTATTTATTTATTTTTTTTATTTGCCATTTGTCTGCTCTTCTGATTGGGTGATGTCCATTATTCTACCTTCCTGATCACTTATTCATTCTTCTGTGTCATTTAGTCTGCTCTTCATTGCCTTTAGATTGTTTTTTTCTCAGCAGTTGAATTTTCTATTTTTGATTGGGTCATGTTTATAGTTTCTAGTTCCTTGTTACAGTGATCTGCATTTTTACCCCAGGCCCTCCAACCTGTCTCTGGGGAGCCAGATGAGTCCTCTCCCAGGGCCTCTCCACCCAACACTCAGAGCTTAGCCACTCAACCTCTTGTGGCACTGATCTGTATGCATGCTGACAGTGGCCTCCAAAACTCTACCTGGATTAAACCCCAGATGCCCTGGTCTGTCTCTGCACAGCTAGACTGAGTCTCTGCCCAGAAGTCAGATCACACTGTGGTGTAGAATGATTGAGGCTAAGGTTTGCCCTTTGAGATTGGGAAGTGGGGTGAGGTGGCAGTCACTAGTGCAAGTCTGTCTCTGCCCTGATTGTTGGCAAGCAAGCATGTATGCATTCTTTGCGAGTAGAATCCAGCTTTTCCAGCCCTTCTATCTGTCCCAGCAGATTTCCCAGGAGGCAGGGAGGCTTGGCTCTTCCAAGCAGGACTCTAGGACTGTGATGCCCAGACAGTGGTTCAATCTGCTTGCTCCCCAGGGCAAGGGTCCACCCATGTAGATCCCTTCCTTACATATCCTTCCCAGAGGGACATGTCATGACCCAATGCCTGTTTTTCAATCCTGCCCAGTTACTTGGAGATCTTTGTTGTGCCTTTGATTATGTAGTTCTTCTGCCAGTTTCCAGTTAGTTTTCCATGAGAACTGCTTCACATGTAGATGTATTTTTTTTTTTTTTTTTTTTTTTTTTTTTGCTGTACGCGGGCCTCTCACTGCCATGGCCTCTCCCGTTGTGGAGCACAGGCTCCGGACACGCAGGCTCAGCGGCCATGGCTCATGGGCCCAGCCACTCCACGGCATGTGGGATCTTCCCGGACCGGGGCACAAACCTGTGTCCCCTGCATCGGCAGGCAGACTCTCAACCACTGAACCACCAGGGAAACCCGTAGATGTATTTTTTTAATTTATTTGTGGGGAGAGGTGAGCTCCATGTCCTCCTACTCAGCCATATTGATCCCCACTCCCTCAAAATTCAATTATTCTTAAGAGTAAATTTTTAGGCCTAATCTAAATATTGTTTTTAAGATCCTGATTTTCAATGTGGACAACCAAAGAAACCAAAGCTGCATGTGCAATGTCAGCTTATAGAGATCATCTCTAATCGTGCCACAAACTACTCAGCAGATAATCAATTAATTTACATAAAATTCAACACCACAAGTGAAATTTTGAGAAAAATTAATATTGAATACAAAATAGTGTGGGAAATCTGAGTGTGATACAGATTTGAATATCAGCACAAAGATAGTCAAAGATTAGAGCAATACACAAATAAGTAGTAAATATTTGTGTGTATATATATATTAATGTATAGATTTAAGAAGGAAATATAACTGATGGGATTAGTGACACTTTAAAAATATCAGTAATGGACCTGTCATTTGGAATGAGTTCAGAAGTCTGGTTAGAGACTCAGTAGAGATACATGATTTTATTTTGAAAGGGAAAATGATAAAATAAGAAAATTATAGCATTTTTTTTCTTTTTTTAATCTGCAAAGATCAAGCCAATGTCATGTTTACAATGTGTTCTCATACTGATTGCTCAATGTTGCATCAACTAAATTATACTGAATTTCCACCGCTTTTTCAACAGGAGATTTTCTGATGAAAAATTAGCAGATGCTTAATTATTAAATATTTCAAGGTGATTTTCAATCACAAACATTACTAAAATAATGATAACATTTCACTTTTAAAAGAATGTCTTTAAAGTTGTTTGCCTATAATATTTTAAATATGTATGTATATTACAGAAAAAAAAATTAGAAGTCTTCCACTTCCTTGTCACGGTAAATAAATCTTAATAGATATGTGCTGCCTTGAAGGGATACTGTGTTTTGTGAGATATCTAAGCTTACTAATTGGTCATAAACAAATCTACCCTGTGTATGGGATTTTTTAAACTGTGAAAGATCATTTATACTGTGAAGATTTGATGGCATTTTAAAATGCCAACCTTAGCCAATGTAGTTAGTTAGGCATATTTAGACTTTCAGAGAGTAAAATGAGGTTAAAAAGGAAAAAAAAAAATTGCTATCTCCTGAAGGCATTAAAACTTTAGTAACAGCACCAAAGAGAACAGAGTGTGACACCAAAATATGCATTTCTGACTTTAGATTCGGGTCAACATACTTCAAAAGAGACTTAATATTGTACCAATTTCTTGTATGAAAAATGCATGCATCCCAGTCTCTGGTTGGCAACATTTGTGAGAATTGAGGTGATAACCCAGCAGAAAATGGAAGAAGCAAAGGCAGAGGCCCTAAAACTGTTCATTCAGAATATTTCTTTCACTTTCATGTTTCTTTTCTATTTAAAAAGTCTATTTTGCTTCTTGTTTCTTAGTATAGTATGTGATTACCATAAATTATTTGGAACATACATATAAATTCTTTCTATTTTTCTATAATGCAGCAGTTCACATTTATTGCTTTTTTCTTTCTTTCAGTAGTCTGTTTTCTTCTGTTAAATATAATGGCAATGAATACAGAAAAACTTTTCACTTCTTTTTTTTTTAAGTAAATTACACTGATTCTTTTCTCTCCATCCACTTCTCCCTGTACCCCTACCTCCCCAGAGTATAACTTTGAAACCTTTGTCATGGCTTGTTAATTTGTGAATTTCCTGTGAATGTCTGAGATCTCATAGGTATAAGATTCCAAGGTGAGTTGGGATACTGGCCAAAATGCAAATTTCCAAGGAAACAGCTGAGTATTTTATTTTACAACATTAAAAAAAACCCTCATTTAGGTCAAGAATATAAAAAGGATAAATAAGTTTTTTTTTTTTTGTAAGTCTGTATTTCTGAAAACATTTCCTTGAGAAAAAATATTTTCATGCTCTGAAAGTTCATCCAAACCCCAAATCAATTGGCATCCCCAAGAAATAAAGGATGAAAGTGACTTCTGAGCTTTAGCTTGCTGAGAGAGCCTTCAGGGAGATCACTCAGAGAATTAAAACTAGGTGCCCTGGAGTTACAGGCTTACACATGAATGACTTTTGGTGCTTGCCTGAGGAATCTAAAGATACCATAGTGTCTATGGCAGTATGTTGGGTAGAGAAATGAAGAAAGAAAGAATGAAGGCATTGGTGGTGGTGGGGGGGGGCATGGTCGTTATTGCTGACTTGGTAAATAAATGTACTTCCTTCTAACAACTGTAAATAATAACTAAAACATGAAACTCAGGGATTAATTATAAAACAAAATTTAACAATGTATGACCAGGGTCATTTAAAAGGGATCTTGCCTCAGCGCATCTGCTAGGCTAGGATTGCAGTACCATAAGGCAGGTCTATGTGAGGTAGACTGTAGAGACTCAGTCATTGAGAGGGAGTAGCATGAGATGGAGGAAGGACAGGCACTGCTTCAGAGTCAGGAGCCTCTGCAGTGCACATGGGAATACAAACTAAAAAGAGCAGAGGTGAAGTGAGAACTTGGCTATGTGCCTTTCTCCTCCTACCCATCACCACCATCTTTATTTATTTTATTTTATTTTTTTAGAGTATTATTATTTTTTTTACATCTTTATTGAAGTATAATTGCTTTACAATGGTGTTAGTTTCTGCTTTATAACAAAATGAAGCAGTTTTACATATACATATGTTCCCATATCTCTACCTTCTTGTGTCTCCCTCCCTCCCACCCTCCCTATCCCACCCCTCTAGGTGGTCACAAAGCAGCGAGCTGATCTCCCTGTGCTATGCGGCTGATTCCCACTAGCTATCTATTTTAAGTTTGGTAGTGTAAATATGTCCATGCCACTCTCTCACTTTGTCACAGCCTACCCTTCCCCTTCCCCATTATTCTCAAGTTCATTCTCTAGTAGGTCTGTGTCTTTATTTCCGTCTTACCCATAGGTTCTTCATGACCTTTTTTTCCCCTTAGATTCCACATATATGTGTTAGCATATGGTATTTGTCTTTCTCTTTCTGACTTACTTCACTCTGTATGACAGACTGTACGTCCATCCACCTCACTACAAATAACTCAATTTCGTTTCCTTTTATGGCTGAGTAATATTCCATAGTATATATATGCCACATCTTCTTTATACACTCATCCAATGATGGACATGTAGGTTGCTTCCATCTCCTGGCTATTGTAAATAGAGCTGTAATGAACATTTTGGTACGTGACTCTTTTTGAATTATGGTTTTCACAGGGTATATGCCCAGTAGTGGGATTGATGGGTCATATGGTAATTTTATTTTTACTTTTTTAAGGAACCTCCATACTGTTCTCCATAGTGGCTGTACCAATTCACATTCCCACCCATGGCGCAAGAGAGTTCCCTTTTCTCCACACCCTCTCCAGCATTTATTGTTTGTAGCTTTTTTGATGATGTTCATTCTGACTGGTGTGAGATGATATCTCATTGTAGTTTTGATTTGCATTTCTCTAATGATTAATGATGTTGAGCATCCTTTCATGTGTTTGTTGGCAATCTGTATACCTTCTTTGGAGAAATGTCTATTTAGGTCTTCTGCCCATTTTTGGATTGGGCTATTTGTTTTTTGTTATTGAGCTGCATGAGCTGCTTGTAAATTTTGGAGATTTATCCTTTGGCCGTTGCTTCATTTGCAAATATTTTCTCCCATTCTGAGGGTTGTCATTTGGTCTTGTTTATAGTTTCCTTTGCTGTGCGAAAGCTTTGAAGTTTCATTAGCTCCCATTTGTGTATTTTGGTTTTTATTTCAATTTCTCTAGGAAGTGGGGCAAAAACGATCTTGCTGTGATTTATGTCATAGAGTGTTCTGCCTAGGTTTTCCTCTAAGTGTTTGATAGTTTCTGGCCTTACATTTAGGTCTTTAATTCATTTTGAGCTTATTTTTGTGTATGGAGTTACAGCGTGTTCTAATTTCATACTTTTACATGTACCTGTCCAGTTTTCCCAGCACCACTTATTGAAGAGGTTGTCCTTTCTCCACTGTACATTCCTGCCTCCTTTATAAAAGATAAGGTAACTATATGTGCATGGGTTTATCTCTGGGTTTTATATCCTGTTCCATTGATCTATCTTTCTGTTTTTGTGCCAGTACCATACTGTCTTGATTACTGTAGCTTTGTAGAATAGTCTGAAGTCAGGGAGCCTGATTCCTCCAGCTCCGTTTTTTATTCTAAAGATTGCTTTGGCTATTCAGGGTCTTTTGTGTTTCCATACATATTCTGAAAAATTTTTTTCTAGTTCTGTGAAAAATGCCAGTGGTAGTTTGATAGGGATTGCATTGAATCTGTAGATTGCTTTGGGTAGTAGAGTCATTTTCACAGTGTTGATTCTTCCAATCCAAGAACATGGTATATCTTTCCATCTATTTGTCTCATCTTTAATTTATTTCATCAGAGTCTTATAATTTTCTACATACAGGTCATTTGTCTCCTTAGGTAGATTTATTCCTAGATATTTTATTCTTTTTGTTGCAATGGTAAATGGGAGTGTTTTCTTAATTTCACTTTCAGATTTTTTCATCATTAGTGTGTAGGAATGCCAGAGATTTCTGTGCATTAATTTTATATCCTGCTACTTTACCAAATTCATTGATTAGCTCTAGTAGTTTTCTGGTGGCATCCTTAGGATTCTCTGTGTATAGTATCATGTCATCTGCAAACAATGACATCTTTACTTCTTCTTTTCTGATTTGGATTCCTTTTATTTCCTTTTCTTCTCTGATTGCTGAGGCTAAAACTTCCAAAACTATGTTGTATAAGAGTGGTGAAAGTGGGCAACCTTGTCTTGCTCCTGATCTTAGTGGAAATGGTTTTAATTTTTCACCATTGAGGACGATGTTGGCTGTGGGTTTGTCATATATGCCCTTTATTATGTTGAGGAAAGTTCCCTCTGTGCCTACTTTCTGCAGGGTTTTTATCATAAATGGGTGTTGTCTTTTGTCAAAAGCTTTCTTTGCATCTATTGAGATAATCATATGTTTTTTCACCTTCAATTTGTTAATATGGTGTATCATGTTGATTGATTTGCATATATTGAAGAATCCTTGCATTCCTGGAATAAAGCCCACTTGATCATGGTGTATGATCCTTTTAATGTGCTGTTAGATTCTGTGTGCTAGTATTTTGTTGAGGATTTTTGCATGTATGTTCATCAATGATATTGACCTGTAGTTTTCTTTCTTTGTGACATCCTTGTCTGGCTTTGGTATCAGGGTGATGGTGGCCTCATAGAAAGTGTTTGGGAGTGTTCCTCCCTCTCCTATATTTTGTAAGAGTTTGAGAAGGATAGGTGTTAGCTCTTCTCTAAATGTTTGATAGAATTTTCCTGTGAAGCCATCTGGTCCTCAGCTTTTGTTTGTTGGAAGTTTTATAACCACAGTTTCAATTTCAGTGCTTGTGACTGGTCTGTTCACATTTTCTATTTCTTCCTGATTCAGTCTTGGCATGTTGCGCATTTGTAAGCATTTGTCCATTTCTTCTAGTTTGTCCATTTTATTGGCAGAGTTGCTTGTAGTAATCTCTCATGATCTTTTGTGTTTCTGCAGTGTCAGTTGTTACTTCTTTTCATTTCTAATTCTATTGATTTGAGTCTTCTCCCTTTTTTTCTTGATGAGTCTGGCTAATGGTTTATCAAGTTTTTTTTTTATCTTCTCAAAGAACCAGTTTTTAATTTTATTGATCTTTGCTATCGTTTCCTTCATTTCTTTTTCTTTTATTTCTGATCTGATCTTTATTATTTCTTTCCTTCTGCTAACTTTGGGTACTATTTTTGTTCTTCTTTCTCTAATTGCTTTAGGGGCAAGGTTAGGTTTTTTATTCAAGATGTTTCCTTTTTTTTAAGGTAGGATTGTATTGCTATAAACTTCCCTCTTAGGACTGCTTTTGCTGCATCCCATAGGTTTTGGGTCATTTTGTCTCCATTGTCATTAGTTTTTGATTTCTTCAGTGATCCCTTTGTTATTAACTAGTGTATTGTTTAGCCTCCATGTGTTTGTATTTTTTACATATCTTTTCCTGTAATTGATATCTAGTCTCATAGCATTGTGGTCAGAAAAGATACTTGATACAATTTCAATTTTCTTAAAACAACCAAGGCTTGATTTGTGACCCAAGATATGATCTATCCTGGAGAATGTTCCATGAACACTTGCGAAAAATAAGAATTCTCTTGTTTTTTGGATAGAATGTCCTATAAATATCAATTAAGTCCATCTTGTTTAATGTATCATTTAAACCTTGTGCTTCCTTATTTATTTTCATTTTGAATGATCTGTCCATTGGTGAAAGTGGGGTGTTAAAGTCCCCTACTATGAATGTGTTACTGTTGATTTCCTATTTTATGGCTGTTAGTATTTGCCTTATGTATTGAGGTGCTCCTATGTTGGGTGCATAAATATTTACAATTCTTATATCTTCTTCAATCGATCACTTGATCATTATTTAGTGTGTTCTTTGTCTCTTGTAATAGTCTTTATTTTAAAGTCTATTTTGTCTGATATGAGAATTTCTACTCCAGCTTTCTTTTGGTTTCCATTTGCACGGAATATCTTTTTCCATCCCCTCACTTTCAGTCTGTATGTGTCCCTTGGTCTGAAGTGGGTCTCTTATAGACAGCATATATATGGGTCTTGTTTTTGTCTCCATTCAGCCAGTCTGTTTCTTTTGGTGGGAGCATTTAGTCCATTTACATTTAAGGTAATTATTGATATATATGTTCCTATTCCCATTCTCTTAATTGTTTTAGGTTTGTTATTGTAGGTCTTTTCCTTCTCTTGTGTTTCTTGCCTAGAGAAGTTCCTTTGGTATTTGTTGTAAAGCTGGTCTGGTCTTGCTGAAATCTGTCAGCTTTTGCTTGTCTATAAAGGTTTTAATTTCTCCATCAAATCTGAATGAGATCCTTGCTGCATATAGTACTCTTGGATGTAGGTTTTTTTCCTTCATCACTTTAAGTATGTCCTGCCACTCCCTTCTGGCTTGCAGAGTTTCTACTGAAAGATCAGCTGTTAACCTTATGGGGATTCCCTTGTGTGTTATTTATTGTTTTTCCCTTGCTGCTTTTAATATATTTTCTTTGTATTTAATTTTTGACAGTTTGATTAATATGTTTGTTTCTCCTTGGATATATCCTGTATGGGACTCACTGAGCTTCCTGGACTTGATTAACTATTTCCTTTCCCATAATAGGGAAGTTTTCAACTATAATCTCTTCAAATATTTTCTCAGTCTCTTTCTCTTTCTCTTCTTCTGGGACCCCTATAATTCGAATGTTGGTGTGTTTAATATTGTCCCAGAGGTCTCTGAGACTGTCCTCAGTTCTTTTCATTATTTTGTCTTTATTCTGCTCTGCAGTATTTATTTTCACTATTTTATCTTCCAGACCACTTATCCGTTCTTCTCCCTCAGTTATTCTGCTATTGATCCCTTCTAGAGTATTTTTAATGTCATTTATTTTGTTTTTCATCATTGCTTGCTTCCTATTTAGTTCTTCTAGGTCCTAGTTAAATGTTTCTTGCATTTTCTCTATTCTATTTCCAAGATTTTGGATCATCTTTACTATTATTATTCGGAATTATTTTTTAGGTAAACTGCCTATTTCCTCTTCATGTGTTAGGTCTCATGGGTTTTTATCTTGCTCCTTTATCTGCTGTGTTTCTCTGTCTTCTCATTTTGCTTATCTTACTGTGTTTGGGGTCTCCTTTTTGCAGGCTGCAGGTTTGTAGTTCTTGTTGTTTTTGGTGTCTGTCCCCAGTGGCTAAAGTTGGTTGAGTAGGTTGTGTAATCTTCCTGGTGGAGGGACTAGTGCCTGTGTTCTGGTGGATGAGGCTGGATCTTGTCTTTCTGGTGGGCAGGTCCACATCAGGTGGTTTGTTTTGGGGTATCTGTGGCCTTATTATGATCTTAGGCAGCCTCTCTGCTAATGGGTGGTGTTGTGTTCTTGTCTTGCTAGTTGTTTGGCATAGTCACCACCATCTTTAAACTCTGGTAGAATAAGAAACAGCTTTAGTGAGTGGAGGAGGAAGTAGGCAAGAAATAAGGAAGAAGGTCCATATTCCCTACACTGAATGTATCTGGAAACCACAAGCTTCTGATGGTGAAATGAGTGAGAAATCTCATCTTTGATCAAGGGCTGAAGTAAAATAAATGTATTGGAGGAACATTCACATTTCTTGGAGACTCTTTTTGGAAACTTAAATTAACTGTAAATATATTCAAAATTCTGTAACAATATGTGATAAAATTTTAAGTACAAATTTAAGTATATAACATAAAATGGATTAAAATGTACAAGACACACTAAAATTAGCAAGATACTTGCATAAAACACAACAAAAAGTATGCTACCAACATAAAATAATGCATTAAAAAATTAAAAATGAGTGAAGATTTTAAGCATTTGTATTAAAAAGAAATATGTATAGTTGATAAATTCATGGTAAGTTATTCAAATTCATTAGTAATCAAAAACGTGCTTTACAAAATTAATACACAGTTTACATGTTAGAAACTGGTAAGTAATGTAAGTACTTAAGAGACCAAAGAAGCCAGGTTTGAAAAGAGAGTGCAGAAATATTCTGTTCACTCTTGCCGGGAGTGCAAATGAATCCAAGTGTTTTCATGGTCACTGCAGGTGAATAATCACCATAAGTATAAGTAGTTTTTTTGATGAAGCCAACTGCTACAAACTTTTCATAATAATATATGCAATATACTATATGTATATGCAAAGTTTAATTATCACAATTATAGTTTATTCATATTATAGAAAATGTGAGAAAAATGTATGCATAGTAGATGTCTGGTTAAATCAGTCATGATGAATATAAGGACTTATTAAACCCCTGCTAAATTATTATGATACCCTATATTTATGATTTGGAAAGATGCCCATTACATATTTTGAATGAAAGTACCTCATGCATAGAGTTTCTCATTTTGTAAATACACATACCCAGTGAGAATCATGTTACTACATTGTAATGTGATTTGGGATGATATCTACTTTCTTACATTTCTCTGTATTGCTGGATTTTCTTTTTATATTATGATAGGTCACTTGTACAATCAGGAAGAATAATTACTTTCAGTAACAAAAAATGTTGAGAAAATCAAATTCCTGCATTTGCAATGGGGAAAAAAAAAGCTTTTAGCATGCTGGAGTTTTCATACAGTGGCACTGAAGAGTTCAGAAAGTTAATAGATGTTAATGACATTCTTTGGTCAACTCATATAGCCTAGCATATGTGTGTGATTCACACACACACACACACACACACACACACACACACACACACACATATATATATATATATATAAATTGGGGAATATACTTTTCTTTTATAAATATTATATTTAACAAAGTAGAAGTTTAACACAGATTGAAGCCCCACTTTTTTTTTTTTAACATCTTTATTGGGGTATAATTGCTTTACAATGGTGTGTTAGTTTCTGCTTTATAACAAAGTGAATCAGCTATACATATACATATGCTCCCATGTGTCTTCCCTCTTGCGTCTCCGTCCCTCCCACTCTCCCCATCCCACCCCTCCAGGCTGTCCCAAAGCCCCGAGCTAATATCCCTGTGCCTTGCGGCTGCTTCCCCCTAGCTATCTACCTTACTACGTTTGTTAGTGTGTATATGTCCATGACTTTCTCTCGCCCTGTCAAAACTCACCCTTCCCCCTCCCCATATCCTCAAGTCCGTTCTCCAGTAGGTCTGCACCTCTATTTCTGTCTTATCCCTAGGTTCTTCATGACATTTTTTTCCCTTAAATTCCATCTATATGTGTTAGCATACGGTATTTGTCTTTTTCTTTCTGACTTACTTCACTCTGTATGACAGACTCTAGGTCTATCCATCTCATTACAAATAACTCAATTTCATTTTTTTTAAGGCTGAGTAATATTCCATTGTGTATATGTGCCACATCTTCTTTATCCATTCGTCCGATGATGGGCGCTTAGGTTCTTTCCATCTCCGGACTATTGTAAATAGAGCTGCAATGAACATTTTGGTACATGACTCTTTTTGAATTTTGGTTTTCTCAGGGTAGATGCCCAGTAGTGGGATTGCTGGGTCATATGGTAATTCTATTTGTAGTTTTTAAGGAACCTCCATACTGTTCTCCATAGTGGCTGAACCAATTCACCTTCCCACCAGCAGTGCAAGAGTGTCCCCTTTTCTCCACACCCTCTCCAGCATTTACTGTTTCTAGATTTTTTGATGATGGCCATTCTGACTGGTGTGGGATGATATCTCATTGTAGTTTTGATTTGCATTTCGCTAATGATTAATGATGTTGAGCATTCTTTCATGTGTTTGTTGGCATTCTTTATATCTTCTTTGGAGAAATGTCTATTTAGGTCTTCTGCCCATTTTTGGATGGGGTTGTTTGTTTTTTTGTTATTGAGCTGCATGAGCTGCTTGTAAATTTTGGAGATTAATCCTTTGTCAGTTGCTTCATTTGCAAATGTTATCTCCCTTTCTGAGGGTTGTCTTTTGGTCTTGATTATGGTTTCCTTTGCTGTGCAAAAGCTTTGAAGTTTCAGTAGGTCCCATTTGTTTATTTTTGTTTTTATTTCCATTACTCTAGGAGGTGGGTCAGAAAGGATCTTGCTGTGATTTATGTCATAGAGTGTTCTTCCTATGTTTTCCTCTAAGAGTTTGATAGTTTCTGGCCTTACATTTAGGTCTTTAATCCATTTTGAGCTTATTTTTGTGTATGGTGTTAGGGAGTGATCTAATCTCATACTTTTACATGTACCTGTCCAGTTTTCCCAGCACCATTTATTGAAGAGGCTGTCCTTTCTCCACTGTACATTCCTGCCTCCTTTACCAAAGATAAGGTGTCCATATGTGCATGGGTTCATCTCTGGGCATTCTATCCTGTTCCACTGATCTATCTTTCTGTTTTTGTGCCAGTACCATACTGTCTTGATTACTGTTGCTTTGTAGTATAGTCTGAAGTCAGGGAGCCTGATTTCTCCAGCCCCTTTATTCGTTCTCAAGATTGCTTTGGCTATTCGGGGTCTTTTGTGTTTCCATACAAATTGCGAAATTTTTTTTTTCTAGTTCTGTGAAAAATGCCACTGGTAGTTTGATAGGGATTGCATTGAATCTGTAGATTGCTTTGGGTAGTAGAGTCATTTTCACAATGTTGATTCTTCCCATCCAAGAACATGGTATATCTCTCCATCTATTTGTATCATCTTTAATTTCTTTCATCAGTGTCTTATAATTTTCTGCATACAGGTCTTTCGTATCCTTAGGTAGGTTTATTCCTAGATATTTTATTCTTTTTGTTGCAATGGTAAATGGGAGTATTTTCTTGATTTCACTTTCAGATTTTTCATCATTAGTATATAGGAATGCCAGAGATTTCTGTGCATTAATTTTATATCCTGCTACTTTACCAAATTCATTGATTAGCTCTAGTAGTTTTCTGGTAGCATCCTTAGGATTCTTTATGTATAGTATTGTGTCATCTGCAAACAGTGACAGCTTTACTTCTTCTTTTCCGATTTGGATTCCTTTTATTTCCTTTTCTTCTCTGATTGCTGTGGCTAAAACTTCCAAAACTATGTTGGATAAGAGTGGTGAGAGTGGGCAACCTTGTCTTGCACCTGATCTTAGTGGAAATGCTTTCAGTTTTTCACCATTGAGGATGATGTTTGCTGTGGGTTTGTCATATATGGCCTTTATTATGTTGAGGAAAGTTCCCTCTATGCCTACTTTCTGGAGGGTTTTTATCATAAATGGGTGTTGAATTTTGTCGAAAGCTTTCTCTGCATCTGTTGAGATAATCATATTGTTTTTCTCCTTCAATTTGTTAATATGGTTTATCACATTGATAGATTTGCGTATATTGAAGAATCCTTGCATTCCTGGGATAAACCCCACTTGATCATGGTGTATGATCCTTTGAATGTGCTGTTGGATTCTGTTTGCTAGTATTTTGTTGAGGATTTTTGCATCTATGTTCATCAGTGATATTGGCCTGTAGTTTTCTTTCTTTGTGACATCCTTGTCTGGTTTTGGTATCAAGGTGATGGTGGCCTCGGAGAAGGAATTTGGGAGTGTTCCTCCCTCTGCTATATTTTGGAAGAGTTTGAGAAGGATTGGTGTTAGCTCTTCTCTAAACGTTTGATAGAATTCACCTGTGAAGCCATCTGGTCCTGGGCTTTTGTTTGTTGGAAGATTTTTAATCACAGTTTCAATTTCACTGCTTCTGATTGGTCTGTTCATATTTTCTATTTCTTCCTGATTCAGTCTTGGCAGGTTGTGCATTTCTAAGAATTTGTCCATTTCTTCCAGATTGTCCATTTTATTGGCATAGAGTTGCTTGTAGTAATCTCTCATGATTTTTTTTTATTTCTGCAGTGTCAGTTGTTACTTCTCCTTTTTCATTTCTAATTCTATCGATTTGAGTCTTCTCCCTTTTTTTCTTGATGAGTCTGGCTAGTGGTTTATCTATATTGTTTATCTTCTCAAAGAACCAGTTTTTAGTTTTATTGATCTTCGCTATCGTTTCCTTCATTTCTTTTTCATTTATTTCTGATCTGATTTTTATGATTTCTTTCCTTCTGCTAGCTTTGGGGTTTTTTTGTTCTTCTTTCTCTAATTGCTTGAGGTGCAAGGTTAGGTTGTTTATTCGAGATGTTTCCTGCTTCTTAAGGTGGGCTTGTATTGCTATAAACTTCCCCCTTAGAACTGCTTTTGCTGCATTCCATAGGTTTTGGGTCGTTGTGTCTCCATTGTCATTTGTTTCTAGGTATTTTTTAATTTCCTCTTTGATTTCTTCAATGATCACTTCATTATTAAGTAGTGTATTGATTAAACTCCATGTGTTTGTATTTTTTACAGACCTTTTCCTGTAATTGATATCTAGTCTCATGGCGTTGTGGTCAGAAAAGATACTTGATACAATTTCAGTTTTCTTAAATTTACCAAGGCTTGATTTGTGACCCAAGATATGATCTATCCTGGAGAATGTTCCATGAGCACTTGAGAAAAATGTGTATTCTCTTGTTTTTGGATGGAGTGTCCTATAAATATCAATTAAGTCCATCTTGTTTAATGTATCATTTAAAGCTTGTGTTTCCTTATTTATTTTCATTTTGGATGATCTGTCCATGGGTGAAAGTGGGGTGTTAAAGTCCCCTACTATGAATGTGTTACTGTCGATCTCCCCTTTTATGGCTGTTAGTATTTGCCTTATGTATTGAGGTGCTCCTATGTTGGGTGCATAAATATTTACAATTGTAATATCTTCTTCTTGGATCGATCCCTTGATCATTATGTAGTGTCCTTCTTTGTCCCTTTTAATAGTCCTTATTTTAAAGTCTATTTTGTCTGATATGAGAATTGCTACTCCAGCTTTCTTTTGGTTTCCATTTGCATGGAATATCTTTTTCCATCCCCTTACTTTCAGTCTGTATGTGTCTCTAGGTCTGAAGTTGGTCTCTTATAGACAGCATATGTAAGGGTCTTGTTTTGTATCCATTCAGCCAATCTGTGTCTTTTGGTGGGAGCATTTAGTCCATTTACATTTAAGGTAATTCTCGGTATGTATGTTCCTATTCCCATTTTCTATATTGTTTTGGGTTCGTTAATATAGGTCGTTTCCTTCTCTTGTGTTTCTTGTCTAGAGAAGTTCCTTTAGCATTTGTTGTAAAGCTGGTTTGGTGGTGCTGAACTCTCTCAGCTTTTGCTTGTCTGTAAAGGTTTTAATTTCTCCATCAAATCTGAATGAGATCCTTGCTGGGTAGAGTAGTCTTGGTTGCAGGTTTTCCTCCTTCATCACTTTCAGTATGTCCTGCCACTCCCTTCTGGCTTGTAGGGTTTCTGCTGAGAGATCAGCTGTTAACCTTATGGGGATTCCCTTGTGTGTTATTTGTTGTTTTACCCTTGCTGCTTTTAATATGCTTTCTTTGTATTTAATTTTTGACAGTTTGATTAATATGTGTCTTGGCATATTTCTCCTTGTACTCATCCTGTATGGGACTCTCTGTGCTTCCTGGACTTGATTAACTATTTCCTTTCCCATATTAGGGAAGTTTTCAACTATAATCTCTTCAAATATTTTCTCAGTCCCTTTCCTTTTTTTCTTCTTCTGGAGCCCCTATAATTCGAATGTTGGTGCGTTTCATGTTTTCCCAGAGGTCTCTGAGACTGTCCTCAGTTCTTTTCATTCTTTTTTCTTTATTCTGCTCTGCAGTAGTTATTTCCACTACTTTATCTTCCAGGTCACTTATCCGTTCTTCTGCCTCAGTTATTCTGCTATTGATCCTATCTAGAGTACTTTTAATTTCATTTATTGTGTTGTTCATCGTTGCTTGTTTCATCTTTATTTCTTCTAGGTCCTTGTTAACTGTTTCTTGCATTTTGTCCATTCTACTTCCAAGATTTCGGATCATCCTTACTATCATTATTCTGAATTCTTTTTCAGGTAGATTGCCTATTTCCTCTTCATTTGTTAGGTCTGGTGGGTTTTTATCTTGCTCCTTCATCTGCTGTGTTTTTCTGTCTTCTCATTTTGCTTATCTTACTGTGTTTGGGATCTCCTTTTTGCAGGCTGCACGTTCATAGTTCCCATTGTTTTTGATGTCTGTCTGCAGTGGCTAAGGTTGTTTCAGTGGGTTGTGTAGGCTTCCTGGTGGAGGGGACTAGTGCCTGTGTTGTGTTGGATGAGGCTGGATCTTATCTCTCTAGTGGGCAGGTTCACGTCTGGTGGTGTGTTTTGGGGTGTCTGTGGCCTTATTATGATTTTAGGCAGCCTCTCTGCTAATGGGTGGGGTTGTGTTCCTCTTTTGCTAGTTGTTTGGCATAGGTTGTCCAGCACTGTGGCTTGCTGGTCGTTGAGTGAAGCTGGGTGCTGGTGTTAAGATGGAGGTCTCTGGGAGATTTCCACCGTTTAATATTATGTGGAGCTGGGAGGTCTCTTGTTGACCAGTGTCCTGAAGTTGGCTCTCCTACCTCAGAGGCAGAGCCCTGACTCCTGGGCTGGAGCACCAAGAGCCTTTCATCTACACGGCTCAGAATAAAAGGGACAAAAAGTAGAGAGAATTAGTAGAAGTATGAGGAAAGAAAGAGGGAAAGGAGGAAAGGAAGGAAGGAAGAAGGAAGCAAAGAAGGAAAGAAAGGAGGGAGGGAGGGAGGGAGGAAGGAAGGAAGGAAGGAGGGAAAGAAGGAAAAAAGAGAAAGAAAGAAGATACAGTAAAAATAAAATAAAGTATAATATAGTTATTGAATTAAAAAATATTAGGAAAAAAAAAGGGACAGATAGAACCTTAGGACAAATGTTGGAAGCAAAGCTATACAGAGAAAATCTTACACAGAAGCATACACATACACGTTCACAAAAAGAGGTAAAGGGGGAAAAATCATAAATCTTGCTCTCAGAGACCACCTCCTCAATTTGGGGTGATTCGTTGTCTAAAGGAGGCAAGGAAGGAAGGAAAGAAAGAAAGAACGAATGTAAAGTATAATAAAGTTATTACAATTAAAATTACTTTTTAAGAAAAAAAATTTTTTTTAAAAAGCATGGACGGATAGAGCCCTAGGACAAATGGTGGAAGCAAGAGTATACAGACAAGATCTCACACAGAAGCATACACGTACACATTCACAAAAAGAGGAAAAGGGAAAAAAATCATAGATCTCGCTCCTAAATTCCACCTCTTCAATTTGGGATCATTCCTTGTCTATTCAGGTATTCCACAGCTGCAGGGTATATCAAGTTGATTGTGGAGCTTTAATCCGCTGCTTCTGTGGCTGCTGGGAGAGATTTCCCTTTCTCTTCTTTGTTCTCACAGCTCACAGGAGCTTAGCTTTGGATTTGGCCCTGCCTCTGCGTGTAGGTCGCTGGAGGGCGTCTGTTTTTTGCTCAGACAGGACGGGGTTAAAGGAGCCGCTGATTCGGGGGCTCTGGCTCACTCAGGCCGGGGGTTGGGCGATGGGGGAAGGAGGGGCACTGCGTGCAGGGCGGGCCTGCGGCAGCAGAGGCGGCGTGACATTGCACCAGCCTGAGGCCCGCCGTGCGTACTCCCGGGGAAGTTGTCCCTGGATCCCGGGAACCTGGCAGTGGCGGGCTGCACAGGCTCCGCGGAAGAGGGGCGTGGAGAATGACCCGCGCTCGCGCACAGGCCCCTTGGTGGCGGCAGCAGCAGCCTTAGCGTCTCCCGCCTGTCTCTGGGGTCCGCGGTTTTAGCCGTGGCTCGCGCCCGTCTCTGGGGTTCGCGCTTTTAGCTGCGGCTCGCGCCTGTCTCTGGGGTTCGCGCTTTTAGCCGCGGCTCGCGCCCTTCTCTGGAGTTCCTTTAAGCAGCACTCTTAAACCCCTCTCCTCGCGCACCAGGAAACAAAGAGGAAAGAAAAAGTCTCTTGCCTCTTCGGCAGGTGCAGGCTTTTCTCTGAACTCCCTCCCGGCTAGTCGTGGTGCACTAACCACTTCAGGCTATGTTCAAGCCGCCAACCCCAGTCCTCTCCCTGCGCTCTGCCTCAGCTCGCAGCCCCGCCCGCCCCCGCGGGTGAGCAGACAAGCCTCTCGGGTTGGTGAGTGCCGGTCGGCACCGATCATCTGTGCAGGAATCTCCCCGCTTTGCCCTCCGCACCCGTCGCTGTGCAATACTCCGTGGTCCCGTAGCTTCCCCCTCCGCCTCCCGCAGTCTCCGCCTGCGGAGGGTCTTCCTAGTGTGTGGAAACTTTTCCTCCTTCACAGCTCCCTCCCACTGGTGCAGGTGCCGTCCTTATTCTTTTGTCTCTGTTTTTTTCTTTTTTTCTTTTGCCGTACCCAGGTATGTGGGGAGTTTTTTGCCTTTTGGGAGGTCTGAGGTCTTCTGCCAGCCTTCAGTAGGTGTTCTGTAGGAGTTGTTCCACATGTAGATGTATTTCTGGTGTATCCGTGGGGAGGAAGGCGATCTCCGCGTCTTACTCTTCCGCCATCTTCAAGTTCCCCCCGTAAGATCGAAGCCCCACGTTTGATGAGCAAATAATTTGCCTCATAGGTTAGCCATTTCTCCAGATAAGCAAACTGTTGCCCTGGTAAGGCAACAGATGACCAAAAGAGAAAACGATTTACCCAGAAAAATTCGTTGGGAAGAGTTTTCTGAAGCAAATTAGATTTTTTTTTTTTTTCCCTTTCAGTCTTTCTAGAAAAGAATATCCTGGGCAAACAGCAGAGTTATGCAGACTCAGGTGGTCTCTCTTCTTAGTCACTTCCTGTGTACATTCTCAGCATGAGTTGGAGGATAAACATGGCCATCTGGGGTAGCAAGTTGAGGTGTAGAGACTACGTATCAATGTCCCATTGGTGAGATTCCATTCTCTGTGATTGTCTGGTTTTCTCATTCTTTTTGTTGCATAATCCTCTTGGACAGAGATTGCAAAATAGCATTTAAGACTCTGGAAATCACATACTTGAACACTCTGACTCACACTAATACTTAGAGAATAATTGTGATCAGCATATCTAGTCTAGAGTGCCCAAATCAAACCAAGAGAAGAGTACCCTTTCTTAATCCAAAAAGACCACAAAGACCCAAATGAGGACATTTGCAAAATTACTTAATTTTTTGTGATTTCCTTGTTTGTTTCATGGATGATTTTTATAGTATTAAAACCCACAGAAATATCTTTGATGATGCAAGTATAGGGATTTTCCATCCTGGATGAAATATATTCAATCTAGAGAGGACAGTTTTATACCAAGGGCTTTTCTGTTTTTAACCCTGTCTGTCAACTCCCATGAACCTCTCTATCAAGGACTTTTATGGCTTTGGGGCTATTGATAACTACCCTGGTATTCTCTGAACCATATCTTGCAGGATTTTTCCACCCTTCTGAGCCTCTTTTTCATTGTGAAATAAAGAGGCTTGAGGACAAAGGAAAGAAGTTGAGTTGAGAAGTCGGGAAGCACTATACTTTAAGTCAGAGCAGAGCTTTTTTGTTTTGTTTTCCTTTTTTTGAAATAATTTATCTGTGATCACTTTTTCTAAGAGGAGGAATTAATGGACCGTATTAATTTTCCATTAACTGTATGCTATAAGGGGCTATACAGAATTTAGGCATTAGTTTATCAAGATAATAAATTAATTTCATTTTTCTGGTAGGAGACAATGGTTTGTTAAACTTTATTGAGGAATAATTAAGTTACAATAAATGGAATATATTTAAACTGAAAAATTTATCAGTTTTCATACATATGTCTACCCCTGAAAACATAACCACAATCAAGATAACAAATGTTTCCTTTACCACCAATGCTGTCCTCATGTGCCTTTTAATCTGAGTTTCCCTCTATCCCCATCCTTAGGCAGCACAGTCATTCAACAGCTTTCTTCTAAAGTAGTTTGCATTCTCAACAGCTTTCTTCTAAAGTAGTTTGCATTCTTTGTAACTTTACATAAATGAAATACAATAAGTATGCATTTTTACCTGAATTTTTTTGACTCAGCATAGTGCTCTCGACATCCACCCTTGCTATTCATATATCAAATTTTTCTTGTATTTTATTGCTGAGTAGTTATCCATTATACGAATATGCCACAACTTATGCCTGTAAGTGTTGATGAATATTTCATTTGATTCTGTTTGGGGGCTATTATATATAAAGCCATTGTAAACATTTGTGTATGAGGCTTTGTGTGGATATGTTTTTATTTTGGGGGGCGTTTGGTTTCATATAGCAGGTGAATACTAATTTTAAAAACTGTCAAACTTTTTTCAGAAGAAAATGGACTATCTCATATTTCTACCCTGAGTGCAGGAGAGTCTAAATTGCTCCACAAACTCATTAATACTTAGGATGATGAATTTGTTTTAATATTAGCCATTCTAATGGATATGTAGTGCTATCACCTTGTGGTTTTAATTTGCATCTTTCCAAAGGTTAATGATGTCAAGCATATTTTCATGGGATGATTTGCTATTCGTATATCTGATGAAATGCATGTACAAATCATTTGTTTGTTTATCAATTGTGTATTTTTGTTTCTTGTTGTTATCCTTCTATTATTGAGTTGTGTTTTTAAAATATTTTTTCTGAATGCAAAACCTTTATTGGATACACAGTTTTCCAACGTTTTCTCAGCCTGCATCTTTCCATTTTCTTTTCTTTAAGGTGTCTTTCAAAGAACAAAACTTGAATTTTCATGAAATCAATGTCTCATTTTGTTTTGTGGATCATGAATTTTGTGCTCTAAGAAAACTTTTTCTACTTCAAGATAAGAAAGATTTTTTTTCCTACTTTCTTCTAAAACTTGCATAGGTTTAGGTTTTTCATTTATGTCAATGATCCATTTTGTGTCAAGTTTTTTCTATTGTATGAGATAAAATTTGACATTTGCATCCTTCCCTGTGGATATCTAGTTGATCCACCATACTTTGTTGTCTTATTTTCTCCATTAAATTGCCTTGAAATCTGGTTTAAGTGAATTGACCCTATATATAACAATTTTACATCTAGAGATCTGAAATTCTTGTTTTTTTTCCATTGATGTACAAGTCTACTTGTTTTTGTCAATACTAAATCATCTTGATTAGTATAGGTTTGTAGTAAGTCTGGAAAAAAGATAAAGTGATTAAGTCCTCTAATCTTTCTTTAAAAATTTCTTTGGTTGGGCTTCCCTGATGACAGAGTGGTTGAGAGTCCACCTGCCGATGCAGGGGACACAGGTTTGTGCCCCTGTCCGGGAAGATCCCACATGCTGTGGAGCGGCTGGGCCCATAAGCCATGGCCACTGAGCCTGCGCGTCCAGAGCCTGTGCTCTGTAATGCGAGAGGCCACAACAGTGAGAGGCCTGCGTACCACAAAAAAACAAACACACACACAAACAAACAAAAAACTGTCTTTGGTTGTTCATATACACTTCAATTAAACTATAATCAGAGTGCCAATACTCATCAAAAAGGCTGTTGGAATTTTGTTAGGTATAGGATTGAATCTATAGGTGAACTTGGGAAGATTTGCCATTAAACAAAAATAGAGCCTTCTAATTCATAACCATTGCATATTTTTTCATTTATTCACATTATATTTCATTTATTTATTTATTTATTTTATTTTCAGATCACAGGTTTTAGACATCTTTTGGTTAAATTTATCTCCAGATAGTTATGCCATCAGTCCTATTTAAATGAAATAATTAAAAAAAATTCTAATAGCTTGCAACCAGAGTATAAGGGCAATATTGATTTTTGAATGTTAACCTTGTATCTTATGACGTTACTAAATTCATTTCTTAGTTCTGGTGGTTCTTATAGGTGTTTTATAGACAGAAATTTTTAATGTAAAGCATTATGTTATAAACAATTAAGGAAATATTTATTTATTTTCTGTCTTTGGGCCTTTTATTTTTATTACCTTTGTACAATAGTGGGGCCTCCAGTAAAACACTGAATAGAAGGGATGAAAGTTGATATCCTTGCCTCATCCTTAATCTTAAAAAGACAAAATCCAACTCTTTTACCATTAAGTATAGTGTTGAGTGTGTCATTCTTTGTCCTCAGGTGTAAGGTTTTTATAGATGCCATTTAACAGTTTGAGGAAGTTCCCTATTGTTCCTAGTTTATTGAGCATTTTTGTTATGAATGAGTGTTGTATTTTTTTCAAACTTTTTCCTACATATATTGAAAGGATCATATGTTTTTTTTTCCCTGTTAATATTTAAATTACACTGCTTGTTTTCAAAATGTAAGACCTACTTTTCATTCCTGGAATAAACACTACTTGGTACTGAGGCACTATCCATTTTCCCTGTATTGTTAAGGCCAATGATTCAATTTGTTGATTTTTTTTTAAAGGATTGTCCTATCTATGAGATACACTGACCTTTAATCTCTCCTTTATCTCTCTATCTCTCTCACTCTTTCACCCTCTCTCTTCTCTCTTATCCTCTTCCTTCTCATTTTGAATATATTTATCAGTTCTTGGTATTAGAGTATATTAGCCTCCAAAGGGGGGAAAAAAGTTGGGCTATAATCCCTCATCTTCAGTTTTCTGAAACAGCATATATAAGATGAGATTTTGTTTTCTATAACACTTCAATACAATTTACCATTGAAATCACCTGGATTTGAAATTTTTTTGAAAAAGTTTTTGATAATGTGATCCATTTTATCTTCTTAAGATGTAATGCCAATTATGATGAATGGTATATTTAAAGACATTTGTCCATTTAATCCAAATTGTTGAATTTGTTAGCATACATTTGTTCATAGTGTTTTCTTGCTAATCTTTTAATGTCTCTAGAATCTGTGATAACCTCTTTTTCATTCCCGAGAATGGCAATTTGTGTTCCCTCTCTTTTTTCTTTTTTTTTTTTTTCTTTTGCAGTACACAGGCCTCTCACTGTTGTGTCCTCCTCTTTTGCGGAGCACAGGCTCCGGATGCACAGGCTCAGGGGCCATGGCTCATGGGCCTAGCCGCTCCGCGGCATGTGGGATCTTCGCGGACCAGGGTATGAACCCGTGTCCCCTGCATCAGCAGGTGGACTCTCAACCACTGCACCACCAGGGAAGCCCTCCCTCTCTTTTTTTCTTCATCATTTCAGTTAGATGTTTGTCAAATATCAAAGCACCATTTTTTTTTTTCAAAGCACCATTTTTAACTTTAATTTTCTCTGTTGTCTCTGTTTCTAATTTCATAGATTTATGCTTTTATCTTTTTATTTTTTGCCTTATACTTGTTTATACTTTGCTTCTTTTCTTCTGATTTGTTAATGTGGAAAGTGAGATCACAAAAGTTAACTCATTCTGTTCTTATATAAGCACATTTTATGATATGTTGTAATTTTTTTGTCATTTATCTCTAAATATTTTCTTATGTTCTTTGTGATTTCATCTTTGACCCATAAATTTATTTTATCTGATATTAAATTTTGCACACTAAACTTCCTAAATGGATTGTTTACATGACATATTATTTTATAACTATTTACTTTCTACTTATCTGTGTATTAACCAAATCATATTCAGAAACACTCTGGGCTTCAGTTGTATGAAATCCATTTGGAAGTCTTCTAAAGGACCATGATGCTTGCTTGTGTTCTTGTTCAAATTTTGTGTTGATAGTTTTACCAGCATTATGCTGGTGACATATGAGGAATGTTCTAGAGACACCCTCACCAACTTGTAAGATTTTATCACGAGGGTTGATTGAGTACAGTGGTCAATTTAACCTTGTTCTGATGGATAAAGTCCTGTACAATTTTAAAGATTTTATTTCAGATGCTCTGTTTCCATCGCATGGGCACATTGATATTGTTAGAGATTATCCTTATATAATTTGCATCCAGGTATTGTTCCATTATTTTTTTCATATTCTGGAACTGATTGATGGCTTTCCATGGCCTCTTTGAAATTCTCAAAATATGTAGTTTGGGCAGTAGTACAGGGGCCAGGATTTTAGTAAGAGTTGCTTCTTTGACATAATGATCAGCTAGGGTATTTTCCAGATTTTCTGTTACCTCTCTCTCCGCCACCCTCACACACTGCATCATTGTTTTTTGTTTTTGTTTTCATAATAACCACCTCCTTTAGAGGTACTAATATGCCTAATAGATCTTTTATCTGTTTAATATTTTTTAATTGGAGTTCCTGCTGAAGTGAAGATACTACCTTGTTTTCAAAGCATTCCAAAATCTTTATTTATCCACAGAATATATATTTATCTCCAGATTTTGGGCAAACTCCTGTGAGTGAAATAAATTACAAGTCTAATAAAGGATCTTATTCTAGGGATGAGTTGAGACATATTATGGTGTAACCAACCTAGAGTCTAAACAGTTATGACTTTCATAACAGTATTTAAAACACTAAAATAATGGATAGAAATGTGTCAAGGAGATTTATAATTTAATTTCATTGGAGATAATTTTACTTGGGAAGAATGCTGTGTCTTATGAGTGTGCACAATGAAAGGGACCATCAAATTTAAGGGATATATTAAACCCAAGTTGGCAGAGAATGACATTATTTAGCTGCAGCTGCATTTGTGCTGAGACAAGGTTAATGAACTTTTGCCACAAGATCAAGAGAAAGAGTATAAAATTTTATTGATTTCTGATGACTTCCATGAAGGTAGAGTACCAAAAGCTTATCTGGGAAATTCATAAACAGCAACAAATAAAGATTCATGACGATTATGCAGGCCCAGGATGAAAGATTATTTAAAGCTAATTTTAAATCACAAAACATCTCATTGATGCTCAGACAGCAAATATTCATCCCAGAGTCCAATTTAATGTCTTTAATTTTTTATAAAAAATTTAAAGGTTACACTCCATTTACAATTATTACAAAATATTGGAATAGTCACTGTGTTGTACAATGTATCCTTGTAACTTATCTTACACCAAATAGTTTGTACCTCTCACTCCCTCACCCCAATATTGTCCCTCCCCCATACTCTGACTGACAACCAATAGTTTGTTCTGTGAATCTGCTTTTTTTTTCTTATTTTCACTAGTTTTATGTATTTTTTAGATTCCATATATAAGTGATATTGTATACTATTTGTCTTTCTCTGTTTGACTTATTTAACTTAGCATAATGCCCTCCAAGTCCATCTATGTTGCTGCAAATGGTAAAATTTCATTTTTTTAAATGAGTATTAACCCCTTGTGTATGTATACCACATAGATGGTATATTTCTCCATTCAGCTGTTGATGGTCACTTAAGTTGCTTCCATATCTTGGCAATTGTTAATACTGCTAGGAACACTGGGGTGCATGTGTCTTTTCGAATTAATGTTTTTGTTTTTGAATATGTGTGTATATATATATATATATATATATATATATATATATATATATATATATATATATCTCCAGGAGTGGGATTGCTGGGTCATATAGTGGTTCTATTTTTAATATTTTGAGAAACTTCCAGACTGATTTCCACAATGGCTGCAGCAATTTCCATTTCCACCAACAATGTACAAGGGTTCCCTTTTCTGCACATCCTCGTCAACATTTGTTATTTGTATGCACTTTGATGATAGCCGTTCTAACAGGTGTGAAGTGATCTCTTATTGTGGTTTTGATTTGCATTTTGCTAATGATTAATGATGTTGAGCATTTTTTCATGTGCCCATTGGCCATCTGCATTTCCTCTTTGGAAAAATGTCTATTCAGTTCTTCTGCCCATTTTTTAATAGTTTTCTTTTAAATTTTTTGATGTTGAGCTTTATAAGCTGTTTATGTATGTTGAATATTAACCCCTTATTGGTCATATTATTTGCAAATATTTTCTCCCCTTCAGTAAGTTCTCTATTCATTTTGTCAATTGCTCTCCTTTGTTATGGAAAAGCTTTTGGTTTAATTGGATCTCATTTGTTTAATTTTATTTTATTTCCTTTACTGTAGGAGACAGATCAAAAAATATATATAGCTGTGATTTATGTCAAAGAGTATTCTGCCTATGTTTTCCTCTAGGCATTTTACAGTATCTGGTCTTACATTTAGTTCTGTAATCAATTTTGAGCTTACTTTTGTGTTTGATGTTAGAGAGTGTTCTAATTTCATTCTTTTACATGTAGCTGTTGTTTTCCCAACACCACTTATTGAAGAGACTATCTTTTCTCCATTGTATATTCTTGCCTCCTTTGTCATAAATTAATTGACCACAAGTGTGTGGGTTTATTTCTGGGCTCTCTATTCGGTTCCATTAATCTATGTGTGTGTGTTTGTACCACTATCATACTCTTTTGATGACTGTAGCTTTATAATATAGTCTGAAGCCAAGAAGCATGATTCCTCCATTTCTGTTCTTCTTTCTCAAGAGTGTTTTGGTTATTCAGGGTCTTTTGTGCTTTCATACAAATAAAAAATAATGTTCTGGTTCTGTGAGAAATGACATTAGTATTTTGATAGGGATTGCATTGAATCTGAAGATTGCCTTGGGTAGTATGGTCATTTTAACAATATTGATTCTTTGAATCCAAGATCACAGTATATCTTTCCATTTGACTGTGTCAGCTTCAATTTCTTTCATCACTGTCTTATGCTTTTTGGAGTACAGTAAGTCCCCTACATATGAACCTTCAAGCTGCAGACTTTCAAAGAAGTGAACATGCATTTGCATGTCCAGTCACATAAGTTAGTTCACGTGTCTCACATACATTGTCACATGTGTGCATCCTCTACAAGTGGTTGTGCTTTTGTGTACTCTACTGTATAGTACTGTATAGAGTACAGTAGTACAGTATCTTTATTTCAAGCCCAGGAGGTCCAGAAGCAAGTGTAAAAGCAATGTTGATGTAACTGGTACTTCTAAGAAGTGCCAAGTGATAACAATGGAACTTGCTGTGCAACACAAGCAGCTTATTAATGAAGACCGAATGAAATTGGAGACCCAGAGAAAGGATGAAGAGAGACAAGAGGAAGAAGTAACTGAAGAACAAAAGAGATTCACAAGGCAGGATATGGCAAAGGGATTTTCTTTATGTGAGGAAGTATTGTCAATTTTTGAGGCACAGGACCAAAACATAGAACGGTACATGAAGTTTGCAGCAACCATTCAGAATTCAATCCAATGCTACCATGACATCTATGACAAGGAAAAAAGAGCTATTACCCAGACATCACTGGATCATTTTTTCAAGAGGGTACATAGAATTTACTCTAGCAAGGAACCAGAACCTGTGCCATCAATATCAGGCATGAGTGAAATTTCAGCTTGCCCTCCCTCTCCAATTGCTGATGATCCTTCAGTTCTACCATTTCCCACCTCTTCTCTCTCCTCCAGTCAGTAAGTCTTCTTGCCTGTTCACTCAATACCAGCCCCTGTATGCCAGCTGTTATACTGTACTACTGTACTTTTCAAGGTACTGTACTGTAAGATTAAACATGTTTTCTTTATTTTTTGTGTTTGTTTGTTTTTTATGTATTCTTTTTGTGAAAAGTATTATAAACCTGATACAGTACAGTACTATATAGCCAATTGTGTTAGTTGGGTACCTTGGCTAACTTTGTTGGACTTACAGACCAATTGGATTTACAGATGTGCTTTCAGAATGGAAGTCATTCATATGTAGGGGACTCACTATACAGGTCTTCTGCCTCCTTAGGTAGATTTATTTCTAGGTATTTTATTCTTTTTGATGGGATGGTAAATGGGATTGTTTCCTTAATTTCTCTTTCTAATAGTTCATTGTTGTGTATAGAAATGCAACAGATTTCTGTATATTAATTTTGTATCCTGCAACTCTACCAGAATTATTGATGAGCTCTACTAGTTTTCTGGTGGCGTCTTTAGGATTTTCAACTACAGGATGTTCAATAATATAGTAAAACAGTGACAGTTTTACTTCTTCCTTTCCAATCTGGAGTCTTTTTATTTCTTTTTCTTCTCTGATTGCTGTGGCTAGGACTTCCAAAACTATGTTGAATAAAAGTGGCAAGAGTAAACATCCTTTTCTTTCTATTAATCTTAGAGGGAATGTTTTCAACTTTTCACTGTTAGGTGTGATGTTAGCTGTGGGTTTGTTATATATGGCCTTGATTATGTTGAGGTGAGTTCCCTCTGTGCCCACCATCTGGAGAGTTTTTATTTTAAATGGATGTTGAACCTTACCAAAAACTTTTCCTGCATATATTGAGATCACCATGTTTTTTATTCTTCAATTTGTTAATGTGGTATATCACATTGACTGATTTGTGGATATTGAAAAACCCTTGTATCCCTGGGATAAATACCTCTTGATCATGTTGTACGATCCAACATTTTACGTCTTAATGAATAAATTTTAGCTCTTCTTGAATGTTAATAAAAACACATTATCAGATTTACTGATTGATTCCCTGAATATCTATCTACATTATGTAGCAATAACACATTTTAAATAATTGAAATTAACTCAAGGTTTGGGACTGATTGGTTTACTCTTGCCACAGTTGGTTCAGGAGGGTGGGCTATTTCTGGCTTGCATTTTATTCATTATTGTTACATGTCATTAAGTACATTTTATTAATTCTTGTATTCCATTAAATGCAAGAAATACTTGCTTAAGTATTTTGTGCATTTCCTTTAGTTGGAAATATTTTCATTGGAAGATTACAGAAGATAATCCAATATCTTCCAATCCAAGATATTGCTACCAGGATAACAACATTATCCAGTACTTATTTCTATCTATCCAATAAGACTATGTAGTAGAACGCTTTCCCACAGCCATAAAAATAGGGTTTTGTGACAAATATCCGTAATATTTAAGAGTACTTGAAGACGGACTTTGTCAATTGCAAATTTATATATTCTGGGGAAAATACAAGTGTATATTCAGGAGCAAAGCACTTGCTATTCTACTTGACACTTTCATTCTAATATATATTTGTGTTTACTTAGCTTTTGTACTTCAGAGAAGCAGAGACACATTATTTCCTGATGAAGATAAGCATTAGCACCATTATTTTTTCACCCAAAGAAAAAGACTGGAAAAACGTTTAACACTACTGTTAAGGCTGCAGTCTTTTTCTCTTTTCAAGATGTGAAGACTTGAATTCGCCTTTGATAATCTTTCTCTGTGAAAAGCTACTAAATGTGCCTTTTATCTGTGAAAATATGAAACAAATGTTCTCTTTTGAAATGGTGTTAGTATTGTATAAAGCTGAGCCCTGTTGAAGTAAAAAGTTCTTTCATGAGTTTGAAGATAATTTTTCATGCTGAGATGTGAGATAATTCTCTTGAGATCATGAATCATTTTTGGGAATATATACATATTTATATATAAATATATAGATAGATACATCTCTACATGCATATAGATGTATATACATATACAAATTTTGACGATGCCATGTTACAGCTTATTATTTCTGCTTGCCAGGTATCATTATGCATATTTGCAATTCCTCATGTAATATGGAAGAGTTACTGGCATGAACCTAAGGGCAAAAGTTACACAGGTTGAAGTTCAGGGTAAGAAGAGATTCAGTAAAGTCTTCATAGAATTGAGAAATGTGTTGATATTTAAAGAACAAAGCCATTGGGAGATTACACTTCTAGTGTAGACGTTGGCTCTACTGGTTTTGAATATGTGATTTCTCAGGCATTGAAGCTTCAAGGAATTTGAAGCAGAAAGGCAATATATGGTGATGTAACATGCAAGAGAGCATATATACAAATAAGGGAGCACCTTTATAGCATTTTCTAGAAATAGTTGGCTTTATGAATAGAGGAGATTTTAATAGGGATATAAGAAGAATCGACTCTATGGTGTGAATACTGAAGTATTTATATCCAACGAGTGAGAAGGCCTTGAAATATTTAGGAGAGGGGAAATATAGTCTAACTTGCATAAGAAAGATTTTGAAATTCTAGACCTGTTTCTTAGGGTTATCGCAATATGTCTTTGTTGATGTTGTCATTAATTTCACATAAAAGTAAGGATGATGAAAATTATATGTCACCTGTGTTATGTTTTCTTGAATCCCATAATCTCTTGGCTCACTACTCACTAAGATATATCTATAGTGAAAATATCTGAGACTAGTCAGTCTCAGTTTCTGAGCCTGTGAAACGGAGCTAATGTAACTACCTTATATATAATATTTGTCATAAAGGATAATATGACAGTATCCATAAAGGACTTAACAAAGTGTCTTTTTTGTTCATTTTGTTATTTTCCTTTCTGCTGTTGTCTTAAAGTGATTTATCTATGCTTGTGAGAATAGCTAGGAGATAAAAAACAAACAGCCATTTATATATAGTGGTTCTAAAGTATGGTACAAAGATAAAATAGTATGTTTCTCCTGAACACTGATGGACCATAAGAAGACAGAATTGGGCAGGAGTAAGGCACAGTGAGATTGTTGGAATGGTACTTACCACCATTTCAGGGACCTCACACAATGGCAAGCCACATTCTAAGTTGATTCTGGGAACTTTGCCCAACACACATAAACTCACACACATAAGCTTTCTTGCAACTCTCTTTCCATTAAACAAAAGCTGTAAGGGGATTTTCTACTGCACAGAGTTCCATGTAGTTTTTACCTATAACAGCATATTATGTCAGTTGCTTTGCAGATCCATTGAAGAGTCCTTGGAAACTCTTCTATTTGTATAACATTTGCCAAATGACATGTCAGTTGCTTTGCAGATCCATTGAAGAGTCCTTGGAAACACTTCTATTTGTATAACATTTGCCAAATGACATACAGGCCTAAAAATTGAGGATCGATAGTGTGAATAAATAGCTCTTCTATGGATTTCAGGGATATCCCCACTTGAAAGATTTTGGATGTTTCTGTCCATGGTTTAAAGACAGATCAGCTAATACATTAGACTATAGGATTCAAGAAAGGCTAAACTGTGGACTCAGAACTCATATAGCCATTAAGGCTCTTTTTGGTCACAGCTGCTATCTCACATCTGTGTAACACCATATATAGTAAGATTATATATAGTAAGATTATATTATTCTTATTATAGTAAGATTAATAAAATGATTTGATTAAAAAGTACAGTAGTCAAAAAAAAATGACAAGCTGTTAAATTCACAGCATGTTGTGACAGCTAAGTAAAGGCATGTTTGTGTATACCATTTTAAAACAGGATTTGTCTCAGTAAGTTCTATTAAAGCTGAGGGCCATATTAACACTTTTTCCAAAATGGAAATTTTATAAACATTATATGACCTTCACTTATACAAGATTATCAGTATCTAAATAGTCAGTATATTGTCTGTGCATTTAAAGAATTTCTAAGAATAAAAGATAAATAGCTAATTATTTTATATTCATTATATTCATTCTATTTAAACATAACAAAATAGTTTGCTGCTTAATAAACACGTTGTTGATACATAGACTATCATGGTCAAGTTCTGCAAAGAAGAGGCCATATTTATTTGATGGGCAAATCTTATGTATCTCCCCATATATTGAAATAAAAAATGATATAACCAGTGAAAAGGCATTTATTTCACTGGAAAATGGCTGTGCATTTGTTATGAGGATGTTTTAGTGGATATTTAAAATAATGTCAAATGAGGCTCTTAGGCTCATTCAAATCTTACCTTTTGAAATGTGAATTAACCAGAATCTGGCATTTCCTAACGTGGAACCCAAAGCAAGATACTTAAATCATTTTGAGAAATATGTTCCGGATAATTAAGTAGGTGCAATGATATGAATGTCTTCCTTATTGGGATGCTTTGAGGTTTAAATGTTATAAAGTTCATATGAGTACCTATTAAAGTGTCTTATACATTGTAGATGCTCAATATGTATTTTCTGTCTTTGCAAATACCAAGCTATTTGACCCTGGTAAACCTCTCGAGTTCTCTTGCTCTCCGTTTTGTCACATGAGAAATGAGAAAGTTGGTCTACATGATCTCTGAGGTCTCTGTCATTTTAACTAAAAAGTTCCAATTCATATTACTTATCTACAGTGAAATATTCCATCAGTAGTCCTCACTTGATTTACCAGTAAAACATGTGTGTCAGTGTGTGTGTTTATATGAATGTATTTTAAGATAGTAATTTCAGGTAAAATTAGAACTAGTATTCCTGATATAGAGTTTCTTTTCTTTCATGTTATAAAACCTCAAGACAGGTTTGTAAGGGAAAATAAATTCATTACAAACAAAAACCATTATCTTGGTCTAATAGTCTAGATCCTCAGAGAAGCAGATGCCAGGAAGGGATTAAATGTTCAAGAAATTTATTGGGAGAAATACATGTTTGAAGGAGACTAGGGACAGGGTCTTCAGATTGCATGATGAACTTCTGATCCCATTAAATGGAGAGAAGCAAAAACAAAAACAAAAACAAGAGCTGTAGACTACCTTTCTTTCTAAGAAAGATTCTTCAAAGTTAGGAATTCCTCCAGCCAAATTCTGCTTACAAAGTAGTCTTTAGTCTCCTAGAATGGGTCTGCTTTGGGATCTCCACTGCACTCCATTATGGAAGTTGTGGCCTTAGCACTGACATAGCAATGGATCCCCAAGGGATAAACCAGGGCCCTTGATCAACTGTGCTTCTTATAAGAATATGTCTGCGAGTATGCTCACATGGTTGCTGTGTCTGTTGTTACTGATTTCCAGGACTCTCTTACTGATGGCAAAATGCTCCTAGGGTCTTAGAGTAGTGATGAAGTCAGAGACTAGGCTGTGTCACTCGAGATCATGAAAATGCATTAGAATTTTGTGAAAATTTCCATTGTCCACTGACATCATGGGAGTAAGCTACATGCCACCTCAAACCTAATTCAAGGGGCAGGAACTTTCTCTGAAAGTTTCTGTAGATATTATTCATATTAAGATATCTTCCCATGAAACATCCCCAGTAACTTAGCTTATTCTCTCATTATGTCAACCCAAATTTAAAAAAAACAAAACAAAACCAAACTAGCTTCCCTGCCTTTTGAATATCTCCCTGTTTTTTTTTTTTGGTTGTTGTTGTTTCTTTCCGTTTTTCTGAATAGCTCCCTATGGTTTAAAATATTTTATATGACTCTGGATATTCTGTTTGTGATATTTAGTGTTATGTCATTTCCCTTATACATGTAACCTTCAGCCAATATCCAGGAAGTTCTACACTGACTAAATTTAGCAACAATTGTCAGATACTACAGTAGGAACAGTTCCGAAAATATACATAAGATACAGTGTCAGCACTCCCGATGTTTCCATCTGTGTTGACTATACAGATCTACCAAACACCTTCAATTTGTCTTTTTGTTTTCTTCCTAAATCTTAATATTTTAGAAATAACATGTTTTGCCACTAATGTCCCCTGCCTTTTGTAACATTGTCTTCAAAGATGGCAAATATTTGATACAATTGGACTAGAAACATTTAGAAAATTTAGACAGTCGTTTAGACTTAGATTCAACTATGATTTATCAATTTAATAGTGTGATACAAGGTATTTATAAGAAGAGTAGAATGATTTTTGCAAATGGAACTTTTTCTATTGTCATTTTATTTTAATTACAGAATATATTCTAGACAGTATTTGTAAGAGATATTATGAACTGTAGTTTACTCTTCTGAAGAGAAGGCATAAATAATAAAATACAGTGGAATAAGCCCATACGTCTTTTTGTTTGTTTGTTTGTTTTTGTTTTCGGTACGCGGGCCTCTCACTGTTGTGGCCTCTCCTGTTGCGGAGCACAGGCTCCGGGCGCGCAGGCTCAGCGGCCATGGCTCACGGGCCCAGCCGCTCCGCGGCATGTGTGATCTTCCCGGACCAGGGTGCGAACCTGTGTCCCCTGAATTGGCAGGCGGACTCTCAACCACTGTGCCACCAGGGAAGCCGCATCTTTTTTATGACAGAAGATTTTATTTACTCTGATCCTTAATTTCTTCTTGTTCTGGTCCTTGGACTTTGGGAATGTTACCACTATTAAATGATTAGATCTGAAATTCATGCAAATGTCTTGTAAACCTTACTTATTAAATATTTGTAAAACAATATATATGCACAGTGAAATGGCAAGATTACCATATCAGAACTATAACTGTAAGAGAATAGCTAATTCATTATAGCAATCTCAAAACGTCACAATCTTTCAGGTCTTAGTTTCTTAGTAACCTGACATCAGAGAAAATTCCACAATGTAATGAAAATAATTACTTACCACACATTTTAAAACCAATAGCTTTTAGGTAATATGACATATATAATATAAATTCCAGAAAAACACAATGTAAGATTAATTAGAATAATTAGATTAATGGCATAAAGCATTCATGCTCTTCTAAAAACCAAGTCAAAAACAGAACACACAAATAAATAACAATGAACTCCTTAAATATACTTCCATGAAAAATTAAATATAAACTATATTACATGTGAATGCACAGCTGGTTCAATTTATTTCAACCTAGCACATTGGTTTCTATTAAATTCGCTTTTCTTCCTCCCTTTTATTCCTGCCTCCTTAGTGGTGCTTCTTTTCCTAGGTGGTTTATAATTCATCATTATATTCAGTGAAGCATATGGCTCCTATAACAGGCACAAAATGAAATGCATGTTTGGGGACTACATAACCAAATATGAGCCTCTCCTTATATCAGAGTATTATTTTCAGAAATCTCTGTGAGGCTGCAGCTACAACCACATCTCTCACAGATCATCAACACGGTCAAATGCATTGAGGAAGACAGTCAAAGGGGCATAGGCAATTTCAGCAGCCTAGAAGAGTTTTGACTATATTTTTAAGTGCTAGAAAAAACTTTCAGGATATTTTAGTAGTGAAGAAAACCCCAAAGTGTTATATTCATTATTGTCTCACTTCTCTGGGTTAAATATGCCACAAAGAAGAAATATGATTCTACATTCTTCATCTTGCAACAATCAGTGTAGGAAACATATTAACGCTACCTATGAAAAGAGTAAGAATTGCACTCGAGTATGTTAATATTCCTAACTCAATGATGAATACAAGAAACATACATAAAAGGAAATAATTCTGTGAAATTGTATATGAAGTCATGGACAAAGTGATATAAGGCAAGTCTAAGCAAAACTAGAACATGAATCATAATTTTGTTATCAGATAAGGTGAAAGCATAACATAAAACAAATCATTAAACATGAAAATAAAGGCATTTTCTAAAGTTAACAGATACAACTTAAAATACAGTAAATTATGAGTCATAGAACATAGGAGCAATGTCAATTTCAGAAGTTATAAGAAAAAATAGAAATATTCAAGTAATTAATTCATTTTTAAGTTGAGGTGTATTTTACATGCTGTGAAATTGGCTTTTTGTGTTCATAGTTCGATGAGTTTTCACTAATGCAAACAAGTCATGTTACCACCAGCTCAATCAAGATGTAGAACAGGTCCAACCACCCCTGCTTCCTCCAAATCCCTACCCACCAAACCCTCATGCTCCTTTGTAGTCACCCCCTCCTCCCTGGCAATCATTGATCTGTTTTATGTCTCTATAATTTTGCCTTTTCCTGAATGTCATATAAATGAAATCATAGAGTACGTCGCCTCTTTTCACTTAGGATAGAAAATGCTTTGAGATTCACCCATGCTGTTTCTTGTATATAGTTACACTAAATCTCATATAAATTGATCCCATAAATTTTCCCAGAGATTCTTATTCTATAGGTTGGATATAGGGTATGATTAATAAATTATCTCAGATTATTTGATGCAAAAGGGCTTTGGAATATACAGTGAGAAGCCCTGAAACAGGCAAAAGTAAACTTCCCCAAATTAATGCAGAAGACTGTTTTCAGGTATAGTTAAAGTAGTAAAGACTTAAGCCTCCTGGCACTCTGTCTATTCCCAAGGCTAACAGAACCTTGAGGAAGCATGGATACTAGTTTTATTGATAAAGGTCACATGTACTAGTTAGACATTCCACTCTAAAAGGGAGGGTTGGTTATTAAACCACACATCTCACATTTGGCAAAATATGATTGTCTTTTCAGAAAGCCAGTGTTCATTTGTTACAAGCAATAGGAATGTCTGTAATTAGAGAAATAAAGGAGGTGTATTAGAATTATTTTATTTGTAATAAACTAGCTAAACAATATAATATATCAGCTCTTGTATCTGGAATGTTCAGGATTATAATTGTCAACAGGGACAACTGGACCTAGAGATTCAAGTATTTCTCCCTTTATCTCTGCCTCTTGCTCTCCTTGCCCTCTGTTATGGATTGAACATTGTCCCCACCCCCTAAAGAAAATGGATATATTGAAGTCCTAACCCATAGTACCTCAGAAGGTGACCTTATTTGGAAATACAATTATTTCAGATGTAATAAGTTAAGAAAAGGTCATTCTGAAGTAGGATGAGTCCCTATTCCAATTTGTCCGGTATCTTTATAACAAGATGGCCATGTGAAGACATGAACACTGAGAGTACCATGCGATAAAGGCAGAGATTGGAGTCATGCAGCTGCAAGGGAGGGAATGCCAGAAATTGCTAGAAAACTAGAAGCTAGGAAGAGGAAAGGAAGGATTCCCCTATAGGTTTCATAGAAAGCATAGCCTTGAAAACACCTTGATTTCAGACTTCTAGCTTGCAGAACTGTGAGGAAATAAATTTATCTTGTTTTAAGCTCCCACTTTGTGGTATGTTGTCACAGCAGTCCTAAGAAAGTTATACATCCCAGTACAAAGAAACTGAGTTTTTTTCTGCCTATGTCAACTTTATTCTCATGTACTGAAAATTGGTTTTCTTCTGAAGCAGAGGGAAGGGGGATTCAGGAATCATGATCACAGAATGTTCCAGGTTTGCATCACCTCCATTTTTTTCTTTTGTTTTGTTGTGGTCCCCAGAGAGACATGAGAATTTCCTGCATATTGTCTCTGTATATAAAACTCAGGGGAAGAACTGTGATTGGCCAATCAATGTGATTGTTATCAGCATGACTGGGATACTTGCTGTCCTCTATGACAAGAAGAGGAGGAAGCAGAGTGATTTACAGGTCCTCCAGAGCTACAGGGAGTAGAGGTGTGTAATGATGGGGTGAATTTTGAGAGAGGGACTTCTGAAAAATTACATTTTTGGTTCTGAAGGGTTATGGAGCATTCAAAGTAGAGATATACAACTAGATAGATGGATGTATGTGTTTATCTATGGCATAGATTTACATATGCACACATAAACAGTGAAACAAATGCATTTTTACACAAATTCTAAGATGTTATACACATCGTGCTACTGTTATCATATATCAAGAAAGTTGATAATCAAATGTATCATTATCTACATTTATAGATAAGCCCAGTTGAAGCATAAAGCGAGGATCTCCTTTTACCCTGAGAGCAGAGTCTGAGGATGGTAAGCTTTGAAGTCAGAGAGACTTGGATTCTAATCTGAGCTCTGCTGCTTGTCATCTGTGTGATCTTCATGATTAATTCGTCCTCTTAGAACTACAGTTTCTTCTCCATGGCAGCGGCTATGGGGAAGATCAAATAAGAAGCATAAAGCCTTTAGCAGAGTGCATGGAAGTTTTAGTAAGTGGCTAGCAGTTGTCAGCTAAATTTTTTTATCACTTTAATTTCTCATTTACAGATTAGGCCATTGCTGCCAAGAGGACTATGGTCTTGTTTTCCTGGTCATGTGTTTATGTCTGAAGTCAGGAGCAGAAATGAGGAGATAAACCTGAAGGGGAGGGATTTGTCATAGGTTTGGGATAATGGGAAAATACTACCATGAACACTGAGGTTGATGATGTAGAGCAGCTCTCCTAACTGTAGAGGTTTGGTCAGTTACAGCCCATATTGTTCTTGGTAGACCCACAGAGCTAAATTTGGTAATGGACAATTTCACATCAGAGCAAGTCCCCTTATCCAAACTTAATGTCAGAAGCCACTGTAGAAATGGATTAAGTAGCTTGTATGCTCTACTGTCTCCCATGAGCTCCCAATGTCTAAGATGTGACAACGTTCACTTAAAGTACTTAAACTATCTATTCTTACTAACCATGGGTGATGCTCTGATGTCATGGGAACCCAGAGGTGAAAAGTTAATTAAAGCAAAATCTGTTTAAATCTCCAGAGAAGAACTTGGGCTTAAAGGCACCAACACTTTTGGATGAAAAAATTTAGCCAACTTTCTTAACTATGCTATGACTCAGTTTGTTTTGATAATTGAGTTAATATGTGTTCACTTAGAAAAGTATCTGAGATATAGTAAGTGCTACATAAGTGATAACTCTAATTTAACAGGAATAAAGATTATCGTCAAGAAATATAAGAAGATAGACTTGATTTTGAAAATTACCATAATTAAAATGAAACATTAATTCACTCACATAGTAATACATTTGCATAAATGATCAAGGTGGCATCAATTGATTGGTAGCAAATAAAAATTAATTTAGAAAATGTTTTGCATAAATATATAAGAACAGTTTCCTAAATGTTACTAAAATAAGGGAGTCGATGGGATATCACTAACCACCCATTTTAAATGTCTGTAGTTATTACAGTTGGCAATATCAACTATCTGTTTTTGAAAACACCAGAAAAATGACACACTGCTGCTGGTAGGGTTGTAAAATGGGGCAACCACTTTGGCAAACTGCTTGTCAGTTTCTAGAAAGTTAAATCTACCCTAATTACATGATACTGCAATTCCACTCCTAGGCATTTACCAAAGAGAAATGAAGATATATGTCCACAAAACAATGTGTACATGAAAGTTCATAAAAACTTGATTTATAATAATCAAAAACTGGAAATAACATAATGCCCATCAGTGTTAGAATAGATAAATTGTAGTGAATTTCTATAAAGGAAATACTTCTCAGCAATAATATGACATAAACTACTGATGTACTCAGTATGAATGAACATCAAAAACATTTTGCTGATGACAAAAATTTCATACAATTTTATTTCATTTACATGAAATTACAAAACAGGCAAAACCAATCAAAAAGAAGCTCACTGGTTGCCAGGCTCCCGAGTGCAGAAATATTGACTGGAAATAGGAATGAGGGTATATTGGGGATAATGGAAAAATTCTATATTCTGATCAAAGTGGTGGTTATATATGGGTGTACGCATTTGACAAAATTCATTGACCTATACACTTAAAATTGGTGCACTGTATTATATATAATTTAAACCTCAATAAATGACAAAAAAGTAGGACTATACCCAATATTAAAGATGAACTAAGACAAATAAATATGACTTTTTATATTATTTGCTCTATGATAGGCAAGAAAAAAAACTGGGCTTGATGATAGTGGTTCTAACTCAGTAGAGAAATCGTTGTATGAGGCAAATTATGAATACACAAACTTTCATTCATTTTATTAGTAAAAATCACCTGGCCCCATAGCATTTTCCTGGTAATTCTGAACATGCTTTCAAAAATTGTTTTAAATATTTTAGGAATCGGCCCACATTATTTTCTGTCCCTTGGTATCCTCAGGCCACTGGACTACTCTCTCTATTGATGATGGTTGCAAAATAACCACCCCGTATGGAGAACAGTAATCATTTAAAGAGTTGATGTTGCAGGATAGATCCTTTCTGCCTGTGAGGGAAGAATGCTGATTGCATATCCCTGTCACTACTCCATTTCAAGTATATAGCAAAACATTTTCTATTCTTCCTAACAAAGTAGAAAATAGATTATATCTTCTATTGAGAAAGCTAAGAAATATGGCAGTGAATTACCAATAGAGAGTAACTTCTGAGCACTAGGGATTTTTAGGGGTCCCCCCAATACAGAACAGTTCTGCTCTCTCCCCAGATCCTGAACAAGCTGAGATACAAAATAAGGAGTAAATATCAAGGCCAAAATATTATCTTTATTATGGGTAGACCCAGGTAAGCAGCTAGATTAGCATAGAAACAAAATGGACCCTCTAAGACAAAACTAGGGAAACTAAAGCCAAGCTGTCAGAGATGGTACTGATGTAGGTCAGTGAGGTTTAGAGACCAGCATAGCATGCAGAGAACACATATTCTCCTAGGTCAAGCTGTTTCCCAAAGTAAAAAGCATCAGCTATTTTTCCAAATTTCCAAATCATATATTTCTTTCCACCATACAAGGGACAAATAAGAGAAGGAAAGTAAAAGAACACACTAAGAGTGGTAAAATAGTATTCCTCCCACGGAGAATATTTTAATTTGCCTGACAAGATCCGGTCTCTACCCTTCTCCATCCTGATGCATATTCCAAGAGGCTGAATTTATGGACTAAATCAACAAGATTCATGACTCTGAACCTATTGGGTTTGGCTAATGGGAGGCACTGGCAGAAGATAGGAAATACAGGGTGAAGGTGACCAGAGGCTTCATTTCTCTGCAGAAGTCTAAAGCTCTTGTCACACTTTCCAAAGCTCCAGCTCCACTTCTTTCTCTGGATTAAATAATATTTTGCCCCTGACCCTTCTTTCCGATGCATAGTAACATCTCCCATGGTTTGCCCTAATCCTGGCCACTCAGGTAAATAATCCCTCTGTAAACAACTCATGATTGCCTATTAGAGCAATCTGGTTTTTTGCCAGTTACTATATTAAAATGGCACTTTGTTCCCAGTTCTCCTCATTAAAACACAATCAGGGCTTCCCTGGTGCCACAGTGATTGAGAGTCCGCCTGCCGTTGCAGGGGACACAGGTTCGTGCCCCGGTCCGGGAGGATCCCACGTGCCGCGGAGCGGCTGCGCCCGTGAGCCATGGCCGCTGAGACTGCGCGTCCGGAGCCTGTGCTCCGCAACGGGAGAGGCCACAACAGTGAGAGGCCCGCGTACCGCAAAAACGAAAAACAAAAAAACAACAGAAAGAAACAACCAAAGCCTAATATCCAGACCCTCTCAGGATCCTCTTATTCATATGACAGAGAAAATTTTAGACATGACCACAATTAACAGACACAATAGAAATTTGGATATTTGACAGAACATAATGATATGCCAATAGAGAATTGGTTATTAATATGACCAGTTTATTAAGTATTTGGTGTCAAATAAGGAAAATAGAAAGTTCTTTTTAAAGTCAGTCTGGTCTGATCTTCTTACAGTTGGCCTGCAGTCATGATATCTTGATAATTAACAATTATGGTAGACTGCACCAGTGTTTTCTGGATGCTTTAATTTAGCCAATGCTGTAAAAAGAATGCAACTTTGTAGGGTATTCTACATTCTTTGTTTTCGGTTCCAAGGAATGTGAACATCAGTCACTCAAAACCATAAGTTCCTCAAGATATATTTTTCTTTGAACCAGTTTATAAAGAATTGCAAAGAAAAGGTCACTTCATGTGATACTTTGTAGTTCCTCAGATAAGCTATCTTATTTAAAAATATACATTCTCCTTATCAGATATTGCTACTATGAATTTTTTAAATGATATATACAGACAGAAGGCCAACAAAATAATATATCTTGTCTTTGCCACACCAATTACAATACGGTTGGAATGATTAAAACTTCAAATGCAGACAAAAGTAAAGAACATTTTTATTCACAAAAAGATATTTTAAGTACTTTGTAAATTTTAAACAACTTTAGATGGTGGCAATTTCCATCCCCTTAAGGCAGTTTCAATTTGAACATTATCAAGTCATGCAGGTTGTGTCTCCCTTCTAGACTGAAGTTGTTTAATTACCATATCCACCGTTAAATTACATGAAACATTAGCATCTGTTCAGAAGTGAAGCTCTCCCTGGGGTCATGTACTGGAGAATTCTGTGTGTCCTAGTGAATCTGAGAGAAGACTTCAGATTCCCAAAACGTCTCCAAAGTAATTTACTTTTTAGCAGTGGGAAGCCTTGGTCTGAGGAAGAGAACTCTTTGAAACAATTTCAGTTTAATCTCAAAAATTAGTTATTTTTATCCAAGTCACCATTTAGAGCAGCACTTTGTTTCTGTTCTATAATTGCAGCCCCAAATGATTCACTTAATAGGTGAGATAGACTGAATGTGTATGTTTATTGAACAAGTTATCCGAAGAGATCAAAGAAACAGTATTATAGAGACTAAGTTAAATAGTTTTTGCTTAATTTTTAATAGTAAAAAAGACCATAACCTGGAGAAGTGTGTAAAAAAGCTAAATATGGACTAATAGGAAGTAAAAGAAGATGCAGCAGATAGAAAGCTAGCTAAAATATGTATTAAAAAAAAAAACACACTGAAATTGAAATCAGAAAAGCAGTTTCTTATAAGTCTGAATATTAATGATGTAATCTTTGGCACGTTGATTTTTGTATTCTCTGAGTCTGCTTTCTCATCTGCTTGAAGAGGAACTGTTCTAGATGATTTCTCAGTTTCTGCTCAAAACTTACATCCTGTAATTCTACTGGTAATTAAGTTATTAAAAGGTAACACAATTAAATAGAAAAATAATATATTCTCTATCCCATTCTCTTTCTCTTTCTGCTTTGATTTTCATGGAAATTGATAGTGATGAAAATACATAAAGTAAGTGATAATAGCATGTATAGAAAATTTTAGAACTTGAGGACATATGATTAAGTATTTAGTCCATCATTCATTGACTATAATCAACTAGTTTAGCCATAGTGGTTTCTTTCTAGTTCTTAGAAAGTATATTGTTCACCTACTTACCTAAGGGCCCTCCAACTGTTACTGGAGTGCATTCTCTACAACCCTTCTTCACCTATTAAAAAGGTAATCCACATTTAAAGTATGAGCCTAAATGTCACTTATTCAGGACAAATGCAATGATACTACCATCTTCCTCCCACTGTTTATATTAGTTAATTCATTCATATATTTATCATGTATTTATAAGGAAAATTTAATCATATCTGTGCATTTCCTATTGATGCTTTAGCAAATTACCACAAACTTAGTGGCTTCAAATAGCACTAATTTATTATTTCACATTTCTGTAGGTCAGAAGTCTGATACAGGTATCATCTCAGGGCTAAAATCAGGGTGTCTGTAGGACTGTGTTCCTTTCTGGAGGCTCTAGAATGAGAACTGTTTTCTTGCCCTTTCAAGTCATTGACAGAATTCGGTTCCTTGTGGTTGTAGAACTGAAATTCCTGTGTCCCTGCTGGCTGTCAGGTGAGGAAGGCTTCTAGCTTCTAGAGACCACCTACACGCTCTGGTTCTTGTCTTCCTTCCCCTGTCCCCCATCATTAAAGCCAGCAACTGTGGGGCCGGTTTCTCTTACACTTCAAATCTCTCCTTCCTTTTCTTCTAATTTACCTTTCTCATGCAGAAAAGGTTCCCAGTTTTAGGAACTCAAATGATTAGCTTAGGCCAACCTAGATAATCCAGGATAATCTCCCCATTAAGGTTCCTAACCTTAATCACATCTGCTAAGTCCTTTCTGCATTATAAGGAAACATTCTCACAGGTTCTTAGGACCTGTGATGTCTCATAGGACATATCAGGACATGTATTAATCTGGTCACTACAGTTTTGAAGTAAACAAAAAAAGATTAATATCTTTGTAGTAGAATGCTGTACCCTTTGAAGACTTTCTAAACCTATAGGGATATGTTATTTCCATGAACATTATAATTTATAACAATCTAGTTTAGATTAATAGCAATGTAATTTCAATAATATTTAAAATTTGCTTCTATAGAGCTATGTTCCACCATTCCTTTATGCTATTTTTAATCACAAATCATATCTTTATACATTATGTGCCCAAAAACGTAGATTTGTAATTAGTATTTTATGCAATTTTCTTTATAAAATTAAGAACTCTCCTTTAAAAAATGAAAACAGTGAAGCCTAGGGATGTGTAACCTGTCATAGTTGAGTGCAAAGTGCTTTGGAACTTACATTTTTATACCGAAAATGTAGTGAGTTTCTAAATTGAAAAAAATCCACTAACTGCTAAGGAAAATAGATGAGAGATCAATATGTAGAAAGTTATCATGATATTTCACAACACATAAAGCAATGGCCTTATATGGGGGGCAGTGGGGAGAAGTGCAGAAGAGAAGGAGAGAGAAAGAAAGAGTAAGAAAAAGAGAAAGGAAGGTAAAGAGAAAAAAAAAAAAAGACAGAGTGAGAAACACATACAAAGGATAATAAAACAAAATGACTTCAGACTTTGATGGGAAATTCTGGAAGCCAGAAAACATGAAGGAATTTGAAATTAAGAAGAAAAATAAATAAATAAAAGGAAACAACATTTGGGTTAAAATTCAATACCTAAGCAGTCAATCAAATATGAGATGTTAAAAGAACACAACCTAAAAATTATTACCACTCATGTAGTCTTTCTCGAGATGCTAAAATGGAAGTACCAAATTAAGGAGGCATGGGATAAAGGAAAAAGGGGACAGAACATTCTCTCCTGGAGGGAGGTTACCAAAATGAGTGGAGTTACCAAAATGAGAGTAATTAATAAAACCCAGCTAGCCAACTTCCCATATTAGAGCTGATAAAATTGCTTGTTCTTGTACTTGAAATTGATAGAGGGACTTCCCTGGTGGTCCGGTGGTTAAGACTCCATGCTTCCACTGCAGGGAGCATGGGTTCAATCCCTGGTCGGGGAACTAAGATCCTGTATGCAGTGTGGCACAGCAGAAAAACAAACAAACAAACAAACAAAAAAAACCTGATAGATTATTTGAGGGAAAACAGCTTTACAAAAGTTGATACTATTTGTGAATAAGCTGAAAGTCCTTCTCTCTGGGAAGGGAGAAATGGATGAAGTGAGGAAAGGAAGCTGTTGTTTTTATAACAAACTTATTGAAGCATTTGACTCAAAATAATATACATATATATTTATGAAAAAAAAGAACAGCATAAGATCTTAAAATAAGAAAGTGTCCCTTATTCAGTCACTTATTCAGTTGAATAAATCAAATTTATAATTGCAAAGTAAGTATATTAATATTGCAAAATGAAATGCTGAAGTACTTAAGCAAACTGTTCTTATGGTTACACAAAGTGTTGGAATGATAATTCATTTAATTAAATACAGCATTAATTAAATACAGCATTACAGATAGACTGATTTTACCCTCAATTCTATGTATTGAATGAAACCTTCTTAACTGCATGTACAGTATTTAATATTTTTGAGGCAAAATATTAATACATAATTCTTATGTCAACTTGACACAGCAAACTGAACTGAATGGTGTCAGGTTTATTATACTATAATTTCACGAAAGTTACAAAAAATATGTTTAGCACAATATATGAGTAATAATTATTAGGCATTTCAGTAAAATAGGCAGACTCATTTTTCTTTGATTTTGGAAAAGTAAAATATTATAATCAGAAATAACTGTGTTTCATTTAGGTGTCCAAATTTCTATTTATGCATAGCACTGTCAACTTAAAAAACATGCACAACCTAAAGGTTGAGAGTTATGTTTTGTTTGGTGGAAATTTTTAGGACTTCAAGCCCGGGAGACAACATCTCAAGTAACCCTGAGAGATCTGCTTTGAGTAGGTGAGGGGTGGCACCCGGTTATATAGAAGTTTTGCAACAAAGTGCAGGTAGCCCAAGCATCAAAACATTATTGTTAATTAAGGAAATCCAGATATCTCAAGTTAAGGAATTTAGCACTTTTCTATGTATGGGAAGATGTGACAGTATGTGCTCAGTGAAATCATTCCTTTGATATGCACCTCAGCCGCCTGGGGCCAGTATCCTGTGATTTCACATCCTGAGTTTCCTCAGGGCTCACCCTAGGGAATGGCTGCAGTCTGATGGCTGCTAGATGGCAGGTATTCTTCTCCTTCCTGAGTTCCCTCACTGGTGGTGGCTGTCCAATCGCTGATGACTGTGACATCCTTTGTTTACTCACATGGCAGGCAATATTCCATTTATCAATACTTATTCTATTTACTCTCTAAAAATTTTTTCTTCCAGAAAGATTCCTTTAACTAGCTTATGGAACCTTAAGTCATATTAGTTATATAGTAAATATTCAAAATAGTTTTCTTATACAAAGATGTTATGTTTTTCAGTATAGAGGTGTATCTCTCCTTGAGCTTAAAGACATACTCAGAAAAATATTTCTAGAAACCATTGTGAATTTTCTATTTTCTATTAAATCTTCTTTGAAACCATGATACAGAGTTAAACAAGAAAATGGTGGCTTTCTTTGCAGGTAAACTTCTCCTGTTGCCCAATGCTGCTTCCAACTTTTCCCTTTCACAGGTGTTGAACCATGATGAACATTTCATACCCTAAAATCTGTTTTAAACATCTGCTTCTGAGACTCTGATCTATGAGACTATCCTATCAAAAGTAGTATCTTCTGGCACTTTCTGTCTGTGCAAATATTTATTTCCATTTTTAGAGTTTATCATAAGCACAAATGCCATCTGCTAAAATACCAGTGTGGTTAGTTGCTGTTTGTAATTCTATTTGCCCATATTATTTATGCTATGAATTTTTAAATTTAACTGAAAAGAATCCATTAGCTCTATGAACCTTTTATTACCTTCAATAAATTAGTACTTGCTTAAGATATTTTCTCATGTGAAATAAACCAATATACAATATTACCCTTTGGAAATGACCTAATTTTGTTCCTTTTATATGGCTGAGTAATATTCCATTGTATATATGTGCCACATCTTCTTTATCCATTCGTCTGTCTATTGGGTCATTTGTAGAGATGTGGATGGACCTAGAGACTGTCATACAGAGTGGAGTAAGTCAGAAAGAGAAAAACAAATATCGTATATTAATGCATATATGTGGAATCTAGAAAAATGGTACAGATGAACCCATTTGCAAGGCAGAAATAGAGACACAGATGTAGAGAACAAACGTATGGACACCAAGGGGGAAAGCAGGGGACGGGGTGGTGGTGGTGGGATGAACTGAGAGATTGGGATTGACATATATACACGAATATGTATAAAATAAATAATAAGAAAAAAAAGACCCTTTGGATGTTTTTGATGCTAAAACATGCTCAAAAAGAAGTTTTTAAGGACCCCTTTGAATTTTTCGGTTCACAGCAAATTTCTAGTGAAACCATGGAACAAAGTAATTGACCAACTTTATGGGGATTTTGTGGAATTGGGTTATACCGAACTATTATATGCTGTGCTTTCCATTCCAAGAAAGTAATCGCCAACCTCCCAGTTTTTCAGTATTTTGGATACGTTAAGTTCAACTACTAGTATGCAGTTAGTTTTGAAATTACAGTGAATTTCCTGAATGTTTCTCAATTTGTGGGTTTGTTTGTTACTATCACAACTGTCGTCCATCCCTATAATGGGGGACATGTTCCCCAGCTGACAAAATTTCCAATTTTGATAGGTAGATTACTCTGGTATCATCCACACCTGACCTCTGTAGAAAATTTATTTTCTTGATTTCTCTAGATGAGAAGTTGGCAAATGTTTTCTTAAAGAGCCATATAGTAAATATTTTAGGCTTACTAGACAAGAGAAAAAATTTAAAGTATTATGTAGGTACTTATGTAGGTACTTTTTCTTATTCTTCAGTATTTCCTGTTGAACTTGATAGATTCCCAAGAGTATTTTCTTCTAATTTTTTGTCTATAGAATATATAGAACTGGTTGTTAACAGCTATGGAAACTAAGTATGGGAAGAGAGCTGGATGACTCACCATTAAGTATGTAAATATTCACTAAATTCAATCTTTTCAGTACCTTTACTCAAAATATGCAAGACTTCCTCAGTTGAGAGAATTCTTTTTTTTTTTTTTTTTTGGCATAGTATTACCAGAGGTTTTCCATTTTATTGGTTTTTATAAAGCTTTAATTTTAGCTTTGTTTTGTTAATTCTCACTATTTTACTTTTATTCTCTATTTTTAAGACAAAAAGTATAGAATGATCTCTGCTCTGTGATGCAGCTATATTATCTTTATTTTGATTTGACCATCCATAGAAAGTGGCAGAAAAGTGAAGGATTACTTTTCAGTTTTTAGCAGTTATCATCAGAGAGAAGCCTGGATACCAAACCAAGATATATGTTCAAGTTTCCGTGTAAACTATGATTGCACTACTGGTTGGGCCCAGGGTTCCATATTGTTTCTTTTTTATAAGACAAAGATAAATAAAAGCATGTATTTTGAGTGACTAATACATTAAAATTAATGAATATTCAGCACATTCTTTAAAAAGTTATATCATGCATGGCAGGTGGTAATTAATAATTAAAAAACTAGATATAGTAGTACTTATAATTATATGGCTTGAATCTCTTTATATAAATCACAGCTTCTAAAAATAAATAATTCTCTATTAAGCTTAAAATCTAAACTTTTAGATATATCTTGAAAATAATTAAGTTTAGTATTAGACACTCCCTAAAAGATAAAAATGTAAAGTGGCATGTTGATCTTTATACTCATTAGTAATTTAAAATTTTATTTAACACATTTATAAAACCCTAGTGGATTTTAAAAGCAATTCATAGTGAATAAGTTGAATCCATAGGAATGCAATCCAAAAGGGTATCATTGTTATTACTAAGAAAATAACTTATTTTTATATTAGACATTAACTGGCATGGCATATTATTAGATTGAATACATATCAGAAAAAAATGTGTCTTTCTTAATTCATTAGCTAAAATATCAACAATACAATTTTCAGATTTTTGCAATATATTAAAAACTTTTAAGATATATTGAAGAATATAACCATGTGACAAGTTAGTGTTTTGAGCTTTAAAGATCAAGGGTTATTAAAAAATGAAACATTTGATGACATAAAGAACAGTAACTACTTTTACAATCATAGGTTTTGTCAAAAAGTAGCTCCCTAGTGTTAAATGCAATTTTGTTGGTTTAAATATTTTCTTCTCTCAAATCCAGAAGTCACTCAGTATGTTCAAAAATATACAGGCTTTGTCTGAGAATATTAATTTGTTTCTTAGAGCATTTTATTGCAACTTGCTGACTATAATCAAACTGTCTAGAGACTGAATAATAAAACACAGTAGCATGAAATTGTTAATTTAAGCAATTAACTCATTTCTTTTTATGTGTTTATGAGGCAGTATTTTTCATACAACAAGATTTTAGTTTTGCTCTTTGGATAAGCTTTTAAAAATATGCTGGCTATTGAATTTTAAGTTATTGGAAAGCACATATAAGTCATTTGTAAGTCTTAAAAGCATGTGTTATACAAATAATCACATGTCCATATTTTATCACATTTAATTAAACCTTAAAAAGTTGATGGGCTTCTGTGGTGGCACAGTGGTTGAGAATCTGCCTGCCAATGCAGGGGACACAGGTTTGAGCCCTGGTCTGGGAAGATCCCACATGCTGCAGAGCAACTAGGCCCGTGAGCCACAACTACTGAGCCTGCGTGTCTGAAGCCTGTGCATCTGGAGCCTGTGCTCCACAAAAGGAGAGGCTGCGACAGTGAGAGGCCTGCGCACTGCGATGAAGAGTGGCCCCCGCTTGCCGCAATTAGAGAAAGCCCTCACACAGAAATGAAGACCCAACACAGCCAAAAATAAATAAATTTTTTTTTTTTTTAAAAAAAGTTGATTTAGAAAATGTTAATTTGTTTTTTAGGTTTTTTTTTTTAAATCCAGGACAGCATGTATTTACATATAAATTATGTAAGCATAACAAGTTATAAAATATACTTACCAGTATTTGATAATATGTGGAATAGAAACCATTTCTGGTGTAATCTTGTATTTCCACTGCTTTTATTCCCACCTATCTTTAAGAACCAGGGTGGCAGAGATCTTGAAAGCTTTACTAATGTCTGCATAAGCTCAGCTTATGGGGCTTACACAGCACCTGAAAATAACAGACACAAATAAACATTGTTTAAATGAACAAATAACCCCCAATACACACATGTTCTCTCTTCCTCAAATTAGAAGTCAAATATTCTAATGTAGAAGGTCAAAATTTTTCTCAAAAAAAAAAAAATTCTCAAATGGGCAACTAAGCAATAGGACTTTTAATAAAAATACTATAGAAACAGAAATAAGAAATGAGACGTCCTCCATGATTTTGTTGCTTCAATAGCTACACAGTTTTAGTATTTGTTTATTTATCTATTTAATTAGAGAAAGCATACAATGGTTTTTGAGCAAATCACAAAATTCAATAACTTTATTCAATTTATCTACACTTCGTAAAGGCAAACTCGGTGTATATTATTGACATAATGTTCAATTGCATTGCTGAGATTAGATAGAAAAATGCTAGGGAAAGAGCTGTCAAAACAGTGTACCTAGTAAGAAAGATAAAGAAGCTTTGTCAGCAGAAGCTTCAGACATATGTCCATCCCCTCATATGACGTGTTGTTTTAAATTCTACTAGCTTAGCAATTTTTTCCTACATACATTTGGACTGAATTAATTACATTACATCAAAGAGAACCTACTTAGAGTATTCTGATAAGAACTTAATGATTTATAAAATAATAGTTCTATTATTGCAGGTAATGTCATATAATGAGGGAGCATTTGTAATGGTCAAGAGCACTTTTTGAGCAATTTTTCTTTGCTTAAAACTCTATCTTTGTATCAGAAATCATAAACAAAAAGATATAAAATGCAAAGGGGATATGTATATTTGAAGCATAAATTTTGATATTGTTGGTGAGTTCACTGATGCACTCAAGTACAAATTTCTTTGGGACATTAGGAAAAGATGTGAAACATACAAAATTCAAATCCCAGTTTCCAAATTTTAGTGTGTCTTGGAGTAAAAGTCAGGGTATTAATTACTCATTTCAGATAAGAGCAAACATAATAATAACAGCATTATATGGTTGATATACTTAGTATAACTTGAATATCAGCTGAGCCCTTGTTCATCTCTAAACACTAATGAGGGTCAAGGATCTCCCTCACAAAGATTTTAATCACACATTACCTGCTGATGCTTCTTTTTGCCTCCCTGCCTCTATCAGGACATATTGTTAATTTTGTATTCAACCCTTTCACTAATTTCTATAAGGAATTTACTTCCATAAACTATAGTGTGATGTTTTTTAAAAGTTTATCACAAGTAAGGACAACTTCCTCTTTCACTCCTTTTCTGGGATCTGATGAATCCCACATTATGTTTGTGGTTTAAAAAAACAAAAACAAACAAACAAAAAAAAACATAAGAAAGGACTATCACAAAATTGGAAAAGAAAAATAGCAGTAGAAAATGGTGACAAACTAAGTAGATTTAAGTAAAGTAAAAGCAGAAGCAGGAGGGGGAGGGAAAGGGAAAGAAAAAAGGAAAGAAAAAGAAACAGTAGCTTCACTGCCAGAAATCGATGATGTACTACATGTTTCTTCCAACCAATTAAACATGCATAGGTCTCTGAGACGAAAAGTCAAAGCAGCAGCGTTTGGGTACTATGTATTTATAGGCTATTTTCTGAACCAATCAATGAGTTCAAATACTCAATCAATTTAATAAATTAACCACTCTTTTACAAGACTCCGTCAGTTACAAAAATCAAAATGATGGAACCAAATAGGCATAAAATTATAAAGGAGTAAGAAGATCATCATTATATAATGATTGACTAAATGTCTGCAGTTATTTACATTCAGCGTTACTTAATTGGCTTGAGTAATTTTATTCATTCCTGTATCTATTTATCAAGTTAAACGATATTTTCCTGTTTAGCCTTTGTACTGCTTTTAATTGAAATTAGAAGGTCTCCAAAGTTCTTTGTAGTACAGACATGAGCTAGATAATTCTTTGGACTCAGGGTAATTCATTCTTCTTTTATTTTTGTGACATTTTTATTTTTGTAATCAAGGATCTCATTAGTATAAAAGATAAATGAGGTAACATCCTTTTTATGGGGGGAGTAGTAGTAGTTTCTTCCTCTTTTGTGTCATCTTTCTCATTACATATAACTTAAAGAATGACAGCAATTTTTATATACAGTTTATTTTAACAAATTAGTGTTGAATCTGTAAGTGAATAATATTTCACATGCTACTATCAAAAATGCCCAAATCATTCTAATGAACTGTGGGTATTACTATGTTGCTGATGTAATTAACACCTCCTGGAAATGTGGTCCTTTGACATCTCTTTCAGCTGTCAGTGCGTTTGGGCTTCCCTTGTGGTGCAGTGGTTGAGAGTCTGCCTGTTGATTCAGGGGACATGTGTTCATGCCCTGATCCAGGAGGGTCCCACATGCCACGGAGCAGCTGGGCCCGTGAGCCATGGCTGCTGAGCTTGTGTGTCCGGAGCCTGTGCTCTGCAGCGGGAGAGGCCACAGCAGTTAGAGGCCCTCGAACGGCAAAAAAAAAAAAAAAAAAAAAAAAGATGTGCTCTCTCTCTCTCTCTCTCTCTCTCTCTCTCTCTCTCTCTCTCTCTCTCTCTCTCTTTTGTTACTTTGATTTTCTCTGGGAAATAGAGAGTACGTACATCAGTTGAGTGGAATTTTGATAGGATGTTGCAGTGGTGTGCCTCAAACTGTTAATACCCCTGTATCCACATTCTTAGTTGGTCATACCCACACTGACTAGGTTGGAATACACTTACTTGGTCCACTGGTACAATAGCAAACATGACACAATCAGAAACTGTAGAAAAGTGCTAGGACATTGGAGTTTGATCTTCCTCTTGCTGTTTTAAGGATCTCTAACACTATTTCCATTGGCAGAATTATGAAAGATCATTACAGAAATGTAACCGCATTGCCTGAGCCACCCTAGCTGACAACTGATGATTACCAGAAGCATAGCTAGCCACCTATTTCTTAGCTGGCTAAAAACTAAAAACACATAAACAAATTCACTCAAGAGAAAACCCAGCCAGCTGAGCCCAGCCCAATTTGCCAAACTGAGGGAATCATAATGAAAATCAGTGGTGGTTCTTTTAAGTCATTAATTTTGGGGGTAGTTTGTTATGTAGCCATACTGATATGAAAATGGGTACCTAGAAGTCAGGTACCCAGACAACTGATATGAAAATGGGTACCTAGAAGTCAGGTGGTATTGTAACAAAACCTAAAATGAGTGACACTGGCTTTGCTACAAGGTAGCAGGAAGAGACTGGTAAAATATTGAAGAGACTGCCATAGTAAGCAGGTAAAATATCAATTGCTGATACATGGTGGTGAAACAATTGGAGAACCTTTGCCTCTGATAAAAATGGACCATCTGAACTTTTGGATTTAGACAATAAAAATCTCCAGACAATATGTCCGAGAGGTAAGCTGGTTGCTTTTAAATATGTCTGATAAAGTATGAAAAATAGATAAACTAAGGTAAGTAATGACCACTTAGCAAGTAGGATTTTAAGGAAACACAGAGTGATAGGGTTTGATTGGTTTAAAAATAAAATCATTTCTTCTGTTCAGTTTATTCAGGCTGAAAATTATGAGCTGAATTTTGTTTCCTCCAAATTGACATGTTGAAGTACTAACCCCTAGTACCTCAGAATGTGACTGTATCTGATGGTAGACTCAGTAATAAGCATTGATTAAGCTCAAATGAGGCCATTATGGTGGACAGGGAATAATCCAGTATAACTGGTATCTTTATAAAAAGAAGAAATTTGGACACAGACTGTACAGAGGAAAAACCATGTGAAGACATAGGGAGAAGATGGCTATCTACAAGCCAAGGAGAGAGGTCTCAGAAGAAACCAACCTTGCTGACACCTTAATCTCAGGTTTTTAGCCACCACTCAGTCTGTGATACATTGTTATAACAGCCCTAGCAAACTAATAAAAAGATAAATAAATGAATAAAATATTCTTAAGCAAGATATAATCTACTGGAGTATATCTAATCAATGGCTTAGCTGTGAGATTCTTTTGTTAAGACTTCTGAAAGAATTAAATCAAGGTTCCTTAGTTACTTGCAATTAGACAATAATTTTCTAGACCTCTTGAGAGATTTGGTCCACTGTAGCCTAAATCTCCAATGTATCAGTGAGTAAATCTGGAAAAACAGGCAGTTCTCCAAAATGATTTTCAGTTTGGCTTTTAAGTTACAGATTCTTAGAAATCAAATTAATAGAAAATCCACCATGTTGTTAATGAAATTATGCCAACAAACATGTTGACAGTCCCTATGAAAAGGTGTTGAGACTGTTCAAAGTTCAAAAATTATCTGGTTCTCCGTCTATATGAGAAGCAAGTAGGTTACAAAAATTGCTCTAAGGGCTATGTTCCAGTGACTTATCCAGAAATTAGCTAAGAAGGGTGAAAAAGGAAGTCTTGGAGGTTAGAGCCAAGAACCATGAAGAGAATAAGGAAACAACAGGGCTTGATCAAGGAGCATCCTTTTCTCTCAGATAAGCAACTATGACACATTAGCCCAATTTGATTTCAGAATTGCTGTGGATCAGGGAATGCTTATAGTTCCCTTTTTTCTCCTTCTCAAATCGAGCATTTCCTGTGGTTATTCCATCTTTGTATCACCATCATAAGTGGGATTTGCATAGAGAAGATATCATGTCTTTTCAACATGGTGTCTTATTCACATCCAGTATGACAGTATATCACTATATTAAGGACTTCAAGCCTGATGCTTTGCTTAAGTGAGAATTTAAGTGTTCTTGTGAGAGAGTGAGTATACTTCACATGTGGGAGACAGGTGAATCCTTGGTACTAGAGACAGACTATACTAGAATGTCACAGTAATAGCTCCCGGTTATTTATGCCTTCTTGTATCTTCTATGTGGCTTGTGCCCTCACATGTTAAATATGGGCTTTTCCAACTGACCTAATTTGAACAATGAGACAATAGTAAACATGGCATAAGCAGAGATTTGAGAATTGTCTTTGTGTTGTGGCTTGTCCTATCTCTTGATGTTCTTAAAATCTGTCCTATAAGCACCATGTGATGATAACCAGGATAATTTGCTAGATGAGGAGAGTCCATTGGTCCAGTAGCTCTTGTCATTTTAGTCCAAAGCTAGAAATTGAGCCTTTTCATTCACCAGCAACTTACCATCTTATGGGTGAGCCCAACTGAGACTATAGGCTAAATTGCCAAACCACAAAATTACAAATTAAAATAACATTATTTCAAGGCAATAAATTTTTGTAGGATTCAGCATGGGTAGGAGAGAGGAAGTAATCAAGTTTGAAGGAGAGAAGATATAAAACACTTTTCTTATTCATTATGTAATTTAAGTAATTGATTATTAAATTAAATATTGTATTATTTTTGATTGTAAAGAGCAAAATTATGAGTGGAAAAATAAGTTTTATTCTTAAAAATATTGGGGAAAGTAAACATTTGTCTTCATAAATCATTCAAGGTTAAATTTAAATAATATTATCATAAAATCTATAAGATATACTGCTCTAAAATGTACTTATCTTAAAAACATTTCTTTTGATAGTCTGAACTTAAAAATGATGAAATACTTCAAGGAAATTTAAAAGATTACATATTGTTGGAAAACATTTCACTAAGTCAAAATATATTGGAGAAGAGCCCAAAGGACATGTATTTTATTCTCAGCTCTGCCTTTAGATTTTCTGTATTCTTTGTTTGTAAAATTGAAGTTGAAGTAGATATTCAGTGTGTATTCTGACATCTAATATTTTATGACTTTAAATACCTTTAAGGTATTTGCATTCAGTCATATGATAAAATGTGCCATCAAAAACTGACACTTGGGCTTCCCTGGTGGCGCAGTGGTTCAGAGTCCACCTGCCAATTCAGGGGATGCAGGTTTGTGCCCCGGTCCGCAAGGATCCCACATGCCGCAGAGTGGCTGGGCCCGTGAGCCATGGCTGCTGAGCCTGCACGTCCGGAGCCTGTGCTCCGCAAAAAACTGACACTTATAAGGGGTTTCCCAACAAAATGCACTAAAATAGCATAATTGTTCTTTAATATTCTTCTTATTTTTTCTCTCTAGATATGAAAGGATTCATGGTTGATAATTTATTACTTCTTTTGTACATAATCCATTCTAATATGACAGAAAATATCTATTCTTCAGGGCACTAAAATTAATCCTACTTTCTTAGCATTACATTTCTCATATTTTTTATGAGACAAACTATGATTATCTCAAGCATATTGGAATATATAAAAATAAATATTGTAAGTAAATATACTATATTAGTTTATGGAAGACAAGTACATTCAAACAGCTACCAAGCATTATTTCATGGCTGGTAAATAACTTTGTAAATCAAATTAACAGAAAAATAGAATGGAGGGAGAGATAATTATTTCTACTTGTCTCAGCTCTTACATAGGCATACATACACACAATGCCAAATTGAAAAATAAGAAAATTTATCAAAGTCTAAGATAGTTTAATTAATGTGCCGATGTCTCACCACCAATTCTGAAAGCTAATTAGTAGATGGATCCACAGTGTGATTTGTTACTCCATGTTTTCTTTACAGGGACCAAGCCACGAGAGTCTGCTTACCTTCTTTTCTACTCTATATCTCATTAATTTGGCTGTGCAACAGGTGTATCCCCATCCTCTCTGTAGATATATGCTTTTAAATGATCTATATTTAGTTAACCTGAATATTTAATGTTCCTCCTCACTTAAAAAGAGAAATTCCAAGTGGAAATAAATTCAGTCCTGTTATTAAAAACAAAGTGTATCTGAATGTGAAGTTCATACAATATACTTGTTTAGCGTGCATAACAATTTATAGTAGATATCACATCTATGCTCTCTTTTAATTTATTTCCACTTTATAGACAAGAACCTAAGATCCGAGAGAAGGTTGCCCTTCTTAGATAAGATCCAAGGTTTTCTAGCTTATAATTGGCAGGATTGGATCTGTTCATGACTGAGTCAGTGTGTACTGCCCCTTTCCTCTATGTGATGGAAAATGTATACATATATAACATTGGCTTACCAAATTAAACAAGCAGAACTTTCAAGCTAGAAACATGCACATGCTAATAGTGCATTAATTTGCATTATTTCCTGCTTTTCTTCTTTGTTTTTTGTTTTTGTTTTTGTTTTTGGTTTGGGTTTTTTTGCGGTACCCGGGCTTTTCACTGTTGTGGCCTCTCCCGTTAGCACAGGCTCCGGACGCACAGGCTCAGCAGCCATGGCTCACAGGCCCAGCCGCTCTGCAGCATGTGGGGTCTCCCCGTACCGGGGCACGAACCCACGTCCCCTGCATCAGCAGGCAGACTCTCAGTTTATCTAGTAACTCATTTTTATTTCACACTCAGGTACAAGTGTTTCATTTGTAGAAATTTTAATTTGTAAAATAATTTTCACAAGAAATGAGAGTTTCTTCATTCTCTATAAGGCATCTGACACATCGTGATGTTCTAACACAAAGTTGTAATTACTGATAGTGCTAATTGTAGAGAGGTAAGTGATAAGATATTTTCTAGCCATGTGTCTTATGAAACCTCTCAAATTATACTACAGGTCCTATTTATTTAGGCTATATGTGAAGATTTATTTTTACCAGTTTCCAATTTAAATTCCTATAAACAATTACAAGGAGAGCAGATTTAACATTCCCAGTGACTTTTGTGACCATTGATTTTAGATCTTAAATAAGTTCCCTCTGTAAAAGACTCAGTCACCAGAGCTATCATTCATTTACAGCTTACTGTGTTCCTGGCATTAAATAAAATAGTAATGAGACATTACCCACTGCCTTCCAAATATCCATTCTCTCCTTCCACCTTTTCTAATTTGGTTTTGGATGGACCATGGACTCATCTAAAATTATTCACATGCCTGGATCCACTGTAGGTAATGGTGCATTTGCTATGTGCAGAGTTCTGATCAAGGATTGTTATATGGTTTCTGAGAAAGCATTTACCTTCCTGATACGGGCACTTTTGTCTTGTTCTCCTTCATTCTTTCTGAAACATGTAGATGCTATTGCCATCCTGAAATCATGAGTTAATGATCATGAGTATGAAACTTAACATAGAAAGATAAAAAGCGGAGCTAGAGCCCAGTTTTATAGTGTTTGTAAGGTTTCACAGTTTCTGTAGAATTTTCTGTTATTCATGGCTAGATAATAGAGCTAGGGATACCTTATCACATTTATCTTCACAAAAGCAACATGAGTTATTTTATTACAGTTATTTGCACATTAAAGAAGGAAAAAAACAAAGAAAAGTTTATTAATCATTTTATTTACTCCCCAAAAGTGGTTGAAATGGAAATTATATCTACATAATTTTAAAATATATACATACATAAAAATATATACACAAATATGTAAACATATTTATAAATATATTTATATATAAAATTATATATATGTATACACACACACCCAAACATACACAAAAACAAATACATAACATTATGATTCCAAACAAAATTCTGACTTCTATAGTTTTTCTCCATTCATCTTTCAAGAGGTGGAATAAAAATTTTGTGGTCTTATGCAAAGAGTATCTGAAAGCAAGATGTTATTAGAATCATAGAATTGTATCTATGTAGCTGGGAAATACAAACTCTCACAGGATCAAATAATATATATTAAAAAAAAAATCAAACAGAGATCCAAAAAATTTGACATGAGAAGACTTATGCTCAAATGTCAGTGTGCCACTTACTCCTAACCAGCTCACAAGTTGGAAGGTATATAAAGTAGTTAGCACCATGGGCTCAGAAGCTAGACTGGTTTTGTTTTAATTCCATCTCTATTTTACTCCATCTCTATAGTGTACCACCCCCCCTGAATTAACCTCTAGATTCACACTACTTAATCATTTTTACTTTCAGATTCCTCATGTACAAAATGGACTTAATTAGAATATTCATCACATGGCTGTTGGAAAAAGTAAAATGAGCTCATACATATAAAAAGGACATTAAAACCTGTAAAATTATTAGGGATTGAAAATGTTCATTTATTTATACATTTTCACAATATATTCTATAAAACTCTAGTATGTGGAATATTAACTAATGCTTTAAAAGAAACTAAAAAGGTTCTGGGGCAAAATGACCATGAGAAATATAAAGTGAAACAAAGTTAAATATGTGTAGTTTACAACATTACCACAAGTCATTTGATGGAGCATTTGTTTTTATCCTGTAACAGACATACAAGTGTAGGGGAACTGGTATTTCTTCAGGAAGTAAAGGTTCACTGAATAAGAGACTATGTAAAAAGCACAGTAAGGAATATTTCCAACTATGCAACAGAATATATATTGGTCTAATTATTATTTCCGAGGTCCCCTTTCAAAGGAAGATATAGTACTTCTCTACAAGGTCCCCAAAATATTTAAGATTGGAACTTCCTGCCTCGTGGGAACTGAAATTTGTGTTAATAATTCAGGAAATGTTTGATTTACCTTCATGTAAAGTGTTTTAGGTCTTTTTTAAACATTAGCTGTCAAAGCATGTTTTAATTGGTTGGATAGCAATTTCAAACTGAATGCCTCAGTTACCAACATAAACATTTCAAGCATGATGTTTAAATAAAAGGAGCTTTAAAAACAACAAGTTGAGGGCAAGAGGATTATTTTAATCATTTCATCAACTCATGTATTGTCTCAGAGAAGGAGCCAATTAAATGTGAAGATATAGTGATCCACTTGACACACAGAAAATTGTTTATGATGTATTTTGCAACATGTATTTTTTATTATAACCAAGTATGAGGTTTTGTAAAAAACAGGCTGAGAGATCACCTATAATTTCTAGTATGAAAATCCTTGTTAAATATTTCTAGAGAAAAAATTCTTTAAAAATATAAAAGGAGCATAGAATTTTAAAAGTTAAAAATTACTTAAGTTTCTATGTGGCATGACTTTTTTTCTATTCTGCAAATTTAAACAATATAAAGTAAATAATTTAAATAATAAAAAATAAGTATTTCCTTCCAAGTAATGCACTACAAGGTAATAGTAAATAGTTTTATGTAGCTTTGGTCTTCATAAAGGATCATTAGGTAAATTTACACTGAATTCAATTATAACCACATACACTCTCATTTGTTGTTGGAATCACTTACAAGACTTCAAATAAGTGCAGATTCATGGTACACTCATTTACTAGATGTGTAAGAATGGAAATCATAATTGTTATGAGCGACAAAAGGTGATAATAACAGTTGCATAACTTAATAGAATGTAGAGATTCTATAATCTCAATACCAAAACGGGTGTTCAGAATCTTAACGATCCATGAATATGGCAACTTTTCAAGCTACTTTTGATATTTCTGTGTTAAAACAACCCAACGAAGGTATTTACTAAACAGGACTTCTGAGTAGTTTGTGATTATTCGTGCAATTATACTGAAATTTAAAATTCTAACCAAAAGCAAATAAAAACAAACTTGCAGTTTCAGTGTCCACATGTATAATATATATGCTAATTCACTGGAAAAAAATAAGTTTATCTATCCTTAAATTCAAAAACAAAATTTGTGATTATTTGGTGTCTTAAAGAATGTATTTAGAGATTAGTGTTCATCACTACTGCAAAATTTTATAAACTCAGAAAATAATTATATTTAAAAATTACTTTTTGGAAAAAAAAACCCTTTATTTTACCCCCAAATAGGTTATGTATGAGCAATTTCTGAAAGCTTAAACTGCAACAGCTAGTAAAAAGAAATTAACTCTGACATTTTCTCTGAGTCAGGGTTTTTCAGCAATAAAATAATTATCTGTGAGTGCTATGACAATGGAAATGGTTTTTACCCTAGGGGAAAGAGTGAAGAAATTGTTATCTTTCTGAAAGCTTTAGGACTAATCTTAAAGATATCCTTGTTACCTCAGAACACACCACTGAGTGAAATCTAAACAAAAAATGAAAGTCACATTTTACCAGTGTGACTTCCTTTCAATAAAAATGTAACTATGAAATATTGATTCTATATATCAATACTATCCTAGTTGACTGTGAGTTAAGCTTTCAGATATACGTCATCATCATATTAAAGCCAAAGACCATCAGAAACACACTAGTAATGAAAAGTAATTGGATTATTGAGCTTGGTGCAACAAGAGAGAATGCTGTGTGGAATAATTCTGGGCAACCCTAAAGGGTTTAGTGGAAGGGAGATATCTTGAACGTAGGCAAGTTGCTGTAAGGCCAGATTGTCAGTGGTTTTATTTGAAACACGTGGGTGTGAAACAGTTGGAGTTTTTTGTTATTTGTATTTTTTTTTTTGAAGTAGAGTTGACTTAAAAATATTGTGTTAGTTTCAAGTGTACATCTTAGTGATTCAATATTTTCACAGATGGTATTCCATTATAGGTTATTACAAGATCCGGTTTTAAGAGTTCAGTCTTAGAAAGTCTGATATACATCATGAATTTGTTTGTTATGGTTTATCTGTTTTGACAGTCGCAATGTGCAAACTGTGTTTGTTGTCATTCAATCTTCAGCTGCCTTTCACAGTCCTATTGCCAGCAGATCCACTTATTACCTTTTTCTGCCACTGTCTTTCATAATCCTTTAAGCTCAGCTGAAGGATAAATTATTATATTTTGAACACTTCAAGAATCCAGATCTGTGCTGCAATTCAAAGCTCTTAAGCACATATCATGCCTTTAATAGCTGTTGTTTTGATCTTTATCAGCACCTGAACTTATTTTTATTTCCAGTGGAGGATCATATTTTGAATCATCTGGTTTGACAGCATTTGCTTGTGACTAAAGTGAGGATTATCATTTAAGTTTGAAACGTGGCTCATATTATCTATAATCTGCTTAGATCTTCTTTATATCCAAGTGATATTTCACTTTGATTTGATATCAGTTGTTTAATTTGCCAGATTATGAAAAAAAAAAAAGTCCTAATCTAGTGAACTATCTGTAAGGAACTTGGAAGTCCTATGAGTAAAGGACAAGGGTGTCAACTAATATTACAGAACCTCAACACTTAGTGAGGGAAAATGGAGTAGAGGTCAAAAAACAAAAAGGAAAAAGAGAATGAGGCCATCAGAGGAACATTTTCCCAGTGACCTTGGGTAAAGCAGTCTACCTCTTGCACTTCTTTTCCCCCTAAAGGTCCAGAGCTCTTTGTGTATGTTTGTGAGACATTAGCTTCTAGAGATTGTCTAGAAAAGTTTAGTTTATAGGTTCCAATATTTATAATATTTCCAATTTTATTGGAGAATGGATGTTATTTTAACATAGAAATATGTATTCAAGGATCAGTCCCTGAGAGTTTTACTTAATAAACAAAAAATAAAGAACTTGCAGAATTCGATTACCATAATGTTTATTTTTTATGTTACTTTAAATAAGAACATATGCATTAATATAACTTAAATTTATATATACATATATCCATTTAATATAATGTATTAAATGAGAATACAGGTATATAAAAGTTACTTTGTCTAGATATCTAAGAGTAAATTGTCAATTAATATTAATATTACTTTAAAGTCTTAGAGTTAATTATCTTGAAATTACTATTTATGGTGACATTAAGCCCTACCTGCTTGTAGTGGTATAAGAATTTCTTTTTAAAACTGTTGCTATTCTGAATCATTTGCATTTTAATATAAGTTTTAGCAACTGTCTTGCTAAAACTTCTGCTGGAATTTTAATTGAAATGCATTAAACCTTTGGATCTCTTTGGAAGCATATGACAAGGAATATGAATCTTCCAATCTTAAAGCAAGGCATATCCCTACATATTTGCTCTTTTATAATTTCTTCAGCACTGTTTTGTGATTTTCAGGTCTTGCAGATGTTTTACTAAGTTCATCTGAAAATATTTCATGCTTTTGGAGATTCTATTTTAAATGTAATTGAATTATTGATTTTGTTTTTAAATTGCTTATTGCTACTTTTTAGAAATACAATTGATGTGTATATATGAGTGTTATTCAATCACTTGCTTATTTCACTCATTAGTTCTGGTAGCTTATCTAATTAGATTTCTTAGGATTTTATATAAATAATAATATTCTTTGGAGATAAAGACAGTTTTTTTAAAGCTTTTCCAGTAGTTTTGCCTTTATTTGCACTGGATAAGAACTCTAAAATATTGATAGAGTGATGAGTGTGATTTTCCTTCTTGCTTCTGATTTTAGGATTTCAACATTAATCTTTCAACATTAGTCACATTAGTCAACAATGAGTCTTTCCACATTAAGTATGACCTTGGCAGTAAGTTTTTCATTGAGGTCCTTTATGTGGTTTTTAAGTGCCTTTTATTCTTGTTGTTCTGAGATTTTTTACCAAGAATAGTGTTGAATTTTTTCAAATTTATGTTTTCTCATCTTTTTTCTTGATCAGTTTAGACAGTTTTGTAACTTTTTATTGATACTATTATAAAACCTGTGAAATAAATATTTAAAGCTATAAATTTACATTTAAGCATATTTCAGCTCTTTTCTATTAACTTGAATATGTCAAGTTTTCATTGTCATTCAGTTCAGTATTTTCTATGTCCCCTTGTGATTTCGTTTATCCTTGAGTTGTTTAGAAGTAAATTGTTTAATTTTGAAATATTTAGGACTTTTCTATTTTCTAGATGTTTCTGGCTTATCTAATTTCATTGTGATCAAGAAATATATTCCGAATTTTTTTTTTTTTCGGTACATGGGCCTCTCTCACTGTTGTGACCTCTCCCCTTGTGGAGCACAGGCTTCGGACGCGCAGGCTCAGCAGCGATGGCTCACGGGCCCAGCCGCTCCGCGGCATGTGGGATCTTCCCAGACCGGGGCACAAACCCGTGTCCCCTGCATCGGCAGGTGGACGCTCAACCACTGCACCACCAGGGAAGCCCCGAAATACTTTAATGTTGAGAAATATATCGAGACTTGTTTCATGGCCCGCAATACAGACTTTTATAGTGAACATTTTATGTGCGCTTTTTAAGTTTAATCAGCTGTAATCAGCTGTGTTACATATATAGTTATTTGAGTTTTCTACAACTTTTTTTGAAATTTTTTCTGTCAATAATTGGGACCAAGTATTAAAACCTCTATCTAAATTTGCAGATTTGTTTATTGTTCCTTTTAATTATATAATTTTTCTTCATATGTATTGAAGTGCCTTTATTAGGTGCATACATATTTATAATTGTGTATTCCTAATATACTGATACTTTTATTGTGATTAAATACCTCTCTCTCTCTCTTTATATTTCTACTTTAGTGACAAGTTTCCCTGCCATTAATAAAACCACTCCAGCTTTAATATGATTAATAGTTAATAGTGTATCTTTTTCCTTTCTTCTGTTTACACCCTATTTGTACCATATATTTGCTGTGTGTGCATCTCACAAACAGCATATAATTGAATCTTGTTCCTTTTGTATTCTGATAATCTCTGCCTTTAATATAATATTTATGCTGTTTATACTTACTGAAATTAGTGACGTGATAATTTTGTCACTTGGCTATTTTCTTTCAATTTATTTTTTCTTGATGGCTCACCTGTTTGTTTCAACTGTCTCCTTTATTAGTTTTTGTTACTTGAATATTTTATTTGTATTCTAGTTTGATTTAAACCTTGGTATTATTTTAACTTATTATTTAGCCATTATTCTAAAATTACAGATTTAATCTTAATGGGAAGCAATATTCTTATATTTAATATATTATTACCTCATGTTTAAAGTGATAAATTTGATAATTTATAATTCCATTTATAAACCACCTGAGTTCCTATATCATGTATACTAATTCTACAGACGTTACAACCCCCACAACAGTGTTATAATTTTTGCTTTAGAGTCATATGACTTTTAAATAATTTATGAAAAGCAAAAAAAATTTGTGTTCGTACACATACTTTTTTATTTACCCACATATTTACTACACTTTTGTTCTTTATTCTTTCATTCTTGTAGAGTTGTGGTGCCAACCAGTGTCATTTCCCTTAAGTCTGAAGAATTTTTATCATTTCTTATAGGCCAGGAATGCTTGTTTCAAAGTCTTACAGCTTTTTTTTTTACCTGAAAATTCCAATATATTTTCTATATTTTTTATGGATAGTTTCACTGGATATAGAATTATTGATTCAGCTTGCTGTTCAGCTAACTGTTCTAATGATTTCTGGCCTCTGTTGTTACTTTTTTCATCTCCAAACTCCTTTTGAGATATCTAGTGATTTTTTTTTTCAATTTTATTAGTATATATTTTAACTTGAGTGATTCCATTATTTATATTTTATATTTCTTTTTCGACATTGCCTATCCAGACTATTTTTCTTTTAATTCTTTCAACACATTTTCCTTCATTTTTTGAACATGTTTGTAACAGCTGTGTGGGAAGCCGTTGTTCTGCCATGCCGCAGATAACGTGGAAGCCGTTGTTCTGCCATGTTGCAGATAATGCTTATCAGGGAGTAGCCCCAAGGCTATGTGCCAGGCTATGTGCCACACATGCGCCACGACGAGCCAATATGCTAAAAAAGGCTCAGAATTGCAACCAATAATTGTGAACAGCACATATCTTGTTGAAGTAACCAGCCAACCACAGGTTGAGTTAACCAGCCAACCACAGGTTGAGTTAACCAGCCAACCACAGGTTGCCACAGGTTCTAGTGCATTATAAAAGCCAGTGTGAACAAAGCTCGGGGTCTTCCTTCCATCTGTCTATAACCAAGCTGCACTCCAATAAAGTGTGATACGAGAAGAATCTAGCGTGTGGTGACTCGTCTTTCTGCTGGTCAGAAGCGGCTCGCCGCAAGTGGTGCCGAAACCCGGGAACTTCGCACCCCGCATGGGAGACCGATTCAGAACTCGACACACGGAGTGGACCGTCGGTGAGTAGTCCAGGTATGTTTTTTTCACTTTAATAAGTTGTTTATTTAGAAAAGTGAAAATATAGGGACTACAGTAGATAGGCCTAAGACTCCTAGGAAAAGGAGAGAAAAACAAACAGAAAAATCGGATCCAAGAGAAAAACAAACAGAAAAATCGGATGCAACGCCAGGATTGTATCCACTTTTAGATGAATTTAAAGCGCTTTATTTGTCTCAGGATGAGTTGAATCCCAAGGAGGAGGCGGATCTGGAAGCTATGCTGGATTTAATTATAGAAGGAAAGGTATTTTCCGGTCTGGTTGATACTGGGGCTGATCGCAATATTATTACTGCCACCTACTGGCCAAAATCCTGGCCTTTACAGACCTCCTCTCAGACCTTACAGGGTTTAGGATATGCCAAAGCACCCCAAATTAGCTCAAAAACACTGACTTGGCATTTTGAAAATCAGAGGGGGAAATTTCAACCCTTTGTGGTTGAAGGATTGCCACTTAATCTATGGGGAAGGGATGTGCAAAGCCAGATGAAATTGAAACTTACTAATGATTATTCCGAGACTGCACAGCAAATGATGCTCAGGTCTGGTTTTATACCAAGCAGAGGGATAAAGAAAAATTTACAAGGTACTGCTGCTCCTATAGAAGCTCAGGGAAACCCCAATCGCAGGGGGTTGGGTTTTTCTCAGGGGTCACTGAGTTAATGATTCCTATTACATGGAAGACCACGATGCCCGTGTGGATTCCTCAGTGGCCATTGTCTAAGGAGAAATTGGAAGCAACGTCACAGCTTATGGAGAAACAATTACAATTGGGACACTTGAAACCCTCTCAATCACCCTGGAATACTCCTATTTTTGTTATTAAAAAGAAGTCGGGGAAGTGGCGCTTGCTCCATGATTTAAGAGCAATAAATCAACAAATGCAAGTTATGGGACCCATACAGCGCGGTCTACCGGCCTTGACAGCCATCCCACAAGGGTGGCCTGTTATAGCTGTTGATATAAAAGATTGTTTTTTCTCTATCCCATTGAATAAGAAAAACAAAGAGAGGTTTGCCTTTACATTACCCTCAATTAATCATGAAAGACCTGATAAAAGGTATCAATGGGTCGTGCTTCCTCAGGGTATGGCCAATAGCCCCACCATGTGCCAGCTTTATGTTGACACTGCCTTACAGCCAGTACGGGAAAAGTTCCCGGATGTTAAAATCATTCATTACATGGATGATGTTTTGCTGTCAGCCCCTAGCATGACACTGCTTGAGCAGGTTTTAGGAGATTTATCAATGAATTTGGAGACTAGAGGTTTATATTTGGCCCCTGAAAAAATTCAAAAGGGAGATTCTATTAGTTTTTTGGGAGCCGTTATAAATAAGACCACAATAATACCTCAGAAAATTGAAATTAGAACTAATCATTTAACAACTTTGAATGATTTTCAGAAATTGCTTGGGGATATTAATTGGCTTCGACCATATTTGAGTCTGACTCGCTTTGAATTACAGCCTTTGTTTGCTGTATTGGAAGGTAATCCTGATCTTAATTCCCCGCGTCAGATGACCCCCGAGGCCCAAACAGCTCTTCAGAAGGTGGAACAGGCTCTTATGAAAGCACAATTACAGCGTTATAACAATGCCTTGCCTATTTGGATGTGTGTTCTTCCAACCTTAGGATTTCCAACAGGTGTTCTTTGGCAAGATGGGCCTTTGCTTTGGATTCATACCAAGTCTCTGGGGATGAAGACGCTGTCTCACTATCCATCTATGGTTGCTGAGGTTGCCTTTTTGGGTATTAAACAATGTGTTTCCGCCTTTGCAATGTTGCCGGAAAAACTTGTAGTTCCCTATACTAAAGATCAAATAGAAATATTAACTGCCACTACCTCTGAGTGGTCTATACTTATGTATACCTTTTCTGGAATTATTGATAACCACTTGCCCAAGAATGAAATTTTGAAATTCATTATCCAGCAACCTGTCATTTTTCCAAGGGTCACTGTAGAGCGACCACTAAATGATGCCCTGACCATTTATACGGACGGATCAAAATCCAGAAAAGGGGCTTATATGATTCAGGGTCAGCATCCTGTCGTTATAGACTATCGACCTGATGCTCCTCAAGTGGTGGAATGTCATGTGGTTTTGGAAGTTTTTCAACGATTTCAAGAACCTTTTAATTTGATCTCTGATTCATTGTATGTGGTTAATGCAGTGAAACATCTTGAAGTGACCCCCCATATTCGATCATCCAGCACAGTGGCATCCTTGTTGGCCGGGATAAGGTTTCAGATATTGCGCCGCCAACACCCCTTTTATGTTACCCATATACGGGCTCATTCCCTGTTGCCTGGTCCAATGGCGAAAGCCAATGAACAAGTTGATATGGCAACGCGTGTTTTCTTGTCCTTGGATCCAAAGCAGCAAGCACAAGAATTTCATGAGCTATATCATGTATCATCTGCAGTGTTGAGAAAGAAGTTCTTCATTACTAGAGCCGAGGCCAGGCATATTGTTAAGTCTTGTTCCACTTGTGCCCAATTTTTGCCGGCCCAAAAGACTGGTGTGAATCCCAGAGGTTTGTCCCCAAACGAGCTGTGGCAGATGGATGTCACTCATGTTCCCTCCTTTGGGAAACTCCAGTATGTTCATGTGTCTGTGGATACCTATTCCGGGGTGGTACATGCTACCCCTCTCTCTGGAGAACGGGTTCAACATGTTATTACTCATTGCCTTGAAGCCTGGGCAGCCTGGGGCAAGCCTGCTACACTAAAGACAGATAACGGCCCAGCTTATAGTTCCAAGAGCTTTGCTCTCTTTTGTCAAAAAATGCAAATAGCACATGTTACGGGCCTGCCTTACAATCCACAAGGCCAAGGTATAATAGAGCGAACTCATCGCACACTTAAAGAATTGCTTTTAAAACAAAAAGGGGGAATAGCAGAGAATTGCACCCCGAAGCAGAAATTGTCGCTTGCCTTATTTACTATTAATTTTTTGAATTTACATAATGAGAAAGAAACTTCTGCTGAACGCCATATGATACGTGAACAACAGGATTACGGCAGAGTGATGTGGAAAGATGTGTTGTCTAATCAATGGAAGGGCCCGGATCGCGTTGTCACGCGATCCAGGGGATCTCTTTGTGTTTTTCCGCAGGATCAAGATCCAATTTGGGTCCCAACAAGATTAACAAGAGTCGTGGAAGAGGATCCCAAGGGCGATGCAGGGCGCTCAAGGGATGATGCTGAGCTGGATGGTGTTGATGAGCCTTTCCCTACTCAAGGCGGAGGACAAGATGCCCTGAACCGGAGCAGGGAGATTGGCACTTTCCTGGGAGGAAATTGGTCCCGAGAGGCTGAATTGATGCTGTTAAACCAGAAGATACAGATTAAGACTTTAAATGCTACTAGGCTATACCCCGTTACGCTTGGGGACTTTACTACCTGGCTGTCCTCTACCTTTACTTTCTTTAAGGAGTGGGTCAATGTAGGGATGTTTGCAGTGTGTTGCATAGCGGGACTTGTGGTGTGCCTATGGTTGATATGTCGTTTGCGAACTCGGACAAAGCGAGATAAGATGTTGTTCACGCAGGCATTGGTGGCCATTAGTCAAGGCGACTCCCCTGGCGCCTGGATCTCCATCTTGAACGACCCGTAGTGATTGCCCTTGCACAAAAAGGTTTATGACCATTGCACTTTTGATGGGAATCACGAGGCAACATCAGCCCCTGCACTCCGCGGTCTGTATGGACATTGCACGACGGGGAGGGTGATGAGCCAGCTTCTCGAACTAACTCTTGCTCAGCGAGCATCCCATGGGATGAGCGCTTGTGCGGGCATTGTTCGAGTTCAGCTCCTGGGTCTAAGAAAACAAAAAGGGGGAGATGTGGGAAGCCGTTGTTCTGCCATGCCGCAGATAACGTGGAAGCCGTTGTTCTGCCATGTTGCAGATAATGCTTATCAGGGAGTAGCCCCAAGGCTATGTGCCAGGCTATGTGCCACACATGCGCCACGACGAGCCAATATGCTAAAAAAGGCTCAGAATTGCAACCAATAATTGTGAACAGCACATATCTTGTTGAAGTAACCAGCCAACCACAGGTTGAGTTAACCAGCCAACCACAGGTTGAGTTAACCAGCCAACCACAGGTTGCCACAGGTTCTAGTGCATTATAAAAGCCAGTGTGAACAAAGCTCGGGGTCTTCCTTCCATCTGTCTATAACCAAGCTGCACTCCAATAAAGTGTGATACGAGAAGAATCTAGCGTGTGGTGACTCGTCTTTCTGCTGGTCAGAAGCGGCTCGCCGCACAGCTGTTTTGGTGTTTTATCAGTGAAATAAAACATCTGGTTCTGCTCAGATGCAGTTTCCACTGGTAACATTTTTGCCCTGAATATGGGTCTTATTTTCCTGTTTCTTTGTCTGTCTAGTAATTTTTTGATTGAAAATTAGCCATTGTGATGAATATACTGCTGAAGTTGTGGTTTACATATATTCTTACAACTTCCAGAGGCAAATATACCTTTTTAGACTGTCTCCTTTATGCTCCCTAGATGTGTGTAGTTTGGCTATTAGTCAAGGTTTTGGACAAAGTATACTTTTAGTAATTTCCTCCCCACTTTCTCAGTAATTCCCTTACTTCTGGAGAGTCCACCCTGAAGTTTTAGCTGCTTTCCCAGTATTGGATTCTGTCCTCTAGCACATCAGTTGAGCAAAGTCTCAGCTTTCAGTCTCCTGAGCTGAACACTGATTGGGGAATCTATTCAGATATAAATAACAACAGAGACTCACAAATATTACCCGGTACCTCTATGTCTGTCAGTGGCAATTTCTTGTCTGGTCCTTTCCTGTTTTTTGGCCTGAGCCTCTGGCAACTGCTCTGTGAATATATCCTTTAATGAACACTTATGGATCTAGACAGACTTTGTATTTTGATTTTGGGTATCATGTCTTCTGAAGGTCTCTCATTTCTAATATGTTTATATCTTCAACTGGCTTTCCATTGTCGAACTATGTTCTCTGCCAACTGTTGCCAGTGAGGCTGTGATTTTTTTGCCACTCTGGTCACTGTGGACTAAAGCACCTTGAAACAAGAAAATCACAGACATGCCATTCCTGTTGCTGTTTTTCAAGGGAAACTCTTCTCTATCTTCTGTCTGCTTTGGAGACATTTACTAATACTTTAAAATATTTTGTCCTTATATTTAGAGATCATAAATATTAGCTGCAGTTGGTACATGTAACCACTTCACTCTGTTATATTTTGCTCTAACTGACGTTGACTCTACCTAACATTTGAAAAAAGAAACTTTTTTTAAATTAGCTCAACACTTCTCTAGTATGAACTCTCCATATTTTAATAGGTCAAATGACAAATAAAAAGACAATATTTGATTTATATTGTATGTAAAAAATATAGATTTTTATAAATCTGAGTTCCTCAATTTTCTGAATTTTTTCCCTCAGTACATTATTTTAAGTTAAAGTATAGTTGATTTACAATTTATATTATACTGAAGTGTACAACACAGTTTTTAAAAATATTTTTTAGATCACACTCAATTTAAATTTATTATAAATATGTTGGCTGTATTCCCTGTGCTGTATATCATTGTATAACACATATATATGGAATCAAAAAAAAATGGTTCTGAAGAACCTAGGGGCAGGACAGGAATAAAGATGCAGACATAGAGAAGGGACTTGAGGACATGGGGAGGGGGAAGAATAAGCTGAGATGAAGTGAGAGAGTGGCATGGACATATATACACTACCAAATGTAAAATTGATAGCTAGTCGGAAGCAGCGGCATAGCACAGGGAGATCAGCTCGGTGCTTTGTGACCACCCAGAGTGGTGGGATAGGGAGGGTGGGAGGGAGACACAAGATGGAAGGGTTATGGGGATATATGTATACATGTAGCTGATTCACTTTGTTATACAGCAGAAATTAACACAACAATGTAAAGCAATTATACTCCAATAAAAATGTTTTTATATACATATATATATATATATCATTGTATCTTACTTATTTTATATATCACTGTTTGTACCTCTTAATCCCCTGCCCTTGGGACTTCCCTGGTTGTCCAGTGGTAAAAAATTCACCTTACAATGCAGGGGATGAGGTTTTGATCCCTGGTGGGAGATCTAAGCCCATATGCTGCAGGGCAACTGAGCCCGCACGCTGCAACTACTGACCCTGCAAGCCTCAACTAGAGAGACCACGTGCCACAAACTACAGAGCTCATGTGCTCTGGAGCCCACGTGCCACAACTAGAAAGAAGCCTGCGCACCTCAGTGAAGAGCCTGCATGCCACAACGAAGATTCCACATGTCACAACTAAGACCCAACACAGCCATAAATAAATAAATAAATATATTAAAAAAAAATCCCCACCCGTATCTTGCTCCTCCCCCTTCCCTATCTCCATTGGTAACCACTAGTTTGTCCTCTATCTCTAATATTTCTGTTTTGTAATATTCATTCCTTTGTATTATTTTTTAGATTCCATATATAAGTGATGATATACAGCATTTGCCCTTTTCTGACATATTTCAATATACATATTACCCTCCAGCTTCCTCTGTTTTGTTGCAAATGACAAAATTTTATTCTATTAAAAATGCTGAGTAATATTTCACTCTATACATATACCACATCTTCTTTATCCATCCATTTGTTGATGCACACTTATGGACACTTTCTTCCATATCTTAGCTATTATAAATAATGCTACTATGAACATTGGGGTGCATATATCTTTTCAAATTAGTGTTTTTGTTTTCTTTGGATATATACTTAGGAGTGGAATTGCTGGAACATATAGTAGCTCTCTTTTTATAGTTTTATAGTAACTCTATTTTATGCTGTTTCTATCTTGGCTGCACTGATTTTTATTCCCTCCAAAAGGGTATTAAGATTCCCTTTTCTCCATATCCTAACCAACATTTGTTATTTGTTGCCTTTTTGACAATAGCCATTCTGACAGGAGTGACGTGTTACTTCATTGTGGTTTTAATTTTCATTTCCCTGATAATTAGTGATGTTAAGCATCGTTCCATGTGCCTGTTAGTTATCTGTATGTCTCCTTTGGAAAAATGTCTATTCAGGTCCTCTGCCCAGTTTTGAATTGGGTTGTCTGTTTTTTTGATGTTGAGTTGTATGAGCTGTTTACATACTTGGGATATTAACTTATGTGATATATAATTTGCAAATATTTTCTCCCATTCAGTAGGTTGTCTTTTAGTTTTATTAATGGTTTCCTTTGCTGCACAAAAGCTTTTAAATATAACTAGGTAATACTTGTTTATTTTGCTTTTGTTTTCTTTGCTTGAAGAAACAGATCCAAAACAACATTGCTAAGAATTATTTGAAAGTATATTCTGCCTAGGTTTTCTTGTCAGAGTTTTACTAGCTTACTGTTCATATTTATGACTTTAATCTAATTTTAGTTTGTTTTTGTATATGGTGTGATAAATTTTTAATTTCATTCTTTGTATGTAGCTGTCCAGTTTTCCCAGCACCACTTATTGAAGTAACTTTCATTTCCCCATTCTATATTTTTGTCTCTTTTGTCATAGAATAACTGACCGTTTGTGTGTGAGTTTATTTCTGTTCCCTCTATCCTTTTCCATTGACCTGTGTGTCTGTTTTGGGGCCAGAACCATACTGTTTTGCTTATAATTTAGTTTGACATCAGGGAGCATGATACCTCCAGCTTTGTTAATTTTTTTCAAGATCGCTTTAGCTCTTTAGGTTTTGTGGTTCCATATACATTTTAAGATTATTTGTTTTAGTTCTTAAAAAAATGCCATGTGTATTTTGATAAGGGTTGCATTGAATCTGTAGATTGACTTGGGTAGCATGGTCATTTTTTTTTTCAATTTTTATTTATTTATTTATTTATGGCTGTGTTGGGTCTTCATTCCTGCTCATGGGGATCAGGGGCTACTCTTCTTTGTGGTGCAGTGGCTTCTTTTGTTGTGGAGCACGGGCTCTAGGTGTGCAGGTTTCAGTAGTTGTGGCTTGCAGGTTCTAGAGCACAGGCTCATTAGTTGTGGCACACTGGCTTAGTTGCTCCATGGCATGCGGTATCTTCCTGGACCAGGGCTCAAACCTGTGTCCCCTGCATTGGCAGGCAGATTCTTAACCACTGTGCCACCAGGAAAGCCCATAGCATGGTCATTTTAACAATAGTCTTCAAGCCATGAACAGTGAATATATTTCCATTTGTTTGTATCATCTTCAGTTATCTTCATCAATATTTTATAGTTTCATAGTATAGGTCTTTCTTCTGCTTGGTTAAGTTTATTCCTAGGTATTTTTTAATGTAATTTTAAATAGGATTGTTTTCATTATTTCTGTTTCTGATAGTTCATTATTAATGTATAGAAATGCAACAAATTAATGTATAATAATCTTGTATCCTGTAATTTACTAAATTTAATGAATTTATTAGTTGTAATATATTTTTGTTAGAGACTTTAGGGTTATCTATATATAGTATCATGTCATCCACAAATAGTGACAGTTTTACTTCTTCCCTTCCAGTTTGGATGTCTTTTATTTCTTTTCTTGTTTGATTGTTCTCATTAGGAGTTCTGATACTATATTAAATAGAACTGATGAGAATGGACATTCTGGTCTTGATTCTGAATTTAGAGGAAAAGATTTCAACTTTTCAGAATTGAGTATGATGTTGGCTGTAGGTTTGTCATAAATGGCCTTTATTATGTTGAGATATGTTCCCTCTATACCCACTTTGGTGAGAGTTTTTAATCATGAATGGATGTTCAATTTTGTCATATGGTTTTTCTATATGTTGTGTTTTCTATATATTTTTCTATATGTTGTGACGATCTTGTGATTTTTATCCTTTGTTTTGGTAATGTGGTGTATCACATTAATTTGCAGATATTGAACTATGCTTGCAACCCTAGATATGTCCCACTTGATCATGGTGTATGATCCTTTTTATATGTTGTTGAATTCACTTTGCTAATATTTTGTTGAGGATTTTTGCATCTATATTTATCAAGTATATTGCCTGTAATTTTCTTTTTTGTAGTGTCTTCATCTGGTTTTGGTATCAGGGTAATAGTGGCCTAATTTAATGAAATTGGGAGTGTTCCATCCTCTTCAATTTTCTGAAATAGTATTAGGATAGGTATTAGCTCTTTTTTATATGTTTGGTAGATTTCCTCTGTGAAGTCATTAGGTCCTAGACCTTTGTTTGCTGGAAGATTTTGATTACTGATTCAATTTTACTGCTAGTGATCAGTAGGTTCAGATTATCTATTTCTTCCTGATTCATTCTTGAAAGACTGTATATTTCTAGGAATTTATCCATGTCTTCTAGGTTGTCCAATTTGTTGGCATATAACTGTAGTATTCTCTTATGATTGTTTGTATCTCTGAGATATTGTTTGTAATCTCTCCACATTTATTTCTTATTTTGTTTATTTAGCTCCTCTCTCTTTTTTTCTTAATGAGTCTGGCTAAAGGCTTATCAATTTTGTCTATCTTTTCAACAAAACAACTCTAGGTTTCATTGAGCTTTTCTATATTTTTTGGTCTCTATTGTATTTATTTTTGTTCTGATCTTTATTATTTCCCTTATTCCCTTCCTTATACTTACTTTAGGCTTTGTTTCTCCTTTATTTTCTCCCTGAATTCCTTTAAATGGTAGGTGTGGTTATTTTATTATTTTTTTTGTTTGTTTGTTTCTTGAGGTAGGTCTGTATTGCTATAAATCTTCCTCTTAGAACTGCTTTTTTCTGTTTCCCAGAGATTTTGGAAATCTCTCTTTTTTTTATTTGTCTCAAGTTATTTTCTTATTTCTACTTTTATTTCTTCATTGACCCATTGTTTATTTGTTTTGTTTTGTTTTAGTAGCATGTTGTTTAATCTCCACATGTTTGTATTTTTCCCATTTTTCTTCCTGTAATTGGTTTCTAATTTCATACTCTTGTGGTTGGGACAAATGCTTGATAACATTTCTATGCTCTTAAATTTGTTGAGACTTGTTTTGTAGCTTACTGTGTCATCTATCCTGTTGAACATTCCATGTGCACTTGAAAAGAATGTGTATTCCTCTGTTTTTGGATGGAATGTACTGTAGATATCAATTAAGTCCTACTTATCTAATGTGTCATTTAAATCACTGCTTTCCTTTTTGTTTTTCTTTCTGAATGATGTAAATGGGGTGTTAAAGTTCCCTATCATTATTGTTGTCAATTTCTCCCTTTATGTCTATTAATATTTGCTTTACATATTTAGCTGCTACTATATTAGGTGCATATATATATATATATATATATATTTTTTTTTTTTTTTTTTTTTGTGGTACGTGGGCCTCTCACTGCTGTGGCCTCTCCTGTTGCAGAGCACAGGCATGCACAGGCTCAGCAGCCATGGCTCACGGGCCTAGCCTCTCTGCAGCATGTGGGATCCTCCTGGACCTGGACATGAACCTGTGTCCCCTGCATTGGCAGGCAGACTCTCAACCACTGCACCACCAGGGAAGCCCCGAGGTGCATATATTTTAATGAATGTTATACTCTCTTACTATATTGATCTCTTTATCATTATATTATTCCCTTATTTGTCTTTTGTTATAGACTTTGTTTTAAAGTCTACTTTGCCTGATATGTGTATTACTACTCCAGCCTTCTTTTAATTTTCATTTGCATGTGATATCTTTTTCCATCTCCTCACTTTCTGTCTTGCATGTCTTTAGTTCTGAGGTGAGTCTCTTGTAGGCAGCTTATAGATAGATCTTGTTTATTGTTTTTGTTTTTTTTTTGTTGTTGTTGTTTTAAATCCAGCCATTCACCCTATGTCTTTTTATTGGAGCATTTAGTCCATTGACATTTAATGTAATTACTGATAGGTATGTATTTATTGCCATTTTTTACTTGTTTTCTGGTTGTTTTTGTGGTTCTTCTCTGTTCTTTCCTTTTTATTTTAGTCACTTTACTTGTGTTTTGATGATTTACTTTAGTCTTTTGCTTGTTTTACTTCTCTCTTGTTTTTGTGTATTTATTGCAGGTTTTTCATTTGTGATTACCAGGTGGTCCATCCATGTATGTTGACCTATATCTACTTGTTTTAAACTGGTAGTCATTTATGTTCAAACACATTCTAAAAGATCTACATTTTCTTCTCCCTTACCCCACATTTTGTGTTTTTAATGTCACATTTTACATCTTTGTGTCATTCCTTAGCTGTTTATTGTAGATATAGTTGATTTTACAGGTTTTGTAAAAATATTTGTATTAGCTTATTTAAGTTGTTGATCCACAGCCTTTACTATATATTTGCCTTTACTAGTAGGATGTTTTTCTTTGCTACTTTTTCTTACTTCTTGCTGTAGCCTTTTCTTTTCCACGTAAAGAAGACATTTTAACAATTCTTCTCAGGTTGTTTTTGAATTGATTAACTCTTAGTTTTTGCTTTCCTTAGAAGTTCTTTATCTCTTTTTCAATTCTGAATGATTAACTTGATGGGTAGAGTATCCTAGGTTGTAGGGTTTTCTCTTTCAGTAATTTAAATATATTATGCTTCTACCCTCTAGCTTATAAATGTTCTGCAGAAAAGTCAGCTGATAGCCTTATGGGGGTTCTCTTGTATGTGACTCTTTTTTTTTCTCATGTTTCTTTTAAGATTCTCTCTTTATCTCTAATTTTTTTCCATTTTAATTATGATTTTTGTTGTTGTTGTGAGTCTCTTTGGGTTAATCTTGTTTGGAATTCTCTGTGCTTCCTGTACCTTGAAATCTGTTTCCTTCTTCAGGTTTAGGAAGTTTTCAGCCATAATTTTATCAAATATATTTTTACACTTTTGTCTCCCTCTTCTCCTTCTGTGACCCCTATAATGTGAATGTTAGTAAGCTTGATGTTGTCCCTGAGGTCCCACAAACTGTCCTTATTTTAAAATGAAATTTGTTTTTCTTTTTGCCTTTCTGATTGGGTGATTTCCATTATTCTGTCTTCCAGTTTTCATATATGTTTTTCTGTATCACGTAGTCTGCTGTTAATTCTTTCTATTTTATTTTTTTGTTTCAGTTATTTTATTCTTCAGCTCTGACTGTTTTTTTTAATATTTTCTAGTTCTCTGTTAGAACTCTTACTCTTTTCATCTGTTCGTTTCCCAAGCTCAGTTGGCATTCTTATTACTATTGCTTTGAATTCTTTATATTTTTTTTTTCTGTTTCATTAGGATTTTTTTTCCTGTTCTTTTGTTTGAAATACATTTCTCTGTCTTCTCATTTTGTTTAACTCACTGTCTTTATAAAATTAGGTGAAACATTTACCTATCCCAGTCTTGAAGAGGTGTCCTTGTGTGGGAATGTGCCTATGCAGTCTGCATGTACCCAGTGGCTGTGGTGGAAGAGCTGGATCTGTAGTTAGCATGGGTCACATCTTCCCCTGCAGTATGCTGACAGCTACCACCTTGGTGGGAGTTAGAGCATGAGATGCATGAGCTAGAGTCAGAGCCAGGTGTGAGCCAGGTTTCTCCTGTGCTCTGTAGTAGTCACCACACTATCATTGGTGGGGTTGGGGCCCAAAGTGCTGGAGCAGAAGCCCTGAAGGTCAGGTCCAAGCTGGTTTCTTTTCTTCTATGTGTGCACATTCTCCTTGTCAATGACAGCCTCTGTCCTAGTGGAGAATAGTCCTGGAGCAAGAGGGGCTGGAGTAGGTGCCCAGTGTAGGCTTGCTGGTTGCAGGAAACTAGCCAGAGCCCTAGGAAGTTTTCAACCTGTTTTGTCTGTGTTGTGCTTGGGAGTAAGCAGGCTTGTGTCCATGCTCTTCATGAATGGAGTCCCAGTTTCTTACAGCCCTCCAGTAAGTCCCACCAGTTTTCAAACCAGTAAGGGGACTCGTTTCCCCATTGTTGAACTCCACAGCTGGGGTCCCCAGTATGTGACTTGAACTCCTCATTCCCCATGGAGGATTTCTGAGCCTGTGATCTCCCCTCCTCTTCTGTGTCTCCTGCTAAGGGTACAGGTCTCAACCTGACTGCTTCTCCTCTCTTTCTACTTGACTCTGTGTGAATTTTTTTTTTTTTAATGGCCTTGGTTATAGGAGAGTCTTTTGCCAGCTTCTAGGTTGTTTTCAGCAAGAGTTGCTCCACATGTAGTTGTATTTCTGATGTTTTCATGGGTGGAGGTAAGCTCAGCATCTTCTTACTTCACCACCTTGATCTCCCTTATCTCAGTACATTTAATTTCACAAGAATATTATGTTAATTCAGTTTGAGTATTATATATAGTCCCATATTTTTCAATTTCCTATTCCAAATATCACTTGACCTATTTTGACTTTATCATCCTTACACTATACACCAGAGATGGGTATAATTGAGGGTCTCTGTCCTTGGACATTAGCCAGATAGGTCAGTCATCTACAGGAAGTAGACAATATTTCATCATATTACCCATGAATACTGGAAATGAGTCATTTGGCCTGATCCTGATTCCATCAACAGATTCAAACTTTGATTCCAACATATCAGATATCTTCCTCATGGTCTGATTTCTTGATATGGAAAATTTTTAGTCTTGGAAAAGAAAAAAAAGGAGACTTTTCAGGCACCTTCTTGTGGCTTCACCATTTTCTTTTCTTCCTCATATTGTTATTTTCTAGAAAATCATTATTCAAGATTTTTCAAACCATGTCACCCATGTAGACTTCAGATTCAGTGGTCAGCTGAATGTCAAAGATTGCCTAGAATATTTATTAAAACAAAGCAAAACAAAACCAACTCTTGATTCATACAAGAGCATCTTTACGTACTGCTCAATGTGAAGAGCAGAACCTAAAACACCCTTGAGTTCTAGGGAGGTAAAATTACTAGTTCTACATCACAAGATAATACAGTTTATTTAGTAGAAGGGTCAAAAATATTTTTAGATATCTGCACGTGCTGTATCAAATTGTTGGATTGTATTTTCCCAGTGCTATATTATATTTCATTATAGACCATTCCTCACAATTTTATGCCTTACGTTTTAAACAATGACAGCAACAAAATGAGTGGGCATTTCTTTCTTTCTTTTTTTTTTTTTTGATTATATTTTAACCTTTTTTTTTTTTAACATCTTTATTGGAGGGTGGGAATGTAAATTGATACAGCCACTATGGAACACAATATGGAGGTTCCTTAAAATGAAAATAGAACTGCCATACGACCCAGCAATCTCACTACTGGGCATATACCCTGAGAAAATCATAATTCAATAAGAGTCATGTACCACAATGTTCACTGCATATCTATTTACAATAGCCAGGACATGGAAGCAACCTAAGTGTCCATCAACAGATGAATGAGTGGGCATTTCTAACCAGCAAAATATTCTAGGTACTAGAATTGGCTTTTAACATGTGTATTTCATATATTTCAGCTTTATCTACATAACACCCTGCTTTTCCAAAAAAAAATATTATTTTATATAATCAGATGATAAAAAACAGATATAAGACCTAGTCTAACAGGTAATTGCACCATATAGCCTGAAATTAAAGCAGCAGTGGATGGATGTTACCAAATTATAGAACTAAAAGTATTTAAAATAAAAACTTGAGCTAATGAAATAGAACAGTTTATTCTCTGATAAGACACTAGATAAACAATATTGATTTGAAAACTAGAGAATAGTACATACATTTTGTTTAATACTAGCACTCTATAATACTAGCTGATAATAAAATAGTAATAATAATGTATTTATAAATAATCTTATAATTTTAAATAATTTTATATGAATTGTCATATTTAATGACTTTTTTGCTTGGAGAATTAATTCTAAATTAAGGGTCTAAATTTAGTCTAAATATTTAGCTTGAAAATTAAGACTTTTTGTGGTCTTATATTACCTTATAAAATCCATATTGGCAAGTTACAAGCAATACCTTATTTAATGGAAATGAACCAGTGACATATTATTTTCTACGCTATTCATTTTCTAGGGTGATTTACTTCTAATGTATAACCACAGATATTATTTTTCATAGAATTACAGAGGGATTCTCAAGATGCATTAACCTAAAGTGAACTAATCAAACTTTACCATCTCTAATTTATATGAAGCAATTCATCTTCTTGAATATTTTACAGTTGCTGCTGTTCAGTACACAATATCTAATTGTGCCTATCAGATGCAGAAAAGGATAAAGCATGTGTTGAAGATAGAAACCATGCATTATAATAATTGTAATTAATTTTTTAAACTATAGCAAAACCAGATACCTTTACTTGGGAAAGTCTGATTTAAACTTGTTTATTGAGCATGTTATATATTTTAAAATAATGAATATAATTGATGTGGGTAATATAATTTCAAGGCATTGAGGTCACTATTAAAATAAACTGTACCATTTAGAATAATTTTCAGCATGAAAAAACATTTCTGGAAAAAAAGTTTTAAAAGAAATACTTCAGATTTAAATTACCCTGAAATAACAGAGCTGTAATTTTGTGTGCTCACATCTTTTATTCTTCTCCAGCTCCGACAGAATAATCTCCTGATAATATTTTAATAGATAGATGTCTAAGCCAGTTCTGAGCAGAAAGTCAAAATCCGTTTTGTGATTCAGATGCATTACAGTTTAAACCCCTGGAGCTTTTAATTATCATTCTATTTTTGCTAAAAATCTGCATTTTTTCTTTTTGTTTCCATTTCATTATGATATTGAAAGGGCAATTTTGGGTAAGCCAATATTTTTATGAATATTGACTTAACTGGAAAGTATTTTCACATTTAAATAAAATTCATTAGGTGTTTGAAGAAAACAGTAAAATATATTAATTTATTGTTACAACCATGTCAAGACTAGTATATAACATAGTAAGAAACAAAATGAACTTAAAATAAAATTCTCAATTTGACCCTATTTAATCATTTAGGTTTTAGTGTAAAACCTGTAATTCCAGATAGTAATAACAGTTCAGACTGTTCAAATATTTTTGTACAGGGAATCATAGTACTTTACAGATAACAATGTAACATTTTATATATGAAATATTACATTTATATATTTTTCCTGTTCAAAAGTTTCATTATTTAATGTAATTTTAGTGATTTTATAATATTATAATTAGCAAAATACTTTCCATCTTACTTAGTTTTTATTGTCATAATCATTGCAGAGGTAGGCCATTGAAGAACTGTTATTCCCCAATCTTAGAGGAGGGAATTTAGGCTCAGGTATTAATGTGAATCATGATAAGTAAGCATGAGAATTAAGACTCAATCTGGGTCTTCTTACTGTATCCCAATACTATTTTAGTTCTAGTTTTTATTTTTAATGAGACTGAAATATACCTAAAGGGCTCTATCTTTAGTAGATGCTTTCTGATGTTTTTGCATTATATATTATGGTCAAACAGCCTTTAGTCAAGGCACTGTGAGCTATCTGACTAGAAAGTACTTCTTTATCTTTAACAACATAACCTAATTCACAGAAGTGTGACTCTTTTCTGAGAGGGAATATTTCATCAAAACAATACTGCTCTCAATTTCAGTATGCTTTGCTTGTGAAGGTTTCAGCTGCAGTTTACCTATTCTATAAACATACAGTTCTTATAAAAATAAATTATTTGCTACATAAATAAGGTTTCTGAGTGTTTGATATTTCTTTTGTCCTCTTTACCTATGTCAGGTGTTTCCATAACAGAGTAGAAAAGATTTATTGGAAAAAAGATTTATTTGTCTTCTGTTTTCTTTATTTTAAGCCTTTCTTGTTTTTTGTTTGTTTTCTTATAAAGTAATTACAGGTACAATGTGACAATGTAACTACTTCTGACAATGATATAACAGCACAATCTACTAGGAGAAATTTTTGCAAAAAGAATATCCTATTTTAGAGAGAGACCAATGGAATTGAGACAAATTCTTAAGATTAACCCCTCAAAGATTATGGGCATCAGCATTCATCCTAGCTATCCCCATGTTCACTAGTCTGAGACATCCACCTATTTAAAAAAGGAATCTGGCAAAAATGTGTACTATTGAGAACAACTTGACCACTGAGATTGGAAAATTCTAGTATTCAAATGTGATGCCCATGGTAATAGCAGCTTTTTTTTATCTTTTGTTTTCCTCTTCTGTTATTGTTGTTCATTTCATATTCCTGGGATCATGCTCTAACTAGGTTATCTGGTATCATGTTGAGTACAAGTGGAGAGTGAGGGCATCCATTCCTCTTTCCTAAATCCCAGGTGAAAGCTTTCCACGTTTCATCAACTAAGTTGTTTTCTTTCGATTTTTTTGTAGACCTTCTTTACTCAAGAAATTAAAACATGAACCTCTGACTTACTGAAGTTTATTTTCTTATCTTGGCCTTGCTTTCCAAAGCTGCAGGTAGTTTAGAAGAATTTGACTCCATTTATATCCTTCCAATTTGTATCCCAACTATGTCAGGCACTTTAATTCTATATAATAAATACTATAAAATGTTTGTGCAAGGAACACTCAGATTTCCTTACATATTTATTTTTACCAAGTCATTGATTTAATCTTCATAATTTGTTCTACCATAAGCTTCTATCTAGTATTAGTTTTCTTCTATCTATATCATAGTCTTGAAATGTATTATATATCTCTTTGTTGTTACTATAATTTGGTTTGTTCATCTAAAAATGTCTTTATTTGCTCTCATTCTTGAAAGATGTTTTTTCATAGCTAGGTGGAGGGTTATTTTCATTCAGTACATAGAAATAACTAACAGACCCATTGACTCCTTTCAATGATTCTGTTGAGAACTCAGTTACTGGAAGAATTATCCCTCACTGAAACTAATCTGTCTTTCCCCCTATCCCACCTTTGACTTTTTTTAAGGTAATCTCTTTGTCTTTGATTTTCTGCAGATTTGTTATTAAATTTCTAGGTGTCACTTATTTTTCTTCATGCAGTTTGTGCTTTTGTGAGCTTCTTGAATTAGCTGGTTACCCCATTGCTTAGTAGGAGAAAATAAAATCCTCTCTAAGACACATGTGAAAATAAAAAATGAACAATTCTTTGAAGTAGAGTGTTATATCTTATTTTTAAATGTCTAATATCAATTGCTGACTAGCTATGACTTTGAAATTTACTATTTAGGAAAATTATTTAGGAGAATTAAGAATTTGAAATGTGAGCTAACCTATGTAAATAATTAAGAACTTGAAAAATAGGATCTAAGTTTTTATATAATCTGAATTATTGATAAAATTTATATGATATAAATTATTCTGTAATGGGTATGAGCCTGTTTTTAGACTTATTTATGTAAAATTGGTATTGGATATGGGATATAGAAAACAAATCTTTTGAAGAGAAAGTCCCTGTGAAATAGTATACTTGGAACCAGAAGTTGTAGTTTTTTCACTTTTTAATGATGCGATATTGGGCAACCCACATCTCAGTTCTCTGTCTCTCCTCCTACCTTCCTTCCTTCTTTCTTTTTCTTTCCTCTTTCCCTTCCTCTCTCTTGCAATTAAATATTATATTGGGTTGCAGTAATTCTTCCAGTTATAACTGACACTAACTATAAACAACAATAATCATTTACAGAGTAATATCTACCTTGTTTTGCTTTTCTCCCCTGCTTCCTATATTAATGGCATAAATCAGAGCTATTTTCATCATGAAAAGGTTTCAATGTCAAGATAAAGTATCTCTATCAAGAAGTAATTTTATCTGTGGTTTAATATAAATCATAAGGATATGGACAGAAGAACTGGGACTCTCAAAGTACACTTTTTTCTCTTTCTTTTTTCTTTCACTTTTATTGAGATATAATTGACATGCAGTACTGGATAAATTTAAGGCGTACAGCATAGCAATTTGACTTACATGCATCATGAAATGACTATCATAATTTTAGCGAGCATTCATTATCTCATACAGATACAAAATTAAATAAATAGAAAAATGTTTTCTTGTGATAAGAACTTTCAGGATTAACTCTCTTAACAATTTTCATTTATTTTATATAGCAGAGCTAATTATATTTATCACGTTGTACATTACATCCCTAGTACTTATTTATCTTATAATTTGACCACCTTCATCCTATTCTCCCTCCCTCTACACACACCTCTGGTAACCACAAATCTGATCTCTTTTTCTATGAATTTGTTTGTTTGTTTGCTTGTTTTAACTAGAGTATAATTGCTTTACAATGTTGTGTTAGTTTCTGCTGTATAACAAAGTGAATCAGCTATATGTATAAATATATTCCCATATCCACTCCCTCTTGCATCTCCCTCCCACCCTCTCTATACCACCCCTCTAGGTGGTCAAAAAGCACCGAGCTGATTTCCCTGTGCTATGCAGCTGCTTCCCACTAGCTATCTATTTTACATTCGGTAGCGTATATATGTCCATGCCATTCTCTCACTTCATCCCATATTACCCTTCCCCCTCCCCGTGTCCTCAAGTCCATTCTCTACATCTGCGAGTTTATACCTGTCCTGCCCCTAGGTTCATAAGAACCTTTTTTTAGATTCCATGTATATGTGTTAGCATACGGTATTTGTTTTTCTCTTTCTGACTTACTTCACTCTGTATGACAGACTCTAGGTCCATCCACCTCACTACAAGTAACTCAATTTCATTTCTTTTTATGGCTGAGTAATATTCCATTGTATATATGTGCCACATCTTCTTTATCCATTCATCTGTCTATGGACACTTAGGTTGCTTCCATGCCCTGGGTATTGTAAATAGTGCTGCAATGAATATTGTGATACATGACTGTTTTAGTTATGGTTTTCTCAGGGTATATGCCCAGTAGTGAGATTGCTGGGTCATATGGTAGTTCTAGGTTTAGTTTTGTAAGGAACCTCCATACTGTTCTCCATAGTGGCTGTATCAATTTACATTCCCACCAACAGTGCAAGAGTGTTCCCTTTTCTCCACACCCTCTCCAGCATTTATTGTTTGTAGATTTTTTGATGATGGCCATTCTGACCAGTGTGAGGTGATACCTCATTGTAGTTTTGATTTGCATTTCTCTCATGATTAGTGATGTTGAGCATCCTTTCATATGTTTGTTGGCAATCTGTATATCTTCTTTGGAGAAATGTCTGTTTATGTCTTCTGCCCATTTTTGAATTGGGTTTTTGGTTTTTTTTTTTTTTTTTGATATTGAGCTGCATGAGCTGCAAGCAGCTCATGTTTGTTTTTGAAGAGAATTTTCCTATAACACTATGTAACACCACATACTGTTTTGGTATCTCTATATAATTCAAAATGATCACCAGAATAGAGTTCTGATATATCACATATGAAGATATTACATATTTATTGGCTATATTTCCCACACTATACATTTCATATCTGTGACTCATTTACTTTGCAACTGGAATTTTGTACCTCTTAATATCCTTTTATTATTTCCTGGTTTTTTATTACTTCATAATTGACATTACATATTGGTTTCAGATATAGAATATAGTGATTTGATATTTTTATATATTATGAAATGATTAACACAAGTCTAGTTACCATGTGTCTCTACAGATTTATTACAGTATTATTAACTATATTCCCTATGCTATACATTACATCCCCATGACTTCTTTATTTTATAGCTGGAATTTTTTAACTCTTAAGCCCCTTCCCTTATTTCACCTGTCCCTCCACCACCCTGCCGTCTGACAACCAGCAGTTTGCTCTCTGTATCTGTGAGTCAGTTTCTTTTTTGTTTTGTTTGTTCATTTTGTTGTTGTTGTTGTTTAGATTCCATATGTAAGTTAAATTATATGGTATTTGTTTTTGTCTCTCTGACTTATTTCACTTGGCATAATACCCTCTATGTCCATCCATGTTGTTATAGTACAAATTTCAAGACCTCCTTCTCTTTTATGGCTGAATAATATCCCACTGTACATATATACCATATTTTTTTATTCATTCATCTATCAATGGACACTTAAGTTGCTCTCATATCATGGCTATTGTAAATAATGCTGCAATGAACATAGGCATACAAATATATTTTCAAATGTGTTTTGGTTTTCTTCAGAAAAATACCCAGAAGTGAAACTCATGGATCTTATGGTGGTTCAATTTTTAGTTTTTTTGCAGAATCTCCATAATGTTTTCTATAGTTGCTGCACTGATTTAGATTCCCACCAACAGTGCACATGGTCCCCTTTTTTCCACATCCTCCCCAGCACTTGTTGTTTCTTGGGTTTTTGATAACGGTCATTCTGACAGGTGTGAGCTGATACATCACTGTGGTTTTGATTTTCATTTACCTGATGATTAGTGATGTTGAGCATCTTTTCATGTGCTTGTTGGCCATCTGTATGTCTTCCTTGAAAAAACTTTCTATTCAGGTCCTTTGCTCATTTTTTAATTAGGTTGTTAGGTTGTTTGTTTTTTGACCCTGAATTGTGTGAGTTCTTTACATATTTTAATATATTGGATATAAAGTTTGCAAATATCTTTTCTCATTAAGTAGGCTGCCATTTTGTTTTGCTGATGGTATCCTTCTTATGCAAAAGCTTTATAGTTTGATGTAGTTTCACTTGTATTGTTTTTGCTTTTGTTTCCCTCACCTGAAGAGACATACCCAAAAAACAAAACAAAACAAAATAAAAAAAACATTAAGGCTGATGTGAAAGAGCACATTGCCTATGTTTTCTTCTAGGAATTTCATGATTTCAGTACTTATATTTAAATCTTTAATATATTCTAAGTTTATTTTTGTATGTGGTATAAGAAAGTGGTCGAGTTTAAATCTTTTACATGTTGCAGTTCAGTTTTCCCAACACTTTATTAGAGAGACTGTCTTTTCTCCATTTTATATTCTTGGCTCCTTTGTCATAGATTTAATAACCAGATAAATGTGAATTCTGGGCACTCTATTCTATTTCATTGATCTATGTGTCTGTTTTTTTACCAGTACCATACTGTTTTGCTTTCTTGAGCTTGGTAATACAGTTAGAAATGATACTTCCAGCTTTGTCCTTCATTCTCAAGATTGCTTTGGCTATTTGGGGGTCTTTTGTGGATCCATACAAATTTTAGGATTATTTGTTCTCGTACCATAAAAAAATGACTTGGTATCATGGTAGGGATTAAATTGAATCTATAGATTGCTTTCGATAATACGGACATGTTAACAATGTTGATTCTTCCAATCCATGAGGACAGTATATCTTTCCATTTACTTGTTTTGTTTTCATTTTGTTTTTTAAATGTCTTGTAGTTTTCAGAGTAAAGTTCTTTCACCTTCTTGGTTAAATTCATTTCTGGGTATTTTATGTACCCACTGACTGATAGCACCTCAGCTACTGTGTAAGGAGGGTGGGATTTGGGAAACTCACCTGGCCTTGTTGTGGCCCAGTCTCAGCATGGGGAGTATGGGGTTTGACTTTTCCAGTTGCATGGGGTGGGGAGGACTTGGGGTGCTACTCATCCATCCTGGTTGCAGCTCGGCTGCTATTCAGAAAGAATTGTGCTCAGGGTGCTTGTCCACAGAAGCATTGGGTCATCTATGGCATAGGGATTGCTGGCTTTAGGGTGCTTTCCTGGGCTAGGTTGCTGCTTAGCTCCTGCGTGGGGTGAGGGGTGGGCAGGACATGGTGCACTCATCCTTCCCAGTTCCAGCTAAGTCTCTGTGGAGGTGGGCAGGGCTCAGGGCACCCACCCAGGCCAATTACAGCTTGGCTGCTGTGAGAGGAGAGCAGGGTTCAGGGAACTCACCTTTCTTGGCTCTGCAAAGGATTCAGCCTGATTTATTCTTGACATGCCCTTGTTATTAAGAATATGCCAAGTCCTGTCAGTGTTTCAAGGGGAGAGTCTTATTTAGCACTTACTATCTGGCTGATTGGATGTAGATAAACAGAGTCCTGTGGGGCTGCAGTCATAATTCCTGCTAGTCTCCAGACCAGGAGATCTGAAGGTATCCCTAGGTGACAGTCACAAAAATCAGTCTCCTTACAGTTGTATAAGTTCCTTTCTGGGAAGTCTTATCCAACATTAGAGAGGCCAAGGGTGTATGCAAAGATGATGTCTCTCTGCTTACTTTCCCTGGGAGTGCCTCATTAGCCCCTAGATATGTGAGGAACCTGAATCCTGTCTTTCAGGGTAGAACTTCAGGCTAAGTAAATAGTTTTGTTTTTTTTCACGGGAAGGCTGGAGTTGTTTTTCAGTCTGCTGTCTGAAGTACCCTAGAAGTGGTGGCCTGCTAAGAACTGTCTTCAATTGTTACAGTCCCATGGAGCTCTGGAAGGCTAGTCCCCCTGGCCACCAGGGCCAGGTGATCCAGGGGTGTTTCCCATGTGGACTGCACATGCCCCTTGCTTTAGCTATGTAACTGGACAGTGCATGGGGCCCAGGCTTATCCCCCAATTCAGGAATACAGTTCAGCAATGCAGCATGAGAGTGCCTTGTCTGGCACAGGATTGGCTTTAGGGTGGGAACAGGTTGGAAACAGGACTGCTTATGCTCAACAGCCCAGCTAGGGTGTAGGTATTGTTGTAGCCACCCTCATTCCTACATCTTAGCTAGGTAGCAGGAGAAATTTGAGACCATTCACACCTTCCTCTCCCAGACTGCGGTTGGAGGAGTGCGTAAGACGCTGGAGTTCTTTGGCTTCAGCAGTGTGGGAGGGTGGTGCTGCTGTTACTCACCCACCTGTGCCAGCAGATTAGGTGGGGAATGGGGCATGCAACAGTGGTGTCTACCAATGCCTCCATGTCAGGGAACATTTCCGGCTTTCCCTGCCCCTCCAGCTGATGCTTTTAGATTTGCAAATGACACTCCTTCACATATAGCTTCTGCACTTTTAACACTTTTATTTCACTGAGTCTCAGGGTGAGTGATGCCACATGCAAGACATTTAGGCGGGGCTTAAAGTTTATATAAGTTTTCTATAGCATTTTGGGACCCTTGGACATTATCCGCCTTGTCATTTAGGGGCTTGTCTCACCAGTGTAGATCCCTGGGCCCAGGTTGTCTGATGTGAGGCACCAGCCCATTGGTCCTCTGGGAGAAGCACCTATCTAGTGAGATCCCTCCCATTTGCGTGCTGCTGTGCTATGGGTGGAGTTTTTGGTGAGTATCTCTCTGCCTCTCGTACCTGTCTTCATGTCGGCCATTTTATCCTTTGCTGTGGAGCAAGTGTTCAGCTAGTCCTCAGGTTCTTTTCAGAGGGAATTGATCCATATGTAGGTGTGTATTTGTTGTGTCTACGGGAGGAGGTAACTTCCGGCTCTTCCTATGCCGCCATCTTGAACCACTCTCTCCTTATATTGTTATAAATTATCTTTAGCACCTTTTCTATTGAGATTGGTTCTGAGTAGTAAACAAATAAAAACTATGAATTTTCCATTTGCAAACATTTTATCAAACTCACAAAGAATAGAAATCAATAATAAGAGGAATTACAAAGTAAGCCAAAGTATATAGTTGTGAGTATTGACAAAGAAATGTAATACTTCATTAGAGTTGATTATCTTGGTGTAGAAAAATCACACACAACTGCATATACAGTGCTGAAACAGGATATCATTGCCACAGAAAGATAGAGTTGATTAACATTCCAGGAAAAATAACAGAAGCAAGACATGGGTGAATAATGTCACAGTCTACATGATGTGCAAGAAATGGCATGTCATTTAAAAGTGCAGCTGGGGCAAAATGTAGAAGAGAGACCAAATGGTGGGGATAAAGGCATTTGAATTTGATTCAGTAGACCGCAGATAAACTACTGAAGGTTTGTGATCAAGTGAGTAAACCAATCATATATTTAGTCTAAAAGGTTTATCTGGTAGAGAGCTGGAAAGAGAGAGCCTGGAAGCAAAGTAACTAGTTAAGAGTTCTACTTAATAACTCAAAGAAGAGCTAACATATTTCAACCACGTTTATACTAACTTGAAAAAATCTTGCATGTAGATGTTTAGGTTGAATCAAGAGCAGAGTCGAGGTAAAAATTAGCCTCAAGTATTCTTTTCACATGTAACTACTTATTCACTGACAAAACAAATGTGTTGAAAGCTAGTAGACTAAATTTAGAATGCAGTTGCTCTGAGGTATTTCCTATTTTAAATTAGAGGTCAAACACAATGGTACATAAACAGAACACAGCCTGCAGATGTTTTGTTTGGCTTGCATACTGCCAAAGTAAATAAATAAATGAATAAATTTAAATATTTTTGAATAAAAATGGTCTCTCTAGTTCATTAATTCATCAGCTCTCTACTGTTCTATTTGTGTCCAACTTACAATATTTACTCAGTGAGTTTTATTCTGACTACTGTAATTAAAAGTGCAGTCATTCCCAACTCTGTTCTTTCAACCATACATACCTAGCTATACATGTTAAATGATTATTGTTTTTAACTTTTTATTTTTAAATAATTACTGTCTCAGAAGAAATTGTAACAGTAGTATATAGAGATCCAGATATATCTTGCTCAATCTTAATTCAGTTTTTCTTAGCCTTATACAATAAGAAATATGATGTAATTATTTAATATTTTATTGTCTGTATTACTTTTCTCCAACTCATCCTACTAGAAAAACTCCACAGTGGGAAGAATTTTTGTTCTGTTCACTGATATAATGCTGGAAATTTTGCCAAACATGGAGGAACTTCAATAAATTGTCATTGAGAGTGATTAATATAGTAATAATAGCTAATACTGATGGGGTATTTATTATTTTTCAGATATAATTCAACAACATATGCATATTGACTCACACCATAAGAATCAAACCCCTATGAAGACAGTACTAACAGTATCCTCATAGTTATTTGGGGGGTCTGGGTTCAAAGTCAACTGAATTTCATGGCTCTGATTAAAATGATCATCATATTTGCTCTTTCAAATTTGGTACAAAATATTATAATGACTAATGGCACTTTCTGGGCATGTAAGACATTCAAGTTTTGGTGGACCTAATATCCTCATTAAACTTATAGTCAAATATCAAGTGTGATGGTTGGATGGAGAATGCACATTTTTTCTTTTGTATTATTCTGGCTAGAGTTAATATGTTCACTGTTAATTCATATCAACTATTGATATTATATGCTATATACCGATAGGTAGTAACAGGAATGAGATAATTTCCCTGTTTCTTAGAAATGTAATGCATACTTTAAAAACAGGAAAAGACCAAATATAATGTAGAGCGGAACTGATAAAAAAAGAGTAGCATGTTATAAAATTAAGAGGATTAAATACATACACATATTCTTGATTTTCAGTTGTCATGTGGGTATTTTATTTCCATTAAAATTCAATTTAAAGAGTATATAAAGAGATAATTGGATTAGTTAGCATTTTTTCTGTTTGAGGCGATTTTGGCTGTATATTTATTCAGGAAGAAACTACATCAACTCAAGTACCCTATTTAGACTATATTTTGGTTGCTTATTCATCAGAATACCAAAGCTGAAAATATTAATTTCAATTCTATAGTTTACAAAAGTCTTTATGAAATCTTTTAAGATCTTTCCACCCTACTGGTTCTGTGAATAGCTGTGGAAAAAATTAAACCCAAGCTGATATTTTCTTTTTTGACTTGGATGAACATTTGATTTATTATCCAAATCAGGAAATCTTGGGAGTTAAAAGGGACATATATATACTCTGGACAACATATATGAACTAGAGCTGTCATATGCAGTTCTGAGTATGATTATTATACTTATAACTTCCTTAGACTTTTTTAACAGAGGAAAAGGTACAAATAATTTATTCTCATAAAATGTAATACAATGTGTTTCTGTTTTTACAACTAAGAGTCAATAAATCTTGACCTAAGATGTTCTCTTTCAATTAATAAAGTCAGGCCTTCAAATTCATATCTTATTTCCACCTTCGTTACACCTTCTCTGCTCTGTGTTCTTTCATGTCTACTTTATGATCTTCATTAAAGTGATTTCTTGATCTTTTAAGACATTCTATAATATTTAGCCACAAGTTTCCTTTGCTTTAGGACAGCATTTTTCTGGAGAGATTTTGTCTCCATTCTATCTCTCTTAGCCTCTTTTCTTGTTATACTGTCTATATTTCTCAGGTGGGTTAACTCTTTTTAAAAATAACTTATTATTCTATGGCAAATCCTTGAAAACATAAACACACAATTACCATGTAATTCAGCATTTCCACTTTTGGGTTTATACTCAAAAAAACTGAAAGCAGGGATTTGAGATATATTTGTATATCACCACTTCAAATCTTCGAAAAGTTAAACACAATTACTGAATAATTCAGCATTTCCACTTCTGAGTATATACTTGATAGAATTGAAAGCAGGGACTTGAGAGATATTTATGCATCAATGTTCACAGCAGCTTCATTCACAATAGCCCAAAGATGGAAACAACATAAATGTCCATTAAAAGATGAATAGATAAATACATATGGTGTACACATAAAACGGAATATTAGTATGCATTAAAAAGGATCTATTCAGATGCATGTTACAGCATGGATGAACCTTGAAGACATTATGCTAAGATAAATAAGCCAGGCACAAATATTATAGGGTTCCATTTATATGAGAGACAGAAATTATAATGGTAGTTTCAGGACCCTGAGGGATAGGAGAACAGAATATTAAAAGTTTTAGATATGAATGGTGGTGATTTGCCACAGAACTGTACACTTCAAATTGCTAAAATGGTGAATTTTTTGCTATATACATTTTTACCACAATGTGAAAAAAATAATTTATCATTAAATAATTTGAATTTCCTAGATAGCCTATTTACTCAATGAAAAAAAATGATGAAAGGGAGGTCTAAATAGTTTTCCAGGCTAATTAGTTTACTTTAATTAATTTTTATTTTAGAACAGTTTTAGATTTATAATACAGTTGCAAAGATATTTCAGGCAGTTCTAACATACCCCAACCCAGTACTCCCTATATAACATTTTATAATAGTATGATACATTTATTACAATAAATGAACTCTTATTGACGCATTATTATTATTAAAGTCCATGCTTTGCTTGGATTTCCTTGTTTTTTACCTAATGCCCTTTTTCTGCCCAGTACTCCATCCGGGATACCACATTACATTTAGACATCATATCTCTTAGAAATCTTTAAATTGCAGCAATTTCTCATACTTTATTTTATATGGCCTTGACAGCTTTGAGGACTACTAATTAGATATTTTGTATAATGTCCTCAGTTAGGGTTCATCTGATATTTTCTTTATTCTTAGACTGGGATTGGGAGTTCTTGGGTGGAAGACCACATAGGAAAATGCCTTTCTCATCACACCATATCACAGTATCAACCTGAGATGGCTGAGGATGTTAACTTTGATCACTTGGCTGAGGTGAGGTAATGTTTATATGATTTCTCCACTGTAACATTACCCTCCTCCCGCTACCGTACTCTGTGAAGAAAATCAGGCCACACTTAATGGGTTGGGAATTATAATCCACATTCTTAAGGGTGATGTATATAAATAATTTTTTGAAATTCTTCTGCATGGGAGATTTGTATGTCCTCTCTCATTTATTTATTTATTAAATTATTTACATCAGTATAGACTCATGAATATTTATTTTATAATTTTGGTTATAACCACTACTACATCATTTACTTTTGCTCAAAATATTTAAACTTTGCCTAGAAGCTCTTTCAGTTGTCTCTCGTGTCTTTTTGCCCTACCTTTAACATTGTGGTTTATTTTGAGCACTTCCTTACTCTCTGGCTCTACAAGATGCTTCAGCTCATCTTGTATTTTCCTTGAATGAGCCCTAGAAACAACCATTTTCCGAAGAACCCTTGTTCCTTTTATTGGAGAAAACTATTATAAACCAAGATCTGAGCACTGAGAGTGCTTGTTGCTACAGGGTTTTATTACTCCCAGATTCTCACAGCTAACAAAGCTAAAAAATGTATATGTGTTTGTGAACCAGTGTATATATGAAAACTATTATTATTAATGTAGATATATTTCTCTGTCAGATATATTTCTCTGAGTTCATACTTATGAATTCAACTCTAATCTATACCACATCACTCTAGCCCATCCCCTTTCTTGTCAGTAATCTCACACTCTAGTTGTGAGAAACCTGTCTCTCATCATTCACTACCTACTTACTTAATTGTCCAAGTACAGTATATTCATATAATGATTTCAGAATTGTTAATCCATACCTTTGTGGGAAACAGTGTTATCAACTAGAGTATAGGTCTTATGTGCAGTTTCTTTTGCCTTGATTCATACAAACTCTACTCATTTCAGTATCACTTAGGACATTATTTAATACACTTAGATTTTTGTCACTATCTATATTCTATCCTGGAATCCCTCAAATCCCTAAATGATTTTTATTGAATTACATATATTAAGATTCACTCTTTGTTCTATAAATTACTATGAGATTTGACAATGTCTTAGTGTAATGTATCCATTTCAGAATAATACAGAATAGTTTCACTGCCTTAAGTAATCCCCTATGCTTCACTACTCAAGCCCCTTACCCCTTTTCCAAACTGCTGATATATTTACTGTCTTTATACCATTTTCCCTTTACCATAATTTCATATAAATGTAATCATAGAGTATGTAGACTTTTTATACTGCCTTTATCCTCATTTCCCATTATGGTAATATACATACTGTAAATATTGAAAGTAAAATATTTAAATTATTTTCAATTCTTAAAAATATATTCACTCCAGATTTTAAAATATTATTTCCTTTTGCATTCATTATTTCTTTATCTCATTAAAGGTTTGTTCATGTTTTTACTTGGCTTGATAGCTCATTCTTTTTTATTGCTGACTAATATTCCATTGTGTGGATGAACCACAGTGTGTTTTTCTGTTTACCTATTAAGGACATCTTGGTTGCTTCCAGTTTTTGGCAACTATGATTAAAGCTGCCATAAATATTCTTGTTCAGGTTTTATGTGAACATAGTTTTCAAATCAGTTGAGTAAAAATTAAGAGTAGAGTGGCTGGATTATATGGTTAGATTATGTTGTTTGCAAGAAACAGTCAAACTATCTGCCAAACGGACTGTATAATTTTGCATTCTCACCAGCGTTAAATAATAGTTCATGTTGCTCCATATCCTTACCCACATTTGGAATTGTCTGTTTTTTTGTTTTTTGTTGTTTTAATCATTCTGATAGGTGTATATTGGTATCTCATTTTTGTTTTAATTTGCATTTTCCTAACGCAAACCTATGTTGAGTATCATTTATATGCATATTTGATATTTGTTAATCTTTTTTAGTTAAGTGTCTTCTGATCTTCTACCTTCTTTTGAATTGGGTTGTTTCTTATTTTTGTGTTTTAGGAGTTTCTTGTATATTTTTGAATACAAGTCCTTTTTTTTGATATGTGACTTGTAAATATTTTCTCTCACTCTCTTTCCTTTTCATTCACTTACCAATGCCATTTGCAGAACAGAATTTTGTTTCCATTTCAACAAATTTCCATTTAGTTTGTCTTATGCAAATTATACCTTAATATATATGCCTTAAAAATGAAGGCAAAAAGCTATTTCCAATTATTAAAAATAAATATATATTCATTCCAGATTTAAAATGATTTAATCTTTTTGCTTTCATTATTCCTTTATCTCATTAATATCATTCCAAACATTTATTTCTTTATTCATTTTTTCAGCAATATTGCCAACTACCTAAACTTGCTTTATTTACTGTTTTTAAGTTCCACTCTTAATGTTTGTAATTTCATGAATGTGCAATTAGTTCAAACTATTTCTGTCCCGTGTTCTTACTATTATTCAAGTATATACAACAGCTACGCTGTTGACCCTTCCAACAAACTGCCTTGCAGCTAATGACATTCTTTCCTATATAATTTGGTCTGTTGTAAAGTTTTAAAATAGGAATATTGAAAAGGAATTGTGTTGACAGCATTCTAACACTGTGGTGGTATTTTTTAATTCACTTTTACTCTGATAATTTGCACAGCCCACTTTTTAAGGGTAGAAAGAATATAGTAGGCTGAATAATGGCTCTCCAGAGTTTATTTTCAACCCCACAATGTGTAAGGTTGGTACAAGGGACTCTGTGGATGTGATTATATTAAGGATCTTGAGATTGGATGATAATCCTGGATTATCCAAGTGGGCCCAATACAATCACATGGGACCTTATAAAAGGTAGGCAAGAATATCAGAGTCAGAAGGAGGAGAGGTGACATACTCTGAAGATGAAAAACAGGCCATAAAACATGGAATGCAAGTAGCCTCTAGAAATTGAAAAAGGCAAAGTAATGAATTTTTCTTTAGAACCTAAAGGAGAAATGAAATTCTACAGACAACTTGGTTTTGGCCATAAGACTCATTTTAGAATTCTGACCTCAAGAACAGTAAATAATACATCTGTGTTGTTTTAAGCCGTTAAGTTTCTAACAATCTGTTACAGCAGCAAGTTGGGAACTATACCATTGGTATTATTTAACTTTCCATGTTTTTGAAAGTATTATATATGAAAATTGCCTCTGATTTATTTCAATACAAAAATATGGTTTAGGAGAGGGTGCATATGGATTAAAATGATAACATTTACATTTCACCTTGTAGTGAAATGTAAAATAATATTTGGATTCTTCTAGTAACTCATTATCTAATTTCTCATTATCTAATAAAAATGTGCCACAAAATTAGTAAACTCCTAGGTGAACTTCTGAAAGAGGAGCTTTAAAATGTCTATTTTCTTGAATGGAACAGAATAGAGAGCCCAGAAATAAACCCATGCATATGTGGTCAATTACTTTAGAATAAAGGAGCCAAAAATATAAAATGGGGGGAAGACAATGTCTTCAATAAATAGTGTTGGAAAAACTAGACAGGCACATGCAAAAGAATGAAACTGGACTATTAACTTACACCATATAAAAAATCAACTCAGAATGGATTACAGTCTTGAACATAAAACTTAAAACTGTAAAACTCCAAGAAAACATAGGCAATAAGCTTCTTGACACTGATGTGGGCAATGATATTTTTGGACACAACACCAAAAGCAAAAGCAACAGAAGCCAAAACTAAACAAGTCAGACTACATCAAATTAAATGCTTCTGCACATCAAAGGAAAATATCATCAAAATGTATGACTGAATAATATTCCATTATATATATATATATAATATATATATATATATATATATATATATATATATATATATATACCACTAATTCTTTATCTATTAGTCTGTCGATAAACACTTAGGCTGCTTCCATGTCTTGACTATTGTAAATAGTGCTGCTGTGAACTTTGGGGTGCATGTATTTTTTCCAGGTAGATTTTTTGTCTTTTCTACATATATGCCCAAGTGTAGGATTGCTGGATCATACAGTAACTCTATTTTTAGTTTTTTTAAGGGAACTCCATACTGTTCTCTACAGTGGTTGTACCAATTTACATTCTAATCAACAGTGTAGGAGGGTTCCCTTTTCTCCACACACTCTCCAAAATTTATTTGTTGATTTTTTGATGATGACCATTCTGACCGGTGTGAGGTGATACCTCATTGTAGTTAGGGTTTACATGTCTCTAATAATTAGAGATATTGGGCATCTTTTCATGTACCTGTTGGCCATATCTATGTCATCTTTGGAGAAATGTCTATTTAGGTCTTCTGCCCACTTTTTGATTGGGTTGTTTGTTTTTTTGATATTGAACTGTATGAGCTATTTGTATATTTTGGAAATTAATCCCTTGTTGGTCACATCATTTGTAAATATTTTCTCCCAAACTGTAAGTTGTCTTTTTGTTTTGTTTATGGTTTCCTTTGCTGTGCAAAAGTGTATAAGTTTGATTAAGTCCCATTTGTTTATTTTTGCTTTTATTTCTATTGCCTTGGGAGACTGACCAAACAAAACATTAGAATGATTTATGTCAGAGATTATTTTGCCTATGTTGTCTTCTAGGAGTTTCATGGTGTCCTGTCTTGTATTTAATTATTTAAGACATTTTTTTTTAAACATCTTTATTGGGGTATAATTGCTTTACAATGGTGTGTTAGTTTCCGCTTTATAACAAAGTGAATGAGCTATATATATATACATATGTTCCCATATGTCTTCCCTCTTGCTTCTCCCTCCCTCCCACTCTCCCCATCCCACCCCTCCAGGCTGTCACAAAGCCCCAAGCTAATATCCCTGTGCCTTGCGGCTGCTTCTCCCTAGCTATCTACCTTACTACGTTTGTTAGTGTGTATATGTCCATGACTCTCTCTCGCCCTGTCAAAACTCACCCTTCCCCCTCCCCATATCCTCAAGTCCCTTCTCCAGTAGGTCTGCGTCTTTATTCCTGTCTTACCCCTAGGTTCTTCATGACATTTTTTTCCTTAAATTCCATATATATGTGTTAGCATACGGTATTTGTCTTTTTCTTTCTGACTTACTTCACTCTGTATGACAGACTCTAGGTCTATCCATCTCATTACAAATAGCTCAATTTCATTTCTTTTTAAGGCTGAGTAATATTCCATTGTGTATATGTGCCACATCTTCTTTATCCATTCATCCGATGATGGGCGCTTAGGTTGTTTCCATCTCCGGGCTATTGTAAATAGAGCTGCAATGAACATTTTGGTACATGACTCTTTTTGAATTTTGGTTTTCTCAGGGTATATGCCCAGTAGTGGGATTGCTGGGTCATATGCTAATTCTATTTGTAGTTTTTTAAGGAACCTCCATACTGTTCTCCATAGTGGCTGAACCAATTCACATTCCCACCAGCAGTGCAAGAGTGTCCCCTTTTCTTCACACCCTCTCCTGCATTTATTGTTTCTAGATTTTTTGATGATGGCCATTCTGACAGGTGTGAGATGATATCTCATTGTAGTTTTGATTTGCATTTCTCTAATGATTAATGATGTTGAGCATTCTTTCATGTGTTTGTTGGCATTCTGTATATCTTCTTTGGAGAAATGTCTATTTAGGTCTTCTGCCCATTTTTGGATGGGGTTTTTTGATTTTTTGTTATTGAGCTGCATGAGCTACTTGTAAATTTGGAGATTAATCCTTTGTCAGTTGCTTCATTTGCAAATGTTTTCTCCCATTCTGAGGGTTGTCTTTTGGTCTTGATTATGGTTTCCTTTGCTGTGCAAAAGCTTTGAAGTTTCATTAGGTCCCATTTGTTTATTTTTGTTTTTATTTCCATTACTCTAGGAGGTGGATCAGAAAGGATCTTGCTGTGATTTATGTCATAGAGTGTTCTTCCTATGTTTTCCTCTAAGAGTTTGATAGTTTCTGGCCTTACATTTAGGTCTTTAATCCATTTTGAGCTTATTTTTGTGTATGGTGTTAGGCAGTGATCTAATCTCATACCTTTACATGTACCTGTCCAGTTTTCCCAGCACCATTTATTAAAGAGGCTGTCCTTTCTCCACTGTACATTCCTGCCTCCTTTATCAAAGATAAGGTGTCCATATGTGCGTGGGTTTATCTCTGGGCTTTCTATCCTGTTCCACTGATCTATCTTTCTGTTTTTGTGCCAGTACCATACTGTCTTGATTACTGTTGCTTTGTAGTATAGTCTGAAGTCAGGGAGCCTGATTCCTCCAGCTCCTTTTTTCGTTCTTAAGATTGCTTTGGCTATTCGGGGTCTTTTGTGTTTCCATACAAATTGCGAAATTTTTTGTTCTAGTTCTGTGAAAAATGCCAGTGGTAGTTTGATAGGGATTGCATTGAATCTATAGATTGCTTTGGGTAGTAGAGTCATTTTCACAATGTTGATTCTTCCCATCCAAGAACATGGTATATCTCTCCATCTGTTTGTATCATCTTTAATTTCTTTCATCAGTGTCTTATAATTTTCTGCATACAGGTCTTTCGTCTCCTTAGGTAGGTTTATTCCTAGATATTTTATTCTTTTTGTTGCAATGGTAAATGGGAGTGTTTTCTTGATTTCACTTTCAGATTTTTCATCATTAGTATATAGGAATGCCAGAGATTTCTGTGCATTAATTTTGTATCCTGCTACTTTACCAAATCCATTGATTAGCTCTAGTAGTTTTCTGGTAGCATCTTTAGGATTCTCTATGTATAGTATCATGTCATCTGCAAACAGTGACAGCTTTACTTCTTCTTTTCTGATTTGGATTCCTTTTATTTCCTTTTCTTCTCTGATTGCTGTGGCTAAAACTTCCAAAAGTATGTTGAATAAGAGTGGTGAGTCTGGGCAACCTTGTCTTGTTCCTGATCTTAGTGGAAATGCTTTCAGTTTTTCACCATTGAGGATGATGTTTGCTGTGGGCTTGTCATATATGGCCTTTATTATGTTGAGGAAAGTTCCCTCTATGCCTACTTTCTGGAGGGTTTTTATCATAAATGGGTGTTGAATTTTGTCAAAAGCTTTCTCTGCATCTATTGAGATGATCATATGGTTTTTCTCCTTCAATTTGTTAATATGGTTTATCACATTGATAGATTTGCGTATATTGAAGAATCCTTGCATTCCTGGAATAAACCCCACTTGATCATGGTGTATGATCCTTTTAATGTGCTGTTGGATTCTGTTTGCTAGTATTTTGTTGAGGATTTTTGCATCTATGTTCATCAGTGATATTGGCCTGTAGTTTTCTTTCTTTGTGACATCCTTGTCTGGTTTTGGTATCAAGATGATGGTGGCCTCGTAGAAGGAATTTGGGAGTGTTCCTCCCTCTGCTAAATTTTGGAAGAGTTCGAGAAGGATAGGTTTTAGCTCTTCTCTAAACGTTTGATAGAATTCACCTGTGAAGCCATCTGGTCCTGGGCTTCTGTTTGTTGGAAGATTTTTAATCACAGTTTCAATTTCAGTGCTTGTGATTGGTCTGTTCATATTTTCTATTTCTTCCTGATTCAGTCGTGGCAGGTTGTGCATTTCTAAGAATTTGTCCATTTCTTCCAGATTGTCCGTTTTATTGGCATAGAGTTGCTTGTAGTAATCTCTTATGATTTTTTTTATTTCTGCAGTTTCAGTTGTTACTTCTCCTTTTTCATTTCTAATTCTATTGATTTGAGTCTTCTCCTTTTTTTCTTGATGAGTCTGGTTAGTGGTTTATCTATTTTGTTTATCTTCTCAAAGAACCAGCTTTTAGTTTTATTGATCTTTGCTATCGTTTCCTTCATTTCTTTTTTATTTATTTCTGATCTGATTTTTATGATTTCTTTCCTTTTGCTAGCTTTGGGTTTTTTTTGTTCTTCTTTCTCTAATTGCTTGAGGTGCAAGGTTAGGTTGTTTATTCGAGATGTTTCCTGCTTCTTAAGGTGGGCTTGTATTGCTATAAACTTCCCCCTTAGAACTGCTTTTGCTGCATTCCATAGGTTTTGGGTCGTTGTGTCTCCATTGTCATTTGTTTCTAGGTATTTTTTTATTTCTTCTTTGATTTCTTCAGTGATCACTTCATTATTAAGTAGTGTATTGTTTAGCCTCCATGTGTTTGTATTTTTTACAGATTTTTCCCTGTAATTGATATCTAGTCTCATGGTGTTGTGGTCAGAAAAGATACTTGATACAATTTCAGTTTTCTTAAATTTACCAAGGCTTGATTTGTGACCCAAGATATGATCTATCCTGGAGAATGTTCCATGAGCACTTGAGAAAAATGTGTATTCTGTTGTTTTTGGATGGAGTGTCCTATAAATATCAATTAAGTCCATCTTGTTTAATGTATCATTTAAAGCTTGTGTTTCCTTATTTATTTTCATTTTGGATGATCTGTCCATGGGTGAAAGTGGGGTGTTAAAGTCCCCTACTATGAATGTGTTACTGTCGATCTCCCCTTTTATGGCTGTTAGTATTTGCCTTATGTATTGAGGTGCTCCTATGTTGGGCGCATAAATATTTACAATTGTTATATCTTCTTCTTGGATCGATCCCTTGATCATTATGTAGTGTCCTTCTTTGTCCCTTTTAATAGTCCTTATTTTAAAGTCTATTTGTCTGATATGAGAATTGCTACTCCAGCTTTCTTTGGTTTCCATTTGCATGGAATATCTTTTTCCATCCCCTTACTTTCAGTCTGTATGTGTCTCTAGGTCTGAAGTGGGTCTCTTGTAGACAGCATATATAAGGGTCTTGTTTTTGTATCCATTCAGCCAATCTGTGTCTTTTGGTGGGAGCATTTAGTCCATTTACATTTAAGGTAATTCTCGATATGTATGTTCCTATTCCCATTTTCTATATTGTTTTGGGTTCGTTATTATAGGTCGTTTCCTTCTCTTGTGTTTCTTGTCTAGAGAAGTTCCTTTAGCATTTGTTGTAAAGCTGGTTTGGTGGTGCTGAACTCTCTCAGCTTTTGCTTGTCTGTAAAGGTTTTAATTTCTCCATCAAATCTGAATGAGATCCTTGCTGGTTAGAGTAGTCTTGGTTGCAGGTTTTTCTCCTTCATCACTTTCAGTATGTCCTGCCACTCCCTTCTGGCTTGTAGGGTTTCTGCTGAGAGACCAGCTGTTAACCTTATGGGGATTCCCTTGTGTGTTATTTGTTGTTTTTCCCTTGCTGCTTTTAATATGCTTTCTTTGTATTTAATTTTTGACAGTTTGATTAATATGCGTCTTGGCGTATTTCTCCTTGTACTTATCCTGTATGGGACTCTCTGTGCTTCCTGGACTTGATTAACTATTTCCTTTCCCATATTAGGGAAGTTTTCAACTATAATCTCTTCAAATATTTGCTCAGTCCCTTTCTTTCTTTCTTCTTCTTCTGGAACCCCTATAATTCGAATGTTGGTGCGTTTAATGTTGTCCCAGAGGTCTCTGAGACTGTCCTCAGTTCTTTTCATTCTTTTTTCTTTATTCTGCTCTGCAGTAGTTATTTCCACTACTTTATCTTCCAGGTCACTTATCCGTTCTTCTGCCTCAGATATTCTGCTATTGATCCTATCTAGAGTACTTTTAATTTCATTTATTGTGTTGTTCATCGTTGCTTGTTTCATCTTTATTTCTTCTAGGTCCTTGTTAACTGTTTCTTGCATTTTGTCCATTCTACTTCCAAGATTTCGGATCATCCTTACTATCATTATTCTGAATTCTTTTTCAGGTAGATTGCCTATTTCCTCTTCATTTGCTAGGTCTGATGGATTTTTATCTTGCTCCTTCATCTGCTGTGTGTTTTTCTGTCTTCTCATTTTGCTTATCTTACTGTGTTTGGGGTCTCCTTTTAGCAGGCTGCACGTTCGTAGTTCCCGTTGTTTTTGATGTCTGTCTGCAGTGGCTAAGGTTGTTTCAGTGGGTTGTGTAGGCTTCCTGGTGGAGGGGACTAGTGCCTGTGTTGTGTTGGATGAGGCTGGATCTTATCTCTCTAGTGGGCAGGTTCACGTCTGGTGGTGTGTTTTGGGGTGTCTGTGGCCTTATTATGATTTTAGGCAGCCTCTCTGCTAATGGGTGGGGTTGTGTTCCTCTTTTGCTAGTTGTTTGGCATAGGTTGTCCAGCACTGTGGCTTGCTGGTCGTTGAGTGAAGCTGGGTGCTGGTGTTAAGATGGAGGTCTCTGGGAGATTTACACCATTTAATATTATGTGGAGCTGGGAGGTCTCTTGTTGACCAGTGTCCTGAAGTTGGCTCTCCTACCTCAGAGGCAGAGCCCTGACTCCTGGGCTGGAGCACCAAGAGCCTTTCATCCACATGGCTCAGAATAAAAGGGAGAAAAAGTAGAGAGAATTAGTAGAAGTATGAGGAAAGAAAGAAGGAAAGGAGGAAAGGAAGGAAGGAAGAAAGAAGCAGAGAAGGAAAGAAAGGAGGGAGGGAGGGAGGGAGGGAGGAAGGAAGGAAGGAAGGAAGGAAGGAGGGAAAGAAGGAGAAAATGTAGAGAGAATTAGTAGAAGTATGAGAAAAGAAAGAAGGAAAGGAGCAAAGGAAGGCAGGAAGAAAGAAGCAAAGAAGGAAAGAAAGGAGGGAGGGAGGGAGGGAGGAAGGAAGGAAGGAAGGAGGGAAAGAAGGAAAAAAGACAGAAAGAAAGAAGATACAGTAAAAATAAAATAAAGTATAATATAGTTATTGAATTAAAAAATATTTAGAAAAAAAAAGGGACGGATAGAACCTTAGGACAAATGTTGTAAGCAAAGCTATACAGAGAAAATCTTACACAGAAGCATACACATACACGTTCACAAAAAGAGGTAAAGGGGGAAAAATCATAAATCTTGCTCTCAGAGACCACCTCCTCAATTTGGGGTGATTCGTTGTCTAAAGGAGACAAGGAAGGAAGGAAAGAAAGAAAGAACGAAGGTAAAGTATAATAAAGTTATTACAATTAAAATTTATTAAGAAAAAAAAATTTTTTTTAAAAACCATGGACAGATAGAGCCCTAGGACAAATGGTGGAAGCAAGAGTATACAGACAAGATCTCACACAGAAGCATACACGTACACATTCACAAAAAGAGGAAAAGGGAAAAAAATCATAGATCTCGCTCCTAAATTCCACCTCTTCAATTTGGGATCATTCCTTGTCTCTTCAGGTATTCCACAGATGCAGGGTATATCAAGTTGATTGTGGAGCTTTAATCCACTGCTTCTGTGGCTGCTGGGAGAGATTTCCCTTTCTCTTCTTTGTTCTCACAGCTCACAGGAGCTCAGCTTTGGCTTTGGCCCTGCCTCTGCGTGTAGGTCGCTGGAGGGCGTCTGTTTTTTGCTCAGACAGGACGGGGTTAAAGAAGCCGCTGATTCGGGGGCTCCGGCTCACTCAGGCCGGGGGTTGGGGGATGGGGGAAGGAGGGGCACTGCGTGCGGGGCGGGCCTGCGGCAGCAGAGGCGGCGTGACATTGCGGCAGAGGCCGGCGTGACGTTGCACCAGCTTGAGACCCGCCGTCCGTACTCCCGGGGAAGTTGTCCCTGGATCCCGGGAACCTGGCAGTGGCGGGCTACACAGGCTCCGCGGAAGAGGGTTGTAGAGAGTGACCTGTGCTCGCACACAGGCCCCTTGGTGGCGGCAGCAGCAGCCTTAGCGTCTCCCGCCCGTCTCTGGGGTCCGCGGTTTTAGCCGCGGCTCGCGCCCGTCTCTGGGGATCGCGCTTTTAGCCGCGGCTCGCGCCCTTCTCTGGAGTTCCTTTAAGCAGCGCTCTTAAACTCCTCTCCTCACGCACCAGGAAACAAAGAGGGAAGAAAAAGTCTCTTGCCTCTTCGGCAGGTGCAGGCTTTTCCCGGAACTCCCTCCCGGCTAGTCGTGGTGCACTAACCCCTTCAGGCTATGCTCAAGCCGCCAACCCCAGTCCTCTCCCTGCGCTCCGTCCAAAACCGAGACCCGAGCCTCAGCTCGCAGCCCCGCCGGCCCCGGCAGGTGAGCAGACAAGCCTCTCGGGTTGGTGAGTGCCGGTCGGCACCGATGGTCTGTGCAGTAATCTCCCCGCTTTGCCCTCCGCACCCGTCGGTGTGCACCACTCCGCGGTCCCGAAGCTCCCCCCTCTGCCTCCCGCAGTCTCTGCCCGCGGAGGGGCTTCCTAGTGTGTGGAAACTTTTCCTCCTTCACAGCTCCCTCCCACTGGTGCAGGTGCCGTCCTTATTCTTTTGTCTCTGTTTTTTCTTTTTTTCTTTTGCCCTACCCAGGTACGTGGGGAGTTTCTTGCCTTTTGGGAGGTCTGAGGTCTTCTGCCAGCCTTCAGTAGGTGTTCTGTAGGAGTTGTTCCACGTGTAGATGTATTTCTGGTGTATCCGTGGGGAGGAAGGCGATCTCCGCGTCTTACTCTTCCGCCATCTTCCCCCAGTCTCTATTTAAGACATTTTGATGTTATTTTTGTGTATGATGTAAGGCTGGGTTCTAAATTCGTTTATTTACATTTGGTGTCCATCTTTCCCAACTTCACTTGCTGAAGAGACTCTCTTTATTCCATTGTGTATTCTTGTCCTCTTTGTTGAAGATTGACTGTAGATTTGTGGGTTTATTTCTTGTCTCTCTATTCTATTCCATTGATCCATATGTTTGTTTTTGGGCCAATACCATGCTGTTTTGATTACTGTAGCTTTTTAATTACACATTGTTTCACTTCTAGTGATCAGTCTGTTCCAATATCTGTTTCTTCTTCTTTTTTATAAATTTATTTATTTATTTTTGGCTGTGTTGGGTCTTCCTTATTGCGTATGGGCTTTCTCTTGTTGTGGAGCACAGGCTCGTAGGCATGTGGGCTTCAGTAGTTGTGGTATGCAGGCTCAGTAGCTGTGGCTTATGGGCTCTAGAGGGCAGGTTCAGTAGTTGTGGCATATGGACTTAGTTGCTCCACAGCATGTGGGATCTTCCCGGACCAGGGCTCAAACCCATGTCCCCTGCATTGGCAGGTGGATTCTTAACCACTGTGCCACCAGGGAAGTCTCATGTTTCTTCTTGATTCAGTTTTGGTGGACTGTATGTTTCTAGAAACTTGTCCATTTCTTCTAGGTTGTCCAATTTGTTGGCATATAATTGTTCACAATATTCTCTTTTGGCTTTTTGTGTTTTTGTGCTTCAAATATTATTTCTTCTCTTTCACTTCTTATTTTGTTTGGGTCTTTTGCTGTTCATTGTAGCTATAATCGATTTCACAAATTCTTTTATTACTTTTTTTTTTTTATTCTATGTACTGGCTTATTTAAGTGATCTACAATCTTTTTATATATTGCTTTTCCTATTGTGATTTCCCCTTTCCTATATATTCTTGCTTCTTTCTATTTAGAGAAGATTTTTCAATATTTCTTTTAGAATGTTTAGTATTGCTGTATTCTTTTAGTTTTTGCTTGTTTGATAAATTCTATATCTCTCCTTCAGTTGTAAATGGTAATCTTGTTGGGTAGAGTAACCGAAAGTGCTGGCTTTTCCCTTTCAGGACTTTGAATATATCTTGCCACTCCCTTTTGGCCTCCAGAGTTTTTGTAGAGAAATCACCTGGTAGCCTTATGAGGATTTCCTTGTAACTGACTCTTTGTTTTTCTCTTGCTGCTTTTAGAACCCTCTGTTTATCTTTAACTTTTGCCATTTTAATTATGATATGTTTGTATAGGTCTGTTTGAGTTCATCTTGTTTAGGACCTTCTGTGCTTCCTGTACCTGGATATCTGTTGCCTTCTTTAGGTTTGGGGAGTTTTTAGCAATAATTTCTTCAAATAAATTTTTGATCCCCTTTTTGTTTCTCCTCCCTCTGGAATCCCTATTATTCATAGTTTAGCAAGCTTTATATTATCCAATAGATCTTATATGTTTCTTCCATTTTTTAATTTGTCTTTCTGTCTGCTGTTCTGATTAGCTGATTTCCATTATTGTATCTTCCAAATCACTTATTTGTTCTGCTGCCTTATTTACTTTACTATTTATTGGCTTTGGCTTGGTTTTCATTTTAGCAATTGAGATGTCTAATTTTGATTGACTCCGCTTTATAGTTGCTAGATACTTGTTACAGTGATTTGCATTTCCATCTATAGTCTTTCTTACATTCTTCAGCATTTTTAATACCTCCTTTTTAAACTTGGTGTCTGGTAGACTGGAGAGGTCTGTTTCATTGTTTTCTCTTTCAGGGAATTTCTCTTGTTCTTTTAATTGGGAGTGGTTCCTCTGCTTCTTCATTTCATTTGTATTTCTCTGACTATTAATTAAGAGGAAAAGTTATCTCCTGTGGTCTTGATAGACTGTTTTTATGTGGGAACATCCCTGTGTAGCCTGCATGAGTCTAATATTTTTGGTGTGAGGGCTGTTTTTAGTATGGATGCCTGCCACATCTTTCTCAGTGTGTGCTAGCAATTATCCCCTTAATGGGGGGAGTTGATTGGTGTTGTGGTGACCAGAGCCTGCACTGAATGTTGAGCAAGGCATCCTCTTTGCTCTGTGGTTGTCACAGTTCTGTCAGGGGCAAGGTTGGCTCCCCAGTTGTTGCAGTAGAAGCTCCCAGATCCAGTTCTAAGCTTCAGTATATGATGGGTGGGACTGGAGCACTCTGGCTGAGAAAGGAGCCACTGTGTGTTTCACCACAGGAGCTGTCCACTGGTACATGTGCTCTGTGATATCACCTGCCACCACCTGGTGTGTGCACCCACAAGGTACACTGTTGATAGTACTGCCTTTGTCCCTGCCTCTACTGTGGGAAAGCCAGTTATCAGCTCAGGTGTCTCTCAGATGCTGTGCTCACAGAGCTGCCAGCCTAGACGCACAGAAGCCATTCAACCGCACCTGCTGTGGGAGTGCCAGGAATCAGCTCAGATTTCAGCCCTGCTTCCTCATGTATGCGCCTGCCCAGCCTGCTGCTGCTGGCACAGGACCCACCTCACCTACAGGACTGCCAATAATCAGCTTGGATGTCCTCCAGGTGCTGTGCTCACAAAGCCGCTGGTGTAAATCCACCAGAGTCATGCACCTATACCCACTGTGGGAGCACCAGGTATAGGCTCAGATTTCAACCCCACCTCTGCAGTGCAGGCAACCTACTGGTGCTTGTGCACTCCTTGTGCTCATAGTGGTAAAACTTCACATGCTGCAAATGAGGCTGCTATGTCAGGGTCACGCCCCTTCATTAACATGTGTGTTGACAATGGGGCTCGTATGGTGGACCTGGACTTCGTTCTGTGCACACCCCTAGTTGCAGCCTGGACCACACTCCAGGCACTTCAGGCTGTCTCCACACAGCTAAACTGAGTCCTCTCCCTGGGTCTGTCCACTGAAGACTAAGTTTTAGCACCCAGACACTGTGCATACCTGCAGGCATGAGTCTTGGGCTAGTAAGTGCAGCAAGGTGGCTAGGACTGTCTGTGCTGGTCTCTCTCTGCCTGGTTGCTACAAGCCAGCTGGTGCACCATCCTCTGAGTCTCTGAAGCTTCCTGTCTGTCCAGGCTTACTTCACAGCTGGTGAAGGAGGTTCCCAGGGTGAGGAAACATTTCCTCTTTCACAGCTCCCTCCCAGGGGTGTAGATAGTGCCCCAATCCCCACACACACACTTTTTTTCTTTCATTTTACCCAGTTATGTGGTAATCCTTTCTGAAGCTTTGGTTGTATAAGATCTTCTGACAGCATTCAGTAGTTACTCTGTGAGAATTTTTCCACATGTAGATGTCTTTTTGATTCATTTGTGGTAGGATTCTATTCTGACAGTTTGTTCCTCACCCTCTGGTCATCCTTATGAGTTTTTTATAGCATTTGTATCATATCTTCTATTAAATAAGGTTACTTGATTTTGGACAGTAGTAGAGGATTTTAGGAAATTCTAGCAAAATAAAACAGTAAGCAGTTATTAGAGGATTTAATAGTTTTTCACAAGACCAAATAAAGAGATTAATAACTATTAGAAAGAATATATATGTATCTAAGTATATTACAAATATATAATAACTCAGATAATTCAAGAGCTCATCAAAACCCTTTTTGAAGCACTTTCATTGATTTCCTTATAAACAGACATCAAAAGTCTCATGTATGTTTAATCAGAATTCCTGTACTCAGGTGAAAAATCCCACTGGTGAGCTTGGAAAGCAAGGAAAACATGGCAGCCATGCCTCTTCTTTTACTATATATGCATTTGGGTTCGAGAAAAGGTGCCATGTTCTGATTGATTGTCTCAAACAAGTCAAGTGGAATGGAAGTGGTGACATTTCTTAAAGGAGTAGTACTAAAAGGCAAAAGAACAACAAGGGGCATATTCCAGATTTGTTTTATTCCTAAAATATGAGCAACCACTTAAAGAGATGTTGAATTTCCTTCACACTTGATAGTGTCTTTTCATTTTTCACTCTTCAGCCTTTAGTAACCTTGTTCTTTTTTTTTTTCCTCTTTCATATCTTGAGCTGTTTAGAGACCATGGAAAAAGTCAACAAATAATAGTGAACTGTTCCCTTCAAAGCTCATGTTATGCAATCCCAACATTTCTGCTTGTCAGAAATGAAATTTTTTTGTATATATTTCTTCCTTCTCAGTCACTAGTCTGATGCTATTTTTCCCCAGGTAACTTTGCTACCAATTTACTTTACATATAGGTAAAATTGTCTTATTACAGTCCCATTCTTTAACAACTCTTCATGCTGCCTCTATTCAGCTGCTTCATCATTTTAGCTTCCTTTCAGAACAGTGAAGATAGAGGAAAAGCACTATAGAAAGCAATTTCATATAATTTTCATTTGAGCCTCTTTGCTAGAGGAAAATTTAGATGTATAAGCTCCAAATCACAAAGTCATGGATCTCCTGAATCCATACCATTTTCATCTGAGGAAATTGGGGCCCCTCAGTTTTACTCATCATCTAGTTTTTACATTTATTGGTGTCCTGATTTATGCATGCTCAAAACATGTCCTGTGGGTTCTTTAGTTCTGATTTCCTATTCTTGCTTCTATAGCTGCCTTTGTCTCTGGCTTTTGTGAGACTGATAGGTTACCATGCCCAAAGAGGGGTCACAGGTCTATAGAAAACATAGGACTCTTTATACACATACTTCACTACAAATTTAGGCACAAGAATAACCCTAATTTCTTTCAGAAAAAAATCAGAACAAAGTTAACTCATTTAATAAACTAATGCTAAACACTTTCCCATAGCAGAAAAGAATTACAATAAAAAATAACTTACAAGTACTACATAGTCTCAAGCCCAATATAGGTCTCTTTCCAAGTCACATCCTTACCCGGCTTTTTGTGTCTCTCTATATGACAAAGAAGAGCTCACGTTTTATTTTTCATGCTACAATCATGGAAGTGTCTCAGGTCTTTCTGGTCATCTCTTAGCATGTTGACCAAACTAACTTTCCACATTAGAAGGAGGAAGGAGATACTTTTTCCCTCTCCGGTCGGTGGTCTCTCTCACAAAGTAGACTTTTAGGTCCTAAATTTTCCTGTTCCATATATGACTGTCCATTGGACAGTTAATTCCTTTGGGGCAAAATAACCCATTTTACGTGGAGGAATATGGTCTGTTTCCATGACCGAGAAAAAGGAATCAAGCAAAGCATTTTGTAAAATCTGCACAACTTAGCATTTAAAACATCTTAGGTAATAATCCTCAGGTTAGTCTTCTTTATTCTAGGGGAAAAAAGTTTCTATCCTTTATATAATATTTCTTCCAGTCTTAAAGAAAAATATTTTCGTTCTATTTTCACTATTTCTCATTCAAACTCCTGTATAGCAAGAACAGCACCACAAGAAATCACAAGATAATTTACAGGAATAATACAATTCAGGTCAACTTTGAGAAATACAGTAAATGTGTTTCTAAAAGAACATCATGTGCAGAGACAGAGTTCTATTAAAAGTTTACCAAACAGAACAATTTACTTCTAAGTTTAAAATATTCATATTTCCAGTACTTCATTTTACTCATACTTTTAACAAGGACACTATGTAGTATATCATTAATATTTTTATTTAAAATACTAAATCATGTAGCTAAGTTTTAGAAAGATATTAATTACAAACATATTTTGTAAAAAATCCTTTTTAGATTTTTGTCCAGTATTGGCATAAGAATGAGAATTAGACAATTTATTTAGCTGTGGACTAAAAAAATTAAAGATCAAGAGAATCAGGCAATTAGTCAAAATTCCCAAATAAGTAAGAATTTATACATAAACTTGTATGTATACCATATTAAACTTTACTAATTAATGCTTATTAAATTAATTAACACTATATTAAGCTATAACATTTAATATTGTGTAAATACTATATTAACATTATAATAGAAACTAGGGATTTACTCTAGCAGTTTTGGTTAACTAGCTTGAATATACCTTGAGTTCACTTTAGAATCCAGACATATCTGAAAGATAATGGTCCTCCCATCTCTTTTCATGGAGGACTCACAGATTTTCTTGAAAGAAGAAAATGGAGAAAGGGAATTTTGAGAAAACATCGTGGCTATCTGCCATGTTTGTTATCAGCTTAGGCTCCTTTACCATGTCTTAAGTTCTAAAGATAAATACTGCAAAAAAAAGTACAACCAAAGGAGATGTTTCATTAATGGCATATGGTAAGAGTTAATGGATGAGGAGAGTGTTAAGGTTTAATGTACCGAGACTTAAACAATTGAGACGGAGAGTGGTTTGAAGGAGAGCACAGCTGAAGCGAGTGTCAGCAGAGGCAATGATGGCTTCATTAGTTATCAAGATATATATACATATGGTGGTGAAGAGATTTGGAAAGTATACCAGCTGTGAAAGCAGCACAGAGCACAGGCTTAGTCCAATAACAATTGGACCCATATCCTGGATCTGCCATTTGTTATCAGTATGATCTTGGATAAGTCCCAATATCTTCATCTATACAATGATGATAAGTTGATGATATAATCTGTGTCCCAGGATGGCTGTTAGGAGATCCTGGCAAAGTGTTGAACGCAGTGACTGATACACAGTAAGTGTAGTAAATTATCTTTAACTGTTAGCCATTAATTTTTCTCCATTCTCAGCAGTACCCTTAGAGAAGATAGCAGCATCATTGTGACAGTGACTAGTGTTCTCAACATTGGTGCTTCATCAAATGAGGAGCACCTCACCAAAACCTGGCAGCTTTGTGCTTTCAATAAGGTATCTTTAGAGGGTCCTGAGTTGCAGATGTTAATGCAGAAGCAGAGATCACAATAAGACCAGAGAAAGAAACAAATAAAAATAAATGGTGAAGGAAACACCCAAATTCCTTCAATTCAACCATACCAACTTTAAAAGTTTAATCCAATGTCTATTTTATTCACTACTATCAATACTATTTTCTTATTTTATACAATTTGAAATTTGGAAGCTTTACATTTCTGTAAATCAAAGTTTTTATTTCTTTGTGGTTGATTTTTTTTTCTTCTAAATTCTAGTTTCTAGGTTAGATGTTAAAAAATATTGATTTTTAAATATTTCTGATTTTCTTTCTGGTTTCTTTCTAGATTTATTTTTTAGTCCAACAGTAATAATTGCTTTTGTCTGACACACTACACATCTAAATCAATTATTTTCAGTAAATTTTTCTTTCCCTGTAAGACTTAAGGATATATTCCAGCTATCTAATACCAATTCATTAAGTGAATGACAGCATCATTTTAGAATAGGGTATATATATTTAGTTTGATATAGTTGTTTATATGTTTTTAATGGCCCCACCATCACACACACTTAAATATCCATAATTACTGGTTTAAATAACCATTTTCCTAAAAAAAATTTTCAAATATATTCTATTTTTATCATTGTAGTTTTGAATATGTATGTTTTTCATTTCAAGTGGCTTTATCCATCCTTAAAGGAAATGCAAGAAAGGTTTCCAGACAGTGTCTCTGTTCTTTATCTTCCTGAATGACTGCATACTATTATTTTAGAAAACAGTGATCTCTATCTATGAATATTTTATCATTTTCAAAGTGATTGGCTCTAATCATATTTAAGTATATAAATAATACATATTTTGACATCTTCCCTCAAAATTAGCATCTATAATCACATTTTATAAATTAACATATGGCTATGAAAAAATTGCATTTTTTATGTTTAAGTGGAATGTAGTGTTCAAGGCCAGGTAATTGTTTGTGGTCCATGGTTGAATCCTCTCATAGGGATTAAGTAGTATAAGGGCAAATTCAAATTGAAAATAAAAGGCTTAACCCTCTCTGTTGAAAAATAAAAGGGGAAGAAACATTTCCCCACTTCCCTTTCTCAGAACATTTACTTCAGAAAATTTGTTCTTTTTCCAACTCTTTAAAATGTATATGAATCTTTTTAAAAGCTAAATGAAAGTCTTGCCAGCTCAGCACCCAGAAATGTCTTTTTCAAGGACCTGGGAACCATCTCTTTGAAATTTAATCATCTAGGAAGAAAGCAACCCAATCTCCCAGTTTCTCTGCAGGGGTAGGAGTCTAACTTCATCTAGTAACTCTCCTAAATGGCAAAGCTACCTCTTGTCATAAAGATATGAGAAATTTATTTTTCTTTTGAATAAAGCCAATTAGCTAACACAATTACCATGTATATTTGGGATAAGCTATTTATGATAAATGTGGCTACAAAGACCTTACTCGCGAAAGAGTTAACTTGAGTACACGTATGTAATGTGTTATAACTGCTTGGCCATATACATGGATGAGATTTCTCTCTGTATTTACAGTTTCTTACTGGATTGCCTGAGATGGTTACAATGTTCTGGCTTAATACTTATTCAATATTAATATTATTATTATTTTAATTTACTAACTTTTGGAAAGGTTTTCTGGGTTGGGATAAAATTTTGTTTTTAATTACATTTCCTTAACAAGAGGCAGTCTGCGTTTTATGTAATAACATAGAATAGGAAGAAGAATAGATTGAAGAAACGAGAGCCAGAGAGAAGGAAAGCAGTTGCAGAATCAATCTAAATATCAAAAGTAAAAGATAGTGTAAAAGTGAAATATTCCTGACCAGACGTCTTTCTTCATCACTCCCAAATTCATGGAGTAAATAAACATGAACCCATACATATAGCTAAAGGAATGAAACATCAGTATTTGTGCCAATGATCATAACTACTCACACATCAGAATTTTAAAAGCAAATGTAATCAGCATCAATTAACTTAGGCATTTGGTTAATATTTTCCAAAATATAATGATAAAAATATTAGAATATATTGAATTTTTAAAATATATACAGTGAGTTATTCTATAAAAGTAATGGTACTCAGTGTTGTCATTCATACAAAATAATGGTCTAAAAGTGTTCTTTAGCTAGTCAAATTACATTTATGCAACCAAGCAAAGATAACTTGGTTTATGTGACTAAGCAATTGAAATGACCTAGAATGGTCTCCAAATGTCTAATTCAACTGTCTTCAAATGAACTACTGTGCTCAGAAATTGTTTGCTATCCTTAGAAATCATGAACTTTGAAGAAACTTTAAAATGCTTCTTCACATAGAAAACTATTAAACTTTTTTAAAGATAATGAAATATTCTTAGTAAAGTGAATGATTCCCCAAAGCTTTATACTTTGGTGAGTACATGATCTATATGTTTATGTAATTTTAAAAATAGCTAGAGGCGGCCACATCCATCATGGTGCAATGTGGGCTGTTGAGAAAGCTACTGTGTGGTTCACCATCTTCACTGCCTCTAAAGTGCATTTAGGAGGCTTATTAAGAGCCAGGCTATAAAGTATTTTCAAACACGGTCCAATTAGATTAAAATAGATGAATAAAAAAAGAAAAAAAAGTTTTCAAACCTCACACTTTGATTCTTTTTTTCTTTTTTTTTTTTTAGTGGTACACGGGCCTCTCACTGTTGTGGCCTCTCCCGTTGTGGAGCACAAGCTCCGGATGCACAGGCTCAGTGGCCATGGCTCATGGGCCCAGCCACTCTGCAGCATGTGGGATCTTCCCAGACCGGGGCACGAACCTGTGTCCTCTGCATCAGCAGGCAGACTCTCAACCATTGCACAACCAGGGAAGCCCTGATTCATTTCTAAACAAGGATTTATTTTATATTTTAAAAAATTGCACTGCAAAAGACATATCTGATACAGGACCATTATCCAAACAAAGAATTCTTTGAACTTAACAATAAGAAAACAAACAACTAAATTAAAAATGGGCAAAAGACCTGAACAGACACCTTGTCAAAGAAGATATACAAATGGTAAACAAGCTTATTAAAAGATGTTCAACATCTATGTCATCAGGGAATTGCAAATTAAGACAATGAGATACCACTACACACCTATTAGAGTGGCCAAAATTCAGACCTCTGACAACACCCAATGCTGTTGAGGATGTAGAACAACAGTAACTCTCATTTATTGCTGGTGGGAATGCAAAATGGCACAGCTACTTTGGACAGCAGTTTGGCGGTTTCTTATAAAACTAAACATATTATTAACATATGATCTGGTAATCACTCTTCCAAAATTTGAACACACAAAAAGCGTCACACAGATATCTATAGCACTTTTGCTTACACTTGCTGAAATTTGAATGCAACCAAATGTTGTTCAGTAACTGAATGGATAAACAAACTGTGGTACATCCAGACAATGGAATATTATTCAGCATTAAAACGAAATGAGTTAGCAAGCCATAAAAAAATGTGAAGAAATCTTAAATGCATGCCTCTACTTGAAAGAAGCCAAGCTGAAAAGGCTATATATTGAAACAGCAAAAATGTGAAGTCAGTACCAACATCAGCAGTTACCAGATGTTAGGGTATAGGAAGAGATGAATAGGCAAAGCACAGAGAATTTTATGTCAGTACACCTACCCTGAATTACACTGTAATGATGGATACATGTCACTATAAATACATCATATATTTATCAAAATCCATAGAATGTGCAACATCAAGAGAGAAACATAATATAAACTATGAATGATAATGACATATTGATATAGGTTTATTAATTGTTACAAGGGTAACACTGGTGGGAGATGTTAATAGTGAGAGAGGCTGTGTAGAAGCACGATGGACATATGGGAATGCTCTTTACTTTCTATTCAATATTTCTGTCAACCTAAAACTTCTCTAAAAAATAAAGTCTATTAAAAAAAACACTATATGCACACAATTTTTTGGAAATCTATTAATATAACATTATCAATAGGTTTATATTTAACTGCAAAATTTTCCTTCCATTTTGGTCAACTTCTCCTTCCCCTCTGACCTACTGACTAAATAATACTGCTTATATTTCCAAATGAATTAGAAAAACTCAAATTTATTTTTTGAAGTCTATGTAATAACTTTGAAGGGATTATTATGCCATATATTTTTTTTCAATTATCCCTCTATTGTTTGGCATTTGTTTTGCTGACAACTTTTTTTTTTTTTTTTTTCCTACCACGAATTGGGTAGCAATATATGCCCTTGCAATGAGGGCTTTATTTCTAAGGATTGCCTGTAGTGGGTTTACTGGGTTAAAGGCCATATACAATTTTAATGCTAAAATTTGTTGCCACAATGCTTTCTATAAATGTTTTTATGCCAGCACTGAATAACAATAAGCTTTCTTTATCTCTCTTATTCATTAGAGTCACATATTTGCTTTAAATCTACAATTCTTTTAACTGTACCTATTTTGTATGCATTTTCATGATTTTTTTTTTTTACTTTAGACTCTAGTCATTTTTGAATGGCTCAGTTATGTGAATTGCCTCTTTATAGCATTTGTCTGTTTTGTATTATGTTGTTTGTGCCATTCTTGTTAAGTTGTGGAATCTCTATACAGTTATTAACCTTATCTCCTTCATCTGTTTTGTTTCCCACCCTCCAAAATTAGTCATTTATTAACAAACTGGGTTTAAGATACTTTTTTCCATTAAGAAGTTTGGCATTTTTCATTAAATATATATTTATCGCATTTATTTTGTAACATTAGTGTTTCTGTCTTATTAGGAAGTTCCTTTGCCTTATACATGAACCTTCTAGATATTCTTAAAATATATAGCTCTTTGCATATTTAGTATTTTAACTTGAAATTTATTTCCATACTGTGTATAATCTTTGCATTTACCTTTAATTTTTTTTTTACTGAATGGATAGGCAGTTGTGCCAGCACTATTTAACCCTTTATTAATAGCATTTACTTTAGTTACTCTGTCGAAATACAGCATTTTCATATTAAAGTATGTATATATACATGTACATACACACATATCATATATATAGGTATATATGTATGCATTTATATATACATATGGTATGCAATAGACATAGATATTGATATATCTATCTAAGGTTATACCTGGAATTCCTCTCTTAGTTTTGCTGAACTATTCACTATGCTTATTATCAAATTGACTTATTTTTAGCATTGTTTATTTTTTTGTTTTGACATCCGATAGCCCACCTTAGCACTTATTTTTAAATATTTTCCTGTTCTTTCCAATAACATTTATTATTTTCTCTATATTTAATCTAATTTTAATCTGATTACAAAAATTGTACTCTTTTGGAATTGAATTAGGTATGTTGGATTTGCATTCAAGACATATAATAATTTTAGCTTTCACCACTCTTGGATTTTTTCACTTTTATATCTTTGTAGCACTAATAGCTACTACTATTAATTTTCTTATATTTCCTATGTGTCTGGCTGTCTTACCCCACTCATTTATTAAATAAAGAAATTTTCTGTACTTGTCTCCTGGGTTTTCAATGAACACATTTATATCATCAGCAATAAGAGATGTTAAGTATATAGTTTTCCCAAAATTCTATATTCTTATTATATTTAATGTTACTTGTGAGATCCTCCAAGACAGTTTAACAATGATGGCCTCAAGTGTCTCTGTCTCTTTTGTGATTTTAATTGAAATACTTTCAATGTTTTGTCATTTATGATGCAGCTGTTTTTCTTTCTTGGTAAAGGATCTTTATTATTAACGAAAAGTTTTATTTTACTATTATGCATTTTTTGATGAGGGAAAAAGAGTTATTAAATAACTTTATTACCTATAAATATAATAATATTTTTCTATCTCCTAATTGGTGATAAAGCAAATTATGTTGGTTATATTTTCCAATATTAAATGACAATTGCATGCATATACTTAACTGTACCTGATGAGAGTTTATTTTTCTTTTTGACATCCTGGATTCGTTGCTAATCTTAGCATTTTACATAGAATCCTGAAATGATTTTTTTCTCAGAGTTCATTTTCATATATTTTTAATAGTAAACTTATGCTAGTTTCATAAAATAACTTGGGATTTCTTCCATTTATTTCCTGTGGTCTGAGTAGTGGAAAAAACATTGGAATGTTGTTCTTTAAAAGCTATATACATTTCCAGTTTCATCAAAGTTATTGCAAATGGCAAATGTGGAGATGTTGGTTGAAGGGTACAAACTTTCATTTATAAGATGAATAAGTTCTGAGAATCTAATATATAGCTTGGTGGCTATAGTCAGTAACACTGTATTGTATACTTGAAAATTTCTAGGACAATGAATGTTAGTATTCTCACCACACACACACACAAGCGTAACTATGTGAGGTGATGGATGTGTTAATTAGCCTGGTTGTGGTAATCATTTCATAATATATATGTATATCAAGTCATCACATTGTACGCTTTAAATATATACAATTTTTATTTGTCAGTTATACCTCAATAAAGCTGAATTTTTTAAAATATTTTAAAAATATCAAAAAAAGAGAACAGAAGAAATATTCTTTCAAATAGAAGAATGCATATTTAATTTCAACCACTGTTCCCCCAAACTAATGATAAAAATATATTTATGCTTCCCAGAAAAAGCAAGTTTTTAAAGTAAGTATTTCTAATAATAATGGAACTGAAAAGTTAGATATATTATCAGAATAATTTCTTTTAAATTTATAAAAGATATAAAAATATATATTCACAAATACAGTTGAGCACTCGTTCCTTTCATTCACTTAAGAATTTATCAGGAGAGGACCTTCAAGATGGTGGAGAAGTAGGACGTTGAGATCACCTTCCTCCCAACAGATACATCAAAAATACATCTACATGTGGAACAACTCCTACAGAACACCTACTGAACGCTGGCAGAAGACCTCAGACTTCTCCAAAGGCAAGAAACTGCCTACGTACCTGGGTAGGGCAAAAGACAAAAGAAAAAATAGAGACAAAAGAATAGGGATGAGATCTGCCCCTCTGGGAGGGAGCTGTGAAGGAGGAAATGTTTCCACACACTAGGAAGCCCCTTCACTGGCAGAGATGGGGTTGGGGGGAAGCTTCAGAGCCACGGAGGAGAGCGCAACAACAGGGGTACAGAGGGCAAAGCAGAGAGATTCCTCACAGAGGACCAGTGCCAACCAGCACTCACCAGCCTGAGAGGCTTGTCTGCTCACCCATCAGGGGTGGGTGGGGGCTGGGACCTGAGACTCGGGCTTCAGAGGTCAGATCCCAGGGAGAGGACTGGGGTTGGCTGTGTGAACACAGCCTTAAGGGAGCTAGTGTGCCACAGCTAGCCAGGAGGGAGTCCGGGAAAAACTCTGGACCTGCCTACGGGGTAAAAGACCATTGTTTTGGGGTTTGCGAGGAGAGGAAATTCAGAGCACCGCCTAAACGAACTTCAGAGATGGGCGTGCAAGCCACAGCTATCAGCGTGGACACCAGAGATGGGCATGAAATGCTAACACTGCTGCTGCAGCAACCAAGAATCCTGTTTGCAAGCACAGGTCACTATCCACACTTTCCTTCCTGGCAGCCGATACAGCTTGCCACTGCCAGGGTCCCATGATCCAGGGACAACCTCTCTGAGAGAACACAGAGCATGCCTCATGCTGTTGCAACATCATGCCTGCCTCTGCTGCCACAGGCTCACTCTGCATTCTGTACCCCACCCTCCCCCCAGGCCTGAGTGAGACAAAGCCACCTAATCAGCCGCTCCTTTAACCCCCTCCTGTCTGGGTGAAGAACAGATGCCAGAAGGCAACCTACATTCAGAGGAAGGGCCAAATTCAAACCTGAACCCCAGGATCTGTGCGAACAAAGAAGGGAAAGGGAAATTTCTCCATGCAGCCTCAGGAGCACAAGAATAAGTCTCCACAATCAACTTGATGTACCTTCATCTGTGGAATACATGAACAGACAACGAATCATCCCAAAATTGCGGCAGTGGACTTTGGGACCAACTGTAGACTTAGGGTTTGCTGTCTGTGACTGACTAGTTTCTGATTTATATGTTTATCTTTAGGTTTTAGCACTTGTTACCATTGGTGGATTTGTTTATTGGTTTGGTTGCTCTCTTCTTTTTTTTTAATTACTTTTTATTTTAACAATTAAAACAATAATAACTTTATTTTATTTTATTTTTTCTTTCTTTCCTTTTTTCTGCCTTTTCTTCTGAGCTGTGTGGCTGACAGGGTCTTGGTACTCTGGCCGGGTGTCATGCCTGAGCCTCAGAGGTGGGAGAGTTGAGTTCAGGACATCAGACCAACAGAGACCTCCTGGCCCCACATAATGTCAGTTAGCAAGAGCTCTCCCAGAGAGATCTGTCTCAACACTAAGACCCAGCTCCACTCAATGACCAGCAAACAACAGTGCTGGACACCCCATGACAAACAACTAAATAGACAGGAGCACAACCCAACCCATTAGAAGAGAGCCTGCCTAAAATCATTATAAGTTCACAGACACCCCAAAACACACCACCAGAATCAGTCCTTCCCACCAGAAAGACAAGATCTAGCCTCATTCATGAGAACACAGGCACCAGTCCCCTCCAACAGGAAGCCTAGACAACCCACTGAACCAACCTTAGCCACTGGGGAAAGACACCAACAATAATGGGAACTATGAACTAAAGAGCAAACAAACAATGCTGAACAACACAATAAATGAAATTTAAAATTCTCTAGAAGGAATCAATAGCAGAATAACTGAGGCAGAAGAATGGATAAGTGAGCTGGAAGATAAAATAGTGGAAATAACTACCGCACAGCAGAATAAAGAAAAAAGAATGAAAAGAACTGAGGACAGTCTCAGAGACCTCTGGGACAACATTAAATGCACCAACATTAGAATTATAGGGTTCCCAGAAGAAGAGAAAAAGAAAGGGACTGAGAAAATATTTGAAAAGATTATAGTTGAAAGCTTCCCTAACACAGGAAAGGAAGTACTCAGTCAACTCCAGGAAGTACAGAGAGTCCCATACAGGATAAATCCAAGGAGAAACATGCCAAGACACATATTAATCAAACTATCAAAATTTAAATACCAAGAAAAAAATATTAAAAGCAGCAAGGGAAATACAAAAAATAACATACAAGGGAATACCCATAAGGTTAACAACTGATCTTTCAGCAGAAACTCTGTAAGCCAGAAGGGAGTGGCAGGACATATTTAAAGTGATAAAAGGGAAAAAACCTACAACCAAGATTACTCTACCAGGCAAGGATATCATTCAGATTCGATGGAGAAATTAAAACCTTTACAGACAAGGAAAACTAAGAGAATTCAGCACCAGCTTTACAACAGATGCTAAAGGAAATCTTCTAGGCAGGAAACACAAGAGAAGGAAAAGACCTACAATAATAAACCCCCCAAAATTGAGAAAATTGTAATAGGAGCATACATATCTATAATTGCCTTAAATATAAATGGATTAAATGCTCCAACCAAAAGGCATAGACAGGCTGATGGATACAAAAAACAGACCCGTATATATGCTGTCTACAAGAGATCCACTTCAGACCTAGGCACATACAGGCTGAAAGTGAGGGGGTGGAAAAAGATATTCTGTGCAAATGGAAATCACAAGAAAGCTGGAGTAGCAATTCTCATATCAGACAAAATAGACTTTAAAATAAAGATTATTACAAGAGACAAAGGATACTACATAATGACCAAGGGATCAATCCAAAAAGGGAATATAACAATTTTAAATATTTATGCACCCAACATAAGAGCACCACAATACATAAGGCAAATGCTAACAGCCATAAAAGGGGAAATTGACAATAACACAATCATACTAGGGGACTTTAACACCCCACTTTCACCAATGGACAGATAATCCAAAGTGAAAATAAATAAGGAAACACAAGCTTTAAATGACACATTAAACAAGATGGACTTAATTGATATTTATAGGACATTCCATCCAAAAACAACAGAATACACTTTTTCCTCAAGTACTCAAGGAACATTCTCCAGGTTAGATCATATCTTGGGTTGCAAATCAAGCCTTGGTAAATTAAAAAAAAAAAAAGAAATTGTATCAAGTATCTTTTCTGACCACAATGCTATGAAACTAGATATCAATTACAGGAAAATATCTGTAACAAATACAAACACACGGAGCTAAACAATATACTACTAAATAACCAAGAGATCACTGAAGAAATCAAAGAGAAAATCAGAAATACCTAGAAACAAATGACAATGAAAACAGGATGACCCAAAATCTGTGGGATGCAGCAAAAGCAGTTCTAAGAGGGAAGTTTATAGCAATAAAATCTTACCTCAAGAAATGAGACATATCTCAAATAAACAACTTAACCTTAAACCTAAAGCAATTAGAAAAAGAAGAACAAAAAAAAACTCCAAAGTTAGCAGAAGGAAAGAAATCATAAAGATCAGATCAGAAATAAATGAAAAAGAAATGAAGAAATTATAGCAAAGATTAATAAAACTAAAAGCTGGTTCTTTGAGAAGATAAAATTGATAACCCACTGGCCAGACTCATCAAGATAAAAAGAGAGAAGACTGAAATCAGTAGAGTTAGAAATGAAAATGGAGAAGTAACAACTGACACTGCACAAAATACAAAGGATCATGAGAAATTACAACAATAAAATGGACAACCTGGAAGAAATGGACAAATTCATAGAAAAACACAACCTTCTGAGACTGAACTAGGAAGAACGAGAAATTATAAAAAGACCACTCAAAAGCACTGAAATTGAGAATGTGATTAGAAATCTTTAAACAAACAAAAGCCCAGGACCAGAGGGCTTCACAGGTGAACTCTATCAAACATTTAGAGAAGAGCTAACACCTATGTTTCTCAAGCTTTTCCAAAATAAAGCAGAGGGTGGAATGCTCCCAAACTCATTCTACAAGGCGAACATCACTGTGATACCTAAACCAGACAAAGATGTCACAAAGAAAGAAAACTATAGACCAATATTACTGATGAACATTGACACAAAAATCCACAAGAAAATACTAGCAAACAGAATCCAACAGCACATTAAAAGGATCATACACCATGATCACGTGGGTTTATCCCAGGAATGCAAGGATTATTCAATATACGCAAATCAATCAATGTAATACACCATATTAACAAATTGAAGTTGAAAAAACACATGATCATCTCAATCGATGCAGAAAAAGCTTTTGACAAAATTCAGCACCAATTTATGATAAAACACCTCCAGAAAGTAGGCATAGAGGGAACTTACCTCGACATAATAAAGACCATATATGACAAACCCACAAACATCATTCTCAAGGGTGAAAAACTGAAACCATTTCCACTACGATCAGGTAGAAGACTAGGCTGCCCGTTCACACTGCTATTATTCAACATAACTTTGGACGTTATAGCCACAGCAATCAGAGAAGAAAAGAAATAAAATGAATCCAAATCAGAAAAGAAGAAGTAAAACTGTCACTGTTTGCAGATGTCATGACACTGTACATAGAGAATCCTAAAGATGCTACCAGAAAACTACTAGAGCTAATCAATGAATTTAGTAAAGTAGCAGGATACAAAATTAATGCACAGAAATCTCTTTCATTCCTATACACTAATGATGAAAAATCTGAAAGAGAAATTAAGGAAACACTCCCATTTACCATTGCAACAAAAAGAATAAAATACACAGGAATAAACCTACCTAAGGAAGCAAAAGATCTGTATGCAGAAAACTGTAAGACACTGATGAAAGAAATTAAAGATGATACAAACAGATAGAGAGATATACCATGTTCTTGGATTGGAAGAATCAACGTTGTGAAAATGACTATATTACCCAAAGCATCTACCAATTCACTGCAATTCCTATCAAACTACCACTGGCATTTTTCACAGAACTAGAACAAAAAAATTCACAATTTGTATGGAAACACAAAAGACCCTGAATAGCCAAAGCAATCTTGGAAAGAAAAATGGAGCTGGAGGCATCAGGCTCCCTGACTTCAGACTACACTACAAAGCTTCAATAATCAAGACAGTATGGTACTGGCAAAAGACCAGAAATATATATAAATGGAAGGATAGAAAAGATAGAAAGCCCTGGATAGAAAGCACAGGATAGAAAGCCCAGAGATTAACCCACGCACATATGGTAACCTTATCTCTGATAAAGGAAGCAAGAATATACAATGGAGAAAAGAGAGCCTCTTCAATAAGTGGTGCTGGAAAAACTGGACAGCTACATATAAAAGAATTAAATTAGAACACTCCCTAACATTATACACAAAAATAAACTCAAAATGGATTACCGACCTAAATATAAGGCTAGACCCTATAAAATTCTTAGAGGAAAACTTAGGCAGAACACTCTATGACATAATTCACAGCAAGATCCTTTTTGACCCATCTCCTAGCAAAATGGAAATAAAAACAAAAATAAATAAATGGGACCTAGTGAAACTTAAAAAGGTTTTGCACAGCAAAGGAAACTATAAAGGAGAAAAAATACAACCCTCAGAATGGGAGAAAATATTTGCAAATGAAGTAACTGACAAAGAATTAATCTCCAAGTTTTTCAAGCAGCTCAGGCAGCTCAATATCAAAAAAAGCAAGCAATCCAATCCCAAAATGGGCAGAAGACCTAAATAGACATTTCTTCAAGGAAGACATACAGATTGCCAACAAACACAGGAAAGGATGCTCAACATTACTAATCATTAGAGAAACTGAAATCAAAACTACAATGAGGTGTCACCTCACAACTATCAGAACGGCCATCATCAAAAAATCTACAAACAATAAATGCTGGAGCGAGTGTGGAGAAAAGGGAACCCTCTTGCACCATTGGTGGGAATGTAAATTGATACAGCTACTATGGAGAACAGTATGGAGGTTCCTTAAAAAACTAAAAATAGAGCTACCATATGACCCATCAATCCCACTGCTGAACATATACCCTGAGAAAACGATTATTCAAAGAGTCATGTACCACAATGTTCATTGCAGCACTATTTACAATAACCAGGACATGGAAGCCACCTAAGTGTCTATCAACAGATGAATGGATAAAGAAGATGTGGCACATCTATATAATAGAATATTACTCAGCCATATAAAGAAACACAATTGAATTATTTGTAGTGAGGTGGATGGACCTAGAGACTATCATACAGAGTGAAATAAGAGTAAAAGAAATACCATAAGCTAGCACATATATATGGAATCTGAAAAAAAATGGTTCTGAATTACCTAGGGGCAGGACAGGAATAAAGATGCAGATGTAGAGAATGGACTTGAGGATACGGGGTGGCGGGAGTGTAATCTGGGATGAAGTGAGAGAGTGGCATTGACATATATACTTTCCAAATATAAAATAGCTAGTGGGAAGCAGCTGCATAGCAGAGAGAGATCAGCTCAGTGCTTTTTGACCACCTAGAATGTGGAATAGGAATGGTGGGAGGGAGATGCAAGAGAGAGGAGATATGGGGATATATGTATACATATAGCTGATTTTCTTTGTTATACAGCAGAAACTAAAACAACAATGTAAAGCAATTAGACTCCAGTAAAGATGTTTAAAAAAAAAAAAAAGAATTTGTCAAGAATTATATGTTCACTGTTGAGTAAATGTTGGGAATACTGAAGTGATGGCAATGTCACTCCATTCAGTTCCTTTCCCTATGCTCACAACAATGTGGGAGGGAACAAATATTCAAACAGTTAATAAAATAATATCAGAGAAGTTATGGAAGAACAGCAAAGAAATCAACTAGCTTTGACCTAGTGAGTCTAAGAAGGACTTCCTTAATCTTTTTCTCAAGGGTTCATGACTCTGTCCTTGGCAAAAATGTCAGGCTTCAATTGCTAAATTGGTATTTATAGGAATGAATTTTATACCAAAAAATACATATCATTTAAGAAAATAGTTACAATTGTTGTCTAGCCAGATATAAGAAATTTAGTATAAGTTACAATTTCTCACAGCTTTTTCATCCATCTCAATAATATGTCAGTGTCCATGAATTTGAATATTATGGAAAATTTATTTCTAGAATTTCTATATTAAAATGTGTAATATTCCCAAAGTTTAATTCTTCTTTGTTTGTTTTCCATTTAGTCAAGCTTGTGAAGATGTGCATATGCACAGATAATTGTATATATGATACACACATACGTACATATGCATATGTTTATGTTCACAGAATATCAGGAAAATATCTTACAGATGGCAAAATTTGTAAGTATTCATGAACATATATTCACCTAATTAAAATGCTGATGTTTCATAAAATAAAAATGAGTTACTAATTCTAAACTAAATTTTAAAATTAAATATTGACATGAATAAAGGAGATAGTATTTCTAGAAGTCAACAGCATACTTGAATTTTTACAGGTGGCTTACATGCAATGATATGCTGAATTCATACCATTACACGTGCTCAGGTTTATTCATTATCTATTAAAAGAATACAGAGAGGACTTCCCTGGTGGTGCAGTGTTTAAAAATCCTCTTGCCAATATAGGGGACACGAGTTCAATCCTTGGTCAGGGAAGATCCCACCTGCTGCGGAGCAACTAAGCCCGTGAACCACAACTACTGAGCCTCTGCTCTTGAGCCCATGAACCACAACTACTGAGACTGCGCTCTAGAGCTCATGCTCTGCAACAAGAGAAGCCACCTCAATGAGAAGCCCGTGGACTGCAACAAAGAGTAGTTCCCTCTCTCTGCAACTAGCGAAAGCCTGCGTGCAGCAATGAAGACCTAATGAAGAAAAAAAAAAAAAAAGAATGAGGAGAAATTTTTAAAAAGACCCAGAGAAAATAAATTACAATAAAAATGGATGAAAATTTCTTAAAAGGAGAAATGAAAGAAATTTAGTCAATTATCTGGAAAGAAAGTGTCTATCAGAGTATAAATTTAAATTTTCATAGACTTTTCATTCCTAATTATTTTTTTACTGGTATTTTTATATTTATTTAAAGTCTGAAGAAACTCTTAGGCAGGTATTTATTTTCAATTAGTTCTTTTATTTAATTTTTAAAATTTAATTCTTATTTTATATTGGAGTGTAGTTGATTTACGACATTGTGTTAGTTTCAGGTGTACAACAAAGTGATTCAGTTATACATATATTAATTCTTAATATTTTAAATGATTTCTTGTTCATGGAATTCCCCTCTCCCCCCACAAATACATATTCATAATTTTAATTGATAAAGTAGGCTTCCATATGTGTTTCTTGATTTCTTTAATTAACCAACAAAATATCCTGATTGTTAAAGATTGTTTCCAGTTCTGAATATATGTATAAATTAAAATTATAGATGATGAAGCAAAGTATGGTAGGTAATAGCTATCATGTTGTTTATCATATTATATACATGTCTATATATGATTGTGAATATGTAGATTTACTATATATGTACCAAGAAAAAAATATTGATCACTAGTCATAATTTCTTCCCTGAATCCTGGACCCCTCAATCCAGCTGCTGAATTAAAATTTCTACTTGAAGGTCTCATATGCTTCTTCACATGCTTCACATTTTCAAAACTGGACTTCTGATGTCTCCTCCCTCCACATTATCCCCTGCACAGTTGTCCTGTTTCACTGAATAATAATTCCCTTGCTCTTGTCACCGGGGGCAAACCTTTTAATCATTCTTGTACTTGCTCTTTCTTCCTCACTGGGCATTGAATCCATCAGTAAATCCTCTCAGGTCTACCTTGAAACAAATTCAGAATTCAAGTTTTTCCCACAATCTCCACTCTCACTTCCTTAGTCCAAGTGCCACCATGGTTTACCTCAGTTTTGACAGTGCCTCCTGTCAGGTTTCCCTGCTCCCAGTCTTGTTCTGCTGCAGTCTATTTTATACCTAATTACCAGGTAATATTTTTAAAGTGAATGTCAGTGCATGTTTCTCCTCTCTTCTCATCTGGTGTCCTCTGGACTCAGAGCTAAGCCAAGGTTCTACAAAGGTTTGCATTGCCTACCTACTACATCTGTAACCTTAACTCAGTTACTTCTCTCTTAATCTTTTTCTAATCCACCCATACTGTTTTACTAGCTGTTTCTTTTCTTTTCTTTTTAACATCTTTATTGGAGTATAATTGCTTTACAGTGGTGTGTTAGTTTCTGCTTTATAACAAAGTGAATCAGTTATACATATACATATATTCCCATATCTCTTCCCTGTTGCGTCTCCCTCCCTCCCACCCTCCCTATCCCACCCCTCCAGGAGGTCACAAAGCACTGAGCCGATATCCCTGTGCCATGTGGCTGCTTCCCACTAGCTATCTACCTTACGTTTGTTAGTGTATATATATATACATATATATATATATATATATATATATATATATATATGTATATATATATATATAGCTGTTTCTTAAGACACACCCCAGGCATTCTCTTTCCTCAGGGCCTCTGCATGTGCTTTCCCTTCTTCCTGAAGTGATTTTCCCATACAGTCAAAGGGCTCGGCTCTTACTTTCTTTGTTCAAATCTCACTCTATAAATAGGCCTTCTTAAGACACCGTATGTAAAGTAACACTCTGTTGTCATTCTTAGTTCCCATACTTGATCTCCTTTGCTTTGTGTCATTTATTGCCTCTGTGGAATTATATATTTTTGTTTGTTTTCCCTCTAAAACATGAGCTCCAGCAATGAAACAACTTCTCTGTCCTCTTATGTGCACTGTTCGCAGGGACTAGAATCGTGTCTGGCACAAAGTAAATAGTCAAAATATACCTGTTTATGAATACATGTTTAATTGTTCCTAGATCTTTTATTCATTAATTGCTAAAAATGCTTACTGTGTACTTGATTTGTTCCAAAAGCTGAATGCAGTACAAATTAGTGAAACTTTTACAGAAAATTTGGGTCATGGCTCTGGATGAAATAAGCAGTTTAACTGCACACATAGCCTAAAGAGTAGAAAATTACAAAATGATTTTTCGTTGTACGTAATCAGCTGTACATAATCAGAGAAGTATATCCAAGGTGTATACAAAGAATTCAAATAAATTAAGATCATCATTTCTGCCCATAAACTAAGTGAACAGAAACTTGGACACAAATAATCCAGATGATGCCCTAATAAGATTCTGGGCTCCTGCATCAATCAATTTTGCATTTGTAATGTATAGCATATTGTCTAACACACAATAGCGTTTATTTTTATACAGTCATGAGAGTTGAGTCAAAAAGAATAATATAAAAAATAAGCTTTTTACTTGAATATGAAAGTTTTTAAACCCAATAGATATAGCTATTATTATAAATCCATTTTAATATTTAAATACTTCAAAATTATAAAGTACTTTAAACATAAACACCTTTAAGAATTTTAAAATATTAAATGTATAACAGAAAGGAAATAATTATTTTAATTCTAAAAAATAAATGACAAGAATTTGCAGTTAAGACTTCTTATTTTATTTATTTATTTTTGGCTGCATTGGTCCTTTGTTGTCGTGCACAGGCTTTCTCTAGTTGCAGCGAGCGGGGGCTACTCTTCATTGCAGTACATGGGCGTCTCATTGTGGTGGCTTCTTTTGTTGTGGAGAACAGGCTCTAGGCACATGGGCTTCAGTAGTTGTGGCACGCTGGCTCAGTAGTTGTGGCTCGTGAGCTCTAGAGTGCAGGCTCAGCAGTTGTGGTGTATGAGACTAGTTGCTCTGCAGCATGTGGGATCTTCACAGACCAGAGCTTGAACTCATGTCCCTTTCATTGTCAGGCAGGTTCTTAACCACTGCACCACCAGGGAAGCCCAAGACGTCTTTGTAATTGGATGTAATGTTGGGTAATCAGATGAGAAATAGAGTGATAGAGAGTTTATGGAACACAGATGTGAGAAAAAATGTTGAGGAACTTGAAGGAGAGTCACATAATTGACTAAAATAAAGTATCTTTAAAAGCATAAGAGAGAAAGATTATTTGGGTATTATTATCTTCTGCAGTTTTCAGAGTAACTCCTAGAATGTAAATAAGTAGAAATATAACATTTAAAATAATAGATGACTATTTAAAGATTCAGCCAGCAAAGTTATTAAAATAAATAAAGACAAAATAGGAATTCATAGGAAATATATAAAATGAGGCCAATTAATTGAAAAATATGTTTAAAATAACACTGAATAATAATACAAAATTTATGGAAAATAGAAAAAATGTGGAAAAATGCCAGAGATTAGCCTTGGCATAGGTTTTAACACATGGATATGCTCACAAATAGAAACATAAATACAGCTACACACATGCACTGAACACATACACATATCTCCTGAAATTTGGCCACATATATCTTACTGCCAATCTCTAACTGAATCTAGGTCTTACATTCATGTTAAATTTACCACTTACCATTTCCTAATCCCCAAACCTGCTGTTTCCCATTTTTCCTCTCTCAGGAGATGATAACACCATCCCCTGATAACACCCGCTAACCAGTGATTTAACCAGAAACTTAGTACCCATTTTGACTTCCCCTGATACTGCCCTCCATACCCAATAGGTAAATTATAGGAGTCTGGAGATCAAAGAGGGTAAGTAGGGTTGGCCCCATTTAACCATCACTCTTAGTTACATACTTGGGGAATCTGTGCTCTCCATGTTTGCAGTTTTCAGCATGGTCATCTAGAGGTTCAACTTATAACTGGAAGACTTCAATCAAGGGACAGATTAAGAGTTCCATTAAACATTAAGCTTTAGCTACCACTCAGTTTCTTCAAACACTTTGTTTTAATAGACTAACAGGCAGGGAAATTCACTGAATTAATGCACTGATGTCTCTCTATTTGTACTTCTTTGTTTTGGTGGTAGATGGATATGTGCAAGAGCCACTACCCACAAAGGACATGTTGAACAAGGGCTCAGAGCCCTCATGGAGAAAAGGCTGGCTCACTCCACCATATGTCCCTCCTAGACCATGAGCAGTGTTTGCTAAGGGTGAAGGGAATCTAAGTTGAGGAATATCAGTTGTGATTTCAAGACAAGCAACAGCAAATTGAGCTGCGGTTCATCTTTCTCCTTTTAGATTCTCCTGGAAAAGTGAGGAGTGACAATCTTGGAAGAACTGTTCTCAGATAGGATGTGTATACTAATCGAAAGTGGTGGATCTTATTGGTGCAACTGGTGGACTCTATGGATTCTGTAACATCCAGATATACTCTCCAGAGTGGAGGTCCTTATATCCCTAGTTGCCAGGAGAGTTAGTTAGTAATATCTTAGAGTTGAGTCCCTCTTTGGAAACTGCTCACTGGGGACAACTTATATTCATTAACTGGTTGAGGTTATGGCATGAGTATCAATCTAACATTGATTCAGGACAGGACCAGAGCTCCTTGTGAGATTCACTGAGAACTCTCTTGCATCTGCATCAAATTTGACTTTCATTATGTCCAGAGCTACTTCCCCCAGTTCCCATAGAGCACTGTTATCAGAGCCTTCCTTAACAAACTTCCTGTATTCAAATATCAAAATCTCAGGATACATTTTATGTGGACACATATGAAGGACACATATGAAAATAATATCCTGAACCAAGATGGCAGAGTAGAAGGATGTGCTCTCACTCCCTCTTGTGAGAACACCAGAATCACAACTAGCTGCTGGACAATCATCAATAGGAAGACACTAGTACTCACCAAAAATGATACCCTACATCCAAAGACAAAGGAGAAGGCACAATGAGATGGTAGGAGTGGCGCAATCACAGTAAAATCAAATTCCAAAACTGCTGGGTGGGTGACTCACAGACTGAAGAACATGTATACCACAGAAGTACACCTACTGGAGTGAAGGTTCTGAGCCCCATGTCAGGCTTCCCAACCTGGGGGTCTGGCAATGGGAGGAGGAATTCCTAGAGAATCAGACATTGAAGCCTAGTGGGATCTGATTGCAGGACTTTGACAGGACTAGGGGAGACAGAGACTCCACTCTTGGAGGGCACACACAAAGTAATGTGTGCATTGGGACCAGGGGAAGGAGCAGTGACCCCAGGGAAGACTGAACCAGACCTACCTGCTAGTGTTGGAGGGTCTCCTGCAGAGGCAGGGGGTGGCTGTGGGTCACCGTGGGACAAGGACACTGGCAGCAGAAGTTCTGGGAAGTACTCCTTGGCATGAGCCCTTCCAGAGTCTGTCATTAGCCCCACCAAAGAGCCAAGGTAGGCTCCAGTGTAGGGTTGCCTCAGGCCAAACGAACAACAGAGAGGGAACCAAGCCCCACCCATCAGCAGACAAGTGGATTAAAGTTTTAAAAGCCCCACCAGAGACACAGCCAGCTCTACCCACCACCAGTCCCTCCCATCAGGAAACATACACAAGCCTCTTAGATAGCCTCATCCACCAGAGGGCAGACAGCAGAAACAAGAACTACAATCCTGCAGCCTGTGGAACAAAAACCACATTCACAGAAAGTTAGACAAGATGAAAAGGCAGAGGGCTATGTATCAGATGAAGGAACAAGATAAAACCCCAGAAAAACAACTAAATGAAGTGGAGATAGGCAACCTTACAGAAAATGAATTCAGAATAATGATAGTGAGGATGATCCAGGACCTCGGAAAAAGAATGGAGGCAAAGATCAAGAAGATGCAAGAAATGTTTAACAAAGACCTAGAAGGATTAAAGAACAAACAAACAGAGATGAACAATACAGTAACTGAAATGAAAAATACACTAGACGGAATCAATAACAGAATAACTGAGGCAGAAGAATGGATAAATGACCTGGAAGACAGAATGGTGGAATTCACTTCTGTGGAACAGAATAAAAAAAAAAAAAAAAAAAAAAGAATGAAAAGAAATGAAGACAGCCTAAGAGACCTCTGTGACAATATTAAACTCCACAAAATTTGCATTATAAGGGTCCCAGAAGGAGAAGAGAGAGAGAAAGACCCAAGAAAATATTTGAAGAGATTATAGTCGAAAACTTCCTTAACATGGCAAAGGAAATAGCCACCCAAGTCCGGGAAGTGCAGCAAGTTCCATACAGGATAAACACAAGGAAAAACATGCTGAGACACCTAGTAATCAAATTGGAAAAATTAAAGACAAAGAAAAATTATTGAAAGCAGCAAGGGAAACATGACAAATAACATACAAGGGGACTCCCTTAAGGTTAACAGCTGATTTATCAGCAGAAACTCTACAAGCCAGAAGTGAGTGGCATGATATACTTCAAGTGATAAAAGGGAAGAAACTACAACCAAGATTACTCTACCCAACAAGGATCTCAGTCAGATTGGATGGACAAATCAAAAACTTTACAGACAAGCAAAAGCTAAGATAATTCAGCACCACCAAACCAGCTCTACAACAAATGCTAAAGGAACTTCTCTAAGTGGGAAACACAAGAGAAGAAGAGGACCTACAAAGACAAACCCAAAACAATTAAGAAAATGGTCATAGGAGCATACATATTGATAATTACCTTAAACATGAATGGATTAAATGCTCCAACCAAAAGACACAAGCTTGCTGAATGGTTACAAAAACAAGACCCACATATATGCTGTCTACAAGAGACCAAATTCATACCTAGGGACACATACAGACTAAAAGTGAGGAGATGAAAAAGATATTCCATGCAAATGGAAATCAAAAGAAAGCTGAAGTAGCAATAATCATATCAGATAAAATAGACTTTAAAATAAGGAATGTTACAAGAGACAAGGAAGGACACTACATAATGATCAAGGGATCAATCCAAGAAGAAGATATAACAATTATAAATATATATGTACCCAACATAGGAGCACCTCAATACATAAGGCAACTACTAACAGCTATAAAAGAGGAAATCAACAGTAACTCAATAATAGTGGGGGATTTTAACACCTCAGTTACACCAATGGACAGTCATCCAAAATGAAAATAAATAAGGAAACAGAAGCTTTAAATGACACAATAGACCAGATAGAGTTAATTGGCATTTATCGGTCATTCCATCCATAAACAGCAGATTACACATTCTTCTCAAATGTGCACACAACATTCTCCATGATAGATTATACCTTGGGTCACAAATCAAGCCTCAGTAAATTTAAGAAAATTGCAATCATATCAAGCATCTTTTCTGACCACAATGTTATGAGATTAGAAATGAATTACAGGGAAAAAAACATTAAAAAAGCACAAACACATGGAGGGTAAATAATATGTTACTAAATAATCAAGAGATCACCGAAGAAATCAAAGAGGAAATCAAAAAATACCTAGAGACAAATGACAATGAAAACATGACAATCCAAAACCAATGTGATGCAGCAAAAGGAGTTCTAAGCGGGAAGTTTATAACTATACAAGCTTACCTGAAGAAACAAGAAAAATCTCAAAAAATCTAACATTACACCTAAAGGAACTAGAGAAAGAAGAACATAAAGAACCCAAAGTTAGCAGAAGGAAAGAAATCATAAAGATCAGAGCAGAAATAAATGAAATAGAAACAAAGAAAACAATAACAAAGATCAATAAAACTAAAAGCTGGTTCTTTGAGAAGATAAACAAAATTGATAAACCATTAGCCAAACTCATCAAGAAAAAGAGGGAGAGGACTCAAATCAATAATATTAGAAGTGAAAAAAGGGAAGTTACAACAGACACCACAGAAATACAAAGCATCCTAAGAGACTACTACAAGCAAGTCTATGCCAATAAAATGGACAACCTGGAAGAAATGGACAAATTTTTATAAAGGCATAACCTTCCAAGACTGAACCAGGAAGAAATAGAAAATATGAACACACCAATCATAAGTAATGAAATTAAAACTGTGATTAAAAACCTTCCAACAAACAAAAGTCCAAGACCAGCTGGCTTTACAGGTGAATTCTATCAAACATTTAGAGAAGAGTTAACACCCATCCTTCTCAAATTCTTCCAAAAAATTACAGAGGAAGGAACATTCCCAAACTCATTCTATGAGGCCACCATCACCTTGATACCAAAACCAGACAAAGATACTACAAAAAAAGAATATTACAGACCAATGTCACTGATGATTATAGATGCAAAAATCCTCAATAAATTCCTTGCAAACAGAATCCAACAGCACATTAAAAGGATCATACACCATGATAAAGTGGGATTTATCCCAGGGATGCAAGAATTTTTCAATATACGCAAATCAATCAATGTGATACACCATATTAACAAACTGAAGAATAAAAAGCATATGATAGTCTCAATAGATGCAGAAAAGGCTTTTGACAAAATTCAACACCAATTTATGATAAAAACTCTCCAGAAAATGGGCATAGAGGGAACCTACCTCAACATAATAAAGGCCGTATATGACAAATGCACAGCAAACATCATTCTCAATGGTAAAAAATTGAAAGCATTTCCTCTAGGATCAGGAGCAAGACAAGGATGTCCACTCTCACCACTATTATTCAACATAGTTTTGGAAGTCCTAGCTAGGGCAATCAGAGCAGAAAAAGAAATAAAAGGAGTACAAATTGGAAAATAAGAAGTAAAACTGTCACTGTTTGCAGATGACATGATACTATACATAGAGAATCCTAAAGATCCCACCAGAAAGGTACTAGAGCTAATCAATTAATTTGGTAAAGTAGCAGGATACAAAATTAGTGCACAGAAATCTCTTGCATGCCTATACACTAATGATGAAAAATCTGAAAGAGAAATTAAGGAAACACTCCCATTTACCATTGCAATAAAAAGAATAAAATACCTAGGAATAACCTTACCCAGGGAGACAAAAGACCTGTATGCAGAAAAACTATAAGACACTGATGAAAGGAATTAAAGCTGATACAAACAGATGGAGAGATATACCATGTTCTTGGATTGGAAGAATCAATATTGTGAAAATGACTATATTACCCAAAGCAATCTACAGATTCTATGAAAACCCTGTTAAATTATCAGTGGCCTTTTTTACAAAACTAGAACAAAAAATCTTAAATTTGTATGGAGACACAAAAGACTCCAAATAGCCAAAGCATTCTTGAGGAAAAGAAAACAGAGCTGGAGGAATCAGACTCTCTGACTTCAGACTATACTACAAAGCTACAGTAATCAAGACAATATGGTGCTGGCACAAAAACAGAAACATAGATCAAGGGAACAAGATAAGAAGCCCAGAGATAAACCCACACACCTATGGTCAACTAATATATGACAAAGGAGGCAAGGATATACAGTGGAGAAAACAGAGTCTCTTCAATAAGTGGTAAAACTGGACAGTTACATGTAAATGAATGAAATTAGAACACTCCCTACCACCATACTGAAAAATAAACTCAAAATGGATTAGCAACCTAAATGTAACACCAGACACTATAAAATCTTAGAGGAAAACATAGGAATAACACTCTTTGTCATAAATCACAGCAAGATCCTTTTTGATCCACCTCCTAGAGTAATGGAAATAAAAACAAAAATAAACAAATGGGACCTAGTGAAACTTCAGAGCTTTTGCACAGCAAAGGAAACCATAAACTAGATGAAAAGACAGACCTTAGAATGGGAGAAAACTTTTGCAAATTAATCAATGAACAAAGGATTAATCTCCAAAATATATAAACAGCTCATGCAGCTCAATATTATAAAAGCAAAAAACCTAATCCAAAAATGGGCAGAAGACCTAAATAGACATTTCTCTAAAGGAGACATACAGAGGCCAAAAAGCACATGAAAATGTGCTCAACATCACAATTATTAGAGAAATGCAAATCGAAACTACAATGAGGTATCACCTCACACCACTTAGAATGGGCATCATCAGACAATCTACAAACAACAAATGCTGGAGAGGGTGTGGAGAAAAGGAAACCCTCTTGCACTGTTGGTGGGAATGTAAATTGATACAGCCACTAAAGAGAACAGTATGGAGGTTCCTTAAAAAACTAAAAATAGAACTATCATATGATCCAGAAATCCCATTACTGGGAATATGCCCAGAGAAAATCATAATTCAAATAGACACATGCACCTCAATGTTCACTGCAGCACTGATTATAATAGCCAGGTCATGGAAGCAACCTAAATGCCCATCGACAGACAACTGGATAAAGAAGATGTGGTACATATGTACAATGGAATATTACTCAGCCATAGGAAGGAAAGAAATTGGGTCCTTTGTTGAGACGTGGAAGAATCTAGAGACTATCATACAGAGTGAAGTAAGTCAGAAAGAGAAAAACAAATATTGCATATTAATGCATGTATGTGGAACCTAGAAAAATGGTACAGATGAACAGGTTTGTAGGGCAGAAACCGAGACACAGATGTAGAGAAAAAACATATGGACACCAAGGGGGAAAAGTCGTGGGTGGGTGAGGGGGTTTGTGTGATGTCTTGGGTGATTGGGATTGACATGTATACACTGATGTGTATAAAATTGATGACTAATAAGAACCTGCTGTATAAAAAAATAAAATAAAATGAAAAAATAAAAAAAAAGAAAAGAATATCCTGCTGCTAGTTACACTTCAGTGGATTACCCACATAAGAAAATATGATTCCTCATAACTAGGATTATCCTTGTAACTTTTGGTTTGAAATTTATGTCAATCAGGGTATGCTTCAGGATACTGTAACAAGGAATCTATGAAAGACAGTGAATACAAAAGGATAAGATTTTACCTCTCTTATCTTCTGAGAGGAAAAGAGATTGGCTATTGAGGTTTAGTTGAGCAACGTGTTTGATGATAGCATCCAGCGACCAAGACTCTTTCCTAGTATTCTGCTCTCATTACCCCATGGTTTCCAACTTGTGGTCTAGGATGGATATTCTAGCTACTTCCTTCATGACTTTTGCTCAGTCAGCAGGAAGTAGTAAAGTAAAAAGAGAAGCCATGTCCTTTCTCTTAAGAGCATGATTCTTAAGTTGCACACAATATTTCTCCCCAGTGCCATTTACCAGAACATAGTCAAATGGCCTCATTAAACTGCAAAGAAGTCTGGAAAGTGTAGTGTTTAGCTACATTTAACTGGTCCTGGGTAAAATTTCTATTATTATAGAAGAAAAGTAAACCAACATATTGGAACAAGTGACAGTCTTGTCACAGATCTCATATTTGTAACTATTGCTTTTTTTCTCTTCTCTAGGTGTTTTCACATTTATGGCATTTCTCCTGATTATTTGCAACCTAGGACTTACACCATACCATGGTTTCAGCTCTTTTGGAGAGTGACTGCTCATATAAATAATGCCCTCCCCTCCTTATTCACTTAAAGTTAATTTCCAATATTTCATTTAGCATATGAATTAAATTGGGTAGTTTGAACACACCATTCAATATTATAGAAGTGTATTAACATTTTTTACCTGTGCTTTCAGTGATTTCATTATTATGTAATTGCTAGCACTCATATTTAGTTAAATGGGACATACTCATTTTGATTAAAAAAAAATTTAAGGATAAATGAGAAAACTTTCTTGATTTTTTTCCAAGTATTTTTAAGTGCAGCAGACCTATAATTTTCATAATCTCATTGTATTTTATGGTAAAAACTTTTAAAAGCTGAGGACCTCTGAAATATATTTGTGTTCATATCAATCAGAATATATTCATTGTTTTCATTTATTTGTGCACTCTAAATTCAGTTAATATAATAATTAAAGTATAATTAAAAGGAGGTTAGGTTTTACAAAATTCTGCTTCTAAGTACATTCATTCATTGGGGAAATATTAAGAACCTAGTATCTAGCAGGAATGTGTCTAAAATCTGGAAATATATACAGCAGAGAACAGGAGCAAGTCCTTTGTTTCATTGAATTTAATTCTAGTGAAGATAAACAATAAACAAATTAAGAAATAATTTTTTTAAGGAAGTTAAATGGAAAAAATAAATTAGAGCAAGAGGGAGAGAGTAGGAGGCTGATATTATTATATATAGGCAGGGTAGTTATTAATAAGTTCTCTCAGAGGGTGTAATATTTAAGAAGGGAATTGCATAAATGAAAGAAATCATCATCATGTATAATCGAGGGCCTTATCTACCTAACTGAACCTATACCATAGAATACATTATTATCATTCTGATATAGATTTAAAAACTGATATACATAATATTTGATGGTATGAGGGCTTAAGCTCAAGGACAGATAGTCCAGCTCTTAGAAAAAGATTCTTACTGCCAAAACTACCTTTCTGTCTAACTAAGCTTAATTTAAACAAACAAACAAATGAACAAAAAACTAAATACATAATGCTGTGTTCTTTTTTTAAGTGATGGTATTTGTGAGTGCCAAATGTCATTGTTATTAATAAATGAGATATCCAAATATGCTTTCTTTTTAAAGCTGTTATCATTCTTCTGGGTTTGGATTACTTAAATTATAAATTAATTTTGTTTTAATAAAATTCCATGTTATCAATAGATATCGCTGGTCTACAAGAAAATTGGAATTAGTGTTTTCACATAAAATTGTTTCAGACTTAGAATGACATATTTCATTTTATTTCATTGATGGCATGTCTTTTCTCAAAATATCTTGATTCTGAATCTCAGCTTTCAAGTTAAGAGATTCAAATTATTATATTTTTCTTGTGATGATAACTTTTAAGATATAAAAAAATGATCAAAAAGGAAATGTATAACTATGAGGTGATGGGTATTAACTTATTATATAATTTCTCAATATATACATATAGCAAATCATCATGTTGTACACCCAAAACTAATACAATGTTGTATGTCAAGTATATCTCAATAAAACTGAAAAAAAAAAAAAGTACCAGGGACTTCCCTAGTGGAACAATTGTTAAGAATCCACCTGCTAATGCAGGAGACAGGAGTTCGATCCCTAGTCCGGGAAGATCTCACATGTTGCAGAGCAACTAAGCCCATGTGCCATAACTAATGAGCCTTTGCTCTAGAGCCCACGTGCCACAACTACTGAGCCCATATGCCACAACTACTGGAGCCCGCGTGCCTAGAGCCCATGCTCCACAACAAGAGAAGCCACCACAATGAGAAGCCCGCACACCACAATGAAGAGTAGCCCCAGCTCGCTGCAACTAGAGAAAGCCCGTGTGCAGCAATGAAAACCCAATGCAGCCAAAAATAAATAAATAAATTAAAAAATATCAGAATATCACTTGAATGTCAGCTTAAAAAGCACAACTAACATCTAAAAATTAAAAATATATATGTTGTAGTTTTCATTTAAAGAAAACACTCAACACAGATTGAATTTAGCCTGCCTCTTTTTCTCAATTAACTTGTGAATATTTTCAGAGAGAAGTCTAATGTACGTATTAGACTGAAATATTGACAGAATATAATGAGACTAAGTAGGGGAAGAAATAAAGGTCATCAAGAGTTGGAGTTTAATAATGAAATTAGAAAATCATAACAACATATATTCAAAATTTTCTATGTGCTAACATGTTTATAAAAACATTTAACCTATATAGTTCTAATAATATCCTAAAATAGTTAATATATTTTCCCATTTTATTGATGAACAAATAGAGATATAGTGATGTCAATAATTTTCCCAACATGATACAAATAATGCATAGCAGAGCTGCACTTCTAACCAACATCGTCTGTATTTAAAGTCTACGGGAAAGAATTATCCTTGATGCTAGGTGAGAAAATGTTTAAAAACACGTGTGTACAACGTGCAGTTTTCCAGCCAGAAAACACAGTTTAAAAAAATGGGAGAACTAGAATGATGCAGTTCATCTAGTACAGTGTGGATAAGAATTGTCTTGTGGGGCAGTAATTACTAAACTAAAATCTGCAAAAGAAGTGAGAATACACAAAATTAGATTTGTTTCAAGGGTCTTAGATGTGCTTATTGAATCATCCTTAATTGCACAGCTGAGCAAGCTGGATGAGGAAAGTTTGTAAAATTAATCATACAAAGTTTGATGTAAAATACTCTATCTGGAGCTAAGTTTTTACAAGACCACATAGCAGCTAAGTAGAAGAGAATAAGAAAAATCGAAAATAATATAATCTTAGGTTTGTCTTTTGCATCTCTAAGGAAAAAAAAATGGAAATGAGAGAAGCAGAGCAATAAAACATCACTGTTAATCAGCCATTTGTCCCAGGTTCTCTCTTTATCAAAGGAAATGGCATAAGATGCTTGAGGATTGGATGCAATTTTATCAAGAACTTAGAAATTTTATCAATAACTTTTTTTTACAAGAATAAACATTTTTATTCATTCATTTAATTCAAAAACACCTATTAAGTCCCTGCTATGTGCTAAGGGCCATGCTTGAGGCTAGGAACAGATCAAAGACCCACACAATTCCTCTTCTCAGAGTTAAGTGGGAAGATAGGCATTGAACAAGTAATTTAGAAATCAAACACATTATTATTCAGTATTACACACATGTGTGCCAAACCATAAAGAGAAGCAAAGGAATGATTATCATGAAATTCAAGCCTACAGTGTGATGAGTTGTAGGGGTAAGACAGGAATAAAGACACAGACCTACTAGAGAATGGACTTGAGGATATGGGGAGGGGGAACGGTAAGCTGGGACAAAGTGAGAGAGTGGCATGGACATATATGCACTACCAAACGTAAAATAGATAACTAGTGGGAAGCAGCCGCATAGCACAGGGAGATCAGATCGGTGCTTTGTGACCATCTAGAGGGGTGGGATAGGGAGGGTGGGAGGGAGGGAGATGCAAGAAGGAAGAGATATGGGAACATATGTATATGTATAGCTGATCACTTGGTTATAAAGCAGAAACTAACACACCATTGTAAAGCAATTATACTCCAATAAAGATGTTAAAAAAAAAAAAAAGATAGCTACAACTCATCACACTCTAGTCTTTGTTACTGACATATGAATTCTTGGGAAAAGGATGGAGAAAACTGGTTAACACTCTAGATTCTAGAATCTAGAATGGCAGCTCACTGACCTTCTTGAAATATATTTAGAATATATCCTTATGTATCCTTAAAAACTATTAAGGACCCCAAACATCTTTTTGTGGATGTTTTAACTGTAAAAGTGTATGATCTTAGGGATTAAAATTTAGAAATATTTAAGCTTCGTTATCTGTCTTAGTTATTAATTCACTTTAAATAACTATAATAAACAGGACAACAAAAATAATATTTAAAAACCCATTTTCCAGAGCAAAAATTTTTAATGAGAAAAAGTGGCTTTATGTTATACTTTTGCCTGTCTCTTTAATGTCTGGCACCATAAGACAGCTGGATTATTATAACTGTTTCTATATCCAGTCTTTTGTGACATCACCCATCACATAGCTCTTGCTAGACTTTGCTGTACTCTCCTGAGAGATTGAAAAAGGCAGATATCATCTTAGTATTATTATGAAAAATTTTCACCTCCTGGACCCCTGAATTGTAGCAGAGTCCACACTGATAACTGCTGGAACAATACCCTGACAGAGAGTAAATGTTTAAATAATGCTTTTGAAAGAAAGAACATGTACCTGAGCTGCAACTTGCCATGAAAGTTAGTCCTGAAATTGTATTAACTGCCATACTGAGAAATAATAAATTAGACAAGTCTCTGTGTTCAGACTGCCACATTCATCAAAACTCCTCTGGCTAAGAATTCTTGAGGGAATTGATCTCTCTTATAATGACCTAAATCTTAGGGTAAGAGAAAAAGACTGAAGGAAAAAATAAGTGATGTAAAACTTCAACACAAATATGTATGTAGGAATGACACTCATCTAAAAAGATTTTTGAACTCTTAATAGTAAAACTAGTTAGGATTCTAGCCTACAGGATGTAACCCTCAAAGACATCAAAATGTTTATTCCGATATCAGTAACATTTTATTGGCCATCTATTATATGTATATTATAGTACATACCATTAAAGATTGTATTAAAGTTTGAGATACATAATACACAATTATATAGAATCTTAACTAGAAACTACCAAACTGTAATATATTTATAAAGTTTAAGTGAACTTAAATAAATTTAACTTAAAATTATGACAACAATGTTAACATTTGAGAATAAAAGGAACAGTTTTCTACTATAGAATCTTCATGAAAGTCATTTAAAAATAATTACTTTTTGTTGTGCCATTTTCCTTTCTCAGTGTAATCTCTGCCTAATATAAAATATCAAAATCTTAATGTCATAGATCCTGGGAAAGGTGCTTTACTACTTCAACCTTTTCAATATTCTACATTTTGATTGCCCTGGCCTTCCACCCCACTTATAGTTTACAGTCTCAGTGAACTGTGGGGAAGAAATTAGATTGCCAAGGAAAAAAAAAAATCACAAAATGCTAAAGATTAAAGTTGTAATCTGTAAGTATTAAATTGTCTTACTTTATTCACTAAGGTTAAGGACTATTAATGATTTGGGTGGTCATAAATTGGGACAGATTTTGAACTAAACAAACATAATTCTGTTATGCTTTAAATTGGTTAATTATATGCTGTGTATTACACACGATTGCATGTGTGTAAGAAATAGCACTTTATAGGATAGAGTCTATTTTCTGTTTGGTTGTCAGGCTTGTGCCATATTCTCAAAGCGAGGATTCAAATTCAAATGTACAGAGGAAGAGGCACAATTGCTATGTTGAAGCAACTCTAACTCTAAACCTATCCTGTCATGGTCAGAGAGTCGTGAATGGTTTGTGAGAACTGCAAATAGCAGCTATACTTGACTAAGGGAAAAAGAGAAAGTGAATATGGGTGGCAAATACCACTCTTTAAAATACAGGGCAATTTCATGGAATGTAACATTGATGTTGATTGCTGAGAAAAGGCTGTTATAGTTAGATCAGAAAATCAGAAGAAGAGGGGTTTGATTTGAAGAGCTTTATACTAGGCTGAAAAGAAGACAAAATATGAAATTGGAGTGGCAGGAAAAGTTGCTCTACAAGGCTAGCTCTGCACTTACATTCAAACTCAGGGGAAACAATCCTATCAGACAAAGAAAGCCCGCAGGTTCTACTTGCTCTTGAATGCATTCACTTGGATTTTATTTTCTGCCTTCTCCTCTTCTCCCTTTCTCTATATGCATTTGCAGATGTATATATCTATCTTCATTAAAACTCAATCAAGAAGAACATTTGTATTGCTAGCTGAGAAGCAGTTTTCATGGCTTGGTAAACAAACTGCTTTCTTCTGTGTATATTATTGTAATGTAACTCAGGGAATGGCATGAGATAAGACATTTGTTTCCATGCTTTCTTTAACCCCAGAAACTTAAGAAATGGGTAAAGTAAAATGTATATGTATGAGGACTTAAAGATTGAATAATTATTGTGTCTGTGAAAACTTCAATAATTCATGCGTGGGAAGATAGTACTTTCTGGTAACTGTATGCACTCTAAAGCATATTTTTTGATTCCCAGAAAAGCAATGACATGTTTTCTCAAAAAAATCACTCGAACTATTTATTGGGAAAAAAGTTAACATGCCAGTTTGTTTGCTAATCCACAAAATTCCTCCAAAAAACAATAACATATTGTATATCTTTGCATTTGTTTGAAAAATCATGTATGGGAAGAGGGATATTTATTAAAGCACAAAGCATTCACTGAGATTTTATGTCCAAGTTGTACCCAAGATTGCAGAGGAAAAGGATGTTAGTGTTGTGTATTGTCAGTAGAGGTCATATCCATTGCTTTACTATAGATCCTGCAAAAAAAAATCATAGACTCTTGATAGCAGGTTATATTGGCACATAAGAAATTAAATATATAATTGTATTTTCTATGAAATATTTTTAGTTCAAGTAATTTTATAATTTCAAAGATAGAGCTTCCATAATTATATATTTTTTAAAAAAACATCAGCTTTTTTCTTTAAGAATTTATCACAAACTTCTCAAAGTAAATAATTTATAACATTTTAATACATCACAAAATATAAACACAGATTCCTTTTTATGAAATGAATCCATATAAATATTAATTACTTATATAATTCTAATTAAATGTATTCATATAAAATATCTATTTCAATATAGATGGACTATAAAACATTGAATCTCTCCATGTATAAATTGTCATTAAAATAATTACTGTTAGATCTAAAGGGAAAAATTGGGAGCAACACACTAATAATAGGGAACTTAAACAAACCTCTAACACACATAGAAGGAACATACCTCAGTATAATAGAGGCCAAATATGACAATCCCACAGCTAACATCATACTCAAGGGTGAAAAGCTTAAAAGCTAATCCCTCACTCTCACCACTCTTATTCAAAATAATATTGGAAGTTCAGGCCAGAGCAATGCGGCAAAAAAATAAAATTGAAAGGAAAAAGTAAAACTGTCACTGTTTGCAAATGACATGATACCATATATAGTAAACCATTAAGACGCCACCAAAATCCTATTAGAAATAATAAGCAAATACAGTAAAGTTTCAGGGTACAAAATCAACATAAAATATAATGTGTTCCATACACTAATAGTGAGCTAGCAGAAAGATAAGTTAAGAAAACAAGCCCATTTATAATTGCAACATAAAGCAATACCTAGGAATAAATCTAACTAAAGAGGTAAAAGACCTGTATACACTGAAAACTATAAGACACTGAAAGAAACTGAAGAAGAAATGGAAAGATATTCTTTTCTCATGAATTAGAAGAATTAACATTGTTAAAATGTTCATATTACCTAAAGCAATCTACAGATTCAAAGAAATCGCTATCAAAATCCCAAAGACACTTTTTACAAAAATAGAACACAAAGTTCTAAAATTTATATGGAACCATGGAAGACTCCAAATAGGCAAAGCAATTCTGAGAAAAAAAGAACAAAACTGCAGTTATCACCCTCACAAATGAGCAAAGAATATGCAATTGAGAAAGGACAATCTGTTCATTAATTGCTGCTGGGAAAACTGGACAGCCACATGCCTAAAAAAGAAACTAGACCACTATCTCACACCATACACAAAAATCAACTCAAATCAAATTAAAGACTTAAATGTAATACTTGAAATAATAAAATTCCTAGAAGAAAACATAGGTAGTAAGCTTTATCTAATTTTTAATTTTTTTAATTTTATTTATTTTTTATAATTGAAGTATAGTTGATTTGCAATATTATATTATTTTCAGGTATACAACATAGTGATTCAGTATATTTATATATTTTTCTCTATTTAAAGTTATTATAAAATATTAGCTATATTCCCAGTTCTGTACAATATATTCTTGTACCTTATTTATTTTATACATAGGAATTTGTACATCTTAATGCACTACACCTATCTTGCCCCTCCCCCCTTCCATCTCCCCTGACCCCACTGGTAACCACTAGTTTGTTCTCTGTATCTGTGATTCTGTTGCTGGTTATGTTATATTCATTTGTGTGTTTTATTTTTTAGATTTCACATATAACAGACAACATACAGTATTTTTCTTTCTCTATCTGACGTGTTTTACTAAGGATAAATCCTGCCAGGTATATCCATGTTGCTGCAAATGGCAAAATTTCATTTTTATGGCTGAGTAACATTCTACTGTGTGTGTGTGTGTGTGTGTGTGTGTGTGTGTGTGAATGCACACACACACACACACACACACACACACACACACCCTACATCTTCTTTATCCATTCATCTGTTGATGGACAATTTAGTTGCTTCCATATCTTAGCTATTATAAATAATGCTGCTATGAACATTGCGGTACATGTATCTTTTCAAATTAGTGTTTTTGTTTTCTTTGGATATATACTCAGGAGTAGAATTGATGGATTATATGGTAGTTCTATTTTTAGTTTTTTAAGGAAGGGGAAGGGGGCGTGAACAAAAAGTGCCCACGGAACTGAGAAGGCATCTTGAGACCAAAAAACAAGGCTGGCAGGCAGCTCCCTATAATCAATAGATCTGCTCATTTTAGGGTAACTTACTCACAAGGTGAGATTGAATTTGGGCTATACTCCACACTGCTGAGGAGCCATTGGGACAATTTTATAGTTAACCTAGAATATGGGGGTAGGTACTGGGAAACAGGACTTACATTCCTAAGTCAAGATTTATGAATGGGTATCTAGTCTCGTGGGTACAGGAAATACATTACTGAAGGTTTTCACCATTGTTTGGGAACTAGCAGAGCATAGAGGCTATCTGGGCCTGATGATTATTAAATGATATCTATTAATACAAAGCCATGATGACAGAGAAGAGATTTGTTCAAGTACAGCCCTGGGTAGGGTCAGCAGAAGGACAGGAGAAACTGTAAGGGCCCAAGATGTCCTCAGTTATGCTAACAGTTATGTACTTACATACTGTTTTCCATAGTGGCTGCACCAGTTTACATTTCCACACCAGTGCACTAGGATTCCCTTTTCTCCACATCCTCATCAACACTTGTTATCTGTAGACATTTTGATAATAGCCATCTGACAGGTATGAGCTAATAACTCACTGCAGTTTTAATCTGCATTTCTAGAGAGCCCAAAAATAAACCCATATACTTATGGTCAATTAATCTATGATGAAGGAGGTAAGAATATACAATGGAGTAAAGTCAATCTCTTCAATAAGTAGTGCTGGAAAAACTGGACAGCTACATGTAAAAGAATTAAATTAGAATATTTTCTCACAACATATACAAAAATAAACTCAAAATGGATTGAAGATCTAAATTTAGTACCAGAAACCATAAAACTCCTCAAAGAAAACATAGAACACTCTTTGACATATATCATAACAGTATTTTCTTGGATCTGTCTCCTAACGCAAAGGAAACAAAAGCAAAAGTAAACAATGGGATCTAAGTAAACCTAAATCTCTTGCACAGCAAAGGAAACCATTGACAAGACAAAAAGGCAACCTACTGAATGGGGGAAGATATTTGCAAACTATATACAAATAAGAGGTGGTTACCTAAAATATATAAAGAACTCATACAACTTAACAAAAAAAAAAGCAATTTAATTTAAAAATGAGCAGAGGAGCTGAATAGACATTTTTCCAAAGAAGGCATACAGATGGCCAGCGCACACATGAAAAGATGCTCAACAACACTAATTATTGGGGAAATGCAAATCAAAACAACAATGAGATATTACCTCACACACATTAGAATTGCTAATATCAAAAAATGATAACAAGTTTTGGTGAGAATGTGGAGAAAAGGGAACACTCATACACTATTGGTGGGAATGTAAAGTGGTGCAGCCACTATGGAAAACAGAGTGGAGATTGTTAAAAAATTTAAGAATAGAACTACCATATGATCCAGCTATTCCAGTTCTGAATATTTATCCAAAGAATATGAAAACACTAACTCTCAGTTATATGTACCCCTCTGTTATTCACAGCATTATTTACAATAACCAAGATATGGAAACCACACAAGTGCCCATCAATAGGATGAATTGATAAAGAAGAAGTTATACACACACACACACACAATGGAATACTGTTCAGCCATAAAAAAAGAGGAAATCTTGAAATTGCAGCAACAGGATAGACTTTGAGGGTATAATGCTGAGTGAAATATGTCAGGCAAAGAAAGACAAATACCATGTGATTTCACTCATGTGTAGAATGTAAAACAACAAATAAGCAAACAAGATAAATAAACATACCAAATCAAACAAAAACAGACACTAGAAACAGAGAACAGTAGTGGTTACCAAAGTGAGAGGGATTGTTGGGAGGGTGAAATGGGTAAAGGGAGTCAACTGTATGGTGGAGGGATGGAAACAAAATTTTTGGTGGTGAACCCAGTTAGTGTACACAGAAATAGAAATATAATGTTATACACATATAATGTTGTAAACTAGTGTTACCTCTATAAAAAGATAAAATATAACCATAATTAATATCATATCTTTAAAGATACTGAGACAAGTCTTGAAACTCAGATGTTTTTTTCAAAATATATAAACTAGCTTGTTTTTGTTTGGGATAATAACAAAGAACTCAAAACACTTATTTTTAAAACTGCTGCACTTACTAGTTCATCTGTCTTACCATCACTGCTACCTTTTATTTTTACCATATTCAGTTCCTTTCAGGCTTAGCTTTATGGCTGCAGCTGGAATGACCATCTTCTCCTTAATTCCCTCAGCCAATAATTGAAGTATATGTGACTATGGTGATATATTATTAAAATAATCACAGAATTATTATCATCATCACCACTTATTCACTTACCTTAGGGCTTTCTTTTATTAAAAAGAGATAAATTGTGTCATAAAACACATACTTTGTAAATTAAACTATACCAACAATCAGTAAACTTTTCTGAAAAGCAAATAGGCTTTAAAAATGTTTGTGTTAGGCTTCTACTCCATAAATATTGATATAATCATGATGAAAATGGTGATAAGTGAATATAATTTAAGCAGTGTTTCTAGGCTCTTTCTTATTCTCTTTCGAAATAGTTTCTTGTTTTTCCGCATCTCATTGTGTGCACGTCTTGTGGTGGAACCAGAGTTTTACATCTTCCCACAGTGTAAAAGAGTCAAGAATTTCTCTAAAGTACCCTCTACCTGAGTAGCCAAGACCCTTCTTTGCTGAAGCTGAGAGAGATGGGGGAGGAACAATCAGATCTCTCCTATTTTTCTGCTTCCTTGGATCTTTAGCTTCCAAACACTGGTACCTCAGACAGCTATGCAATCTCGGATGGCGAAGGTTCTCTCAGAGTGAACGTGAGTAGAGAGAGTTACTGATGTAAGAAATAACTTCTTCATAGGTGCTTGGGCTTCCATATAAAAACCCAGATACTATCTACCCCAGCCCATCAGTAATGAAGCAGGCACTGACTATTCATCCTCCATTGCCTCTTCCTCCAGTGTCGTAATAATCACTGTCATGGCTCTATTGAACCAGAATAAACAAGGGAGCTTAGGGAGAATATAAGTCATGGTCCCAGGGCCCAGAGCCCAATGGACAGAGTGCAGAGGGAATCAAGGAGTGGGGGAAGGGGAAGAAACTGGAGGCCATGCTAGAATCAGAAACACTCTGACATGAAGATTTATGTTCTTTTTCTAGGTAATAAAATTTCTCTTTCACAAAATCATTTTATTCCCGCTCCCCTAAGTAAAGGGTATTAAATGGAAGAAGTAATCTAGATTCTGGAACAGAGGACAGAAGACTAGCTTTAGAACCTTTGAGTAGGTGTTACTTAACTATCCCTTGATCTTGAGTGACAGAAGCACGATTTTATAGTAGACTTCGTTTTCTATTGAATCTGATTGGTGGAAAAGCATGATTGTCCATTTGACAAGCCCGCTTTATATTCCAGTGAAGAGTCTCTGTTAACTTGCAGAAATTAAACATATCTCGGCTATTGGAAAAATGAGCAATTTATGAAGTGATGATAGTTTAAGCAATTTTAAAGACTAAGTAAGAGTTGTCCACCCATCCATGCATAGGATTGTGGAAATAGGAACCCAGATGTGCTTCCTCTAACTGGCTAAGAGTCAAGGATTTACCTACTAAGTGGGCTTCTTTCTGCCTTAGCAGTCATGTCCCCCCAGCTAGATACAATTAAGTAGATAATTGGGCCAAAACAATCTTATCAATAGCAATAGGTTCACTCTCTAAAACCAATTTTGAATTATTTTAATCATTCATGTTTCTCTTAAAATTATAAATACCAAACAACATATTCCATAAAGGATTCAATAGGAATGGATAAATGATGGATATATCAGAGGATTGTTATAGGGTGTAGACCAATACTATTTCAACTTAGCAACACCCATGCTACTCTCACAATTAAGGACACTAGATTTATTAATTCCCTTCATTTTACAAATCTGAATTCAAAATCTAGATAATAATGTTTTTGGAAAGGCAACATCAATTCACTTACCTTTGTGCAACTCTAGAAACATGCAAATCTACCAAACTCTGAGCTCTATGAGGGTAGAAAACTGACAAGCATACTATTTCCCTATCACTGGTCTTTAATATGTATTTGTTGAATAAATGAAGAAGAGAAAACAAAGAAAGAAAATATTCCTTATACTGTAATACCAAAAATGGCAGAATTTTTCTGTCTTCTTTTTTTTTTTTTTTTTTTAATCCACTGTTCTATCCCAGGAATCTAAACTGTTATATGGCACATAGAAGGTAGTCATTAGAACATGTTAAATAAACAAGTCCTAGATACTTTCTAATTATAGTATACTTGAATCAGCCCATTTTCTAGGTAACTGTTCAAAAAGTCCATGCATTTGTTTAACCAAAGTTGCAAGAGATATATATGTTCCAATTTCTTCTGATTTTTTCATGCTCTGTTTTTAGTAAATCTGGCTATTTGACTCATGCACTTTAGGCTCATTCTTCATATTCCCCATAGTGGAAGAAATAAAAGGTCAAAACCCTTATTATTGAATGGTTTGTAATATTTTATTGAAGTTGCTTTGCTGGCAATATCTGTTCACAATTACATAAATAAGAGTTTGGGGAGTAGAAACATGGTTACCAAAGGCTTCTCTGGGACATCTGCAAGCCCATTTTAAATTGTTCTTATTTAAAAACTGAGAGACTAGTGATTCTGCCATGTCCTAAGTATGAGTTTCACTAGGAAAATAATTTGTACTTTAAGAAACCAAAGCTTAATTTGTATGGATGTTTATGCATTTAAAATGTTTTTAAAGTTGTTATGTCATATTACTTCTCATATAATTGTCACTTTTGACATTTCAGACTGTCATACCCAGGTAACAAGAAGGGAACAGATGCTTAGTGTTTCAGTGAATTAAGTTGTTGATTTTTATTTTTTCATTAAAAAATGGACAAAGAGGTATGGTGTACCAAAGTATATGTTCTATTATTAGGGAATGTTCTATTATTCTATAATTGTATGTTGCTTTTCTTCTATTTCTTTCCAATCCACACATCTACATAGTTATATTAATGTAAAAGATGATCAGCATAATGATGATAATATATATCATTAAAGAGATATGGTAGGGCTTCCCTGGTGGTGCAGTGGTTGATAGTCCGCTTGCCGATACAGGTGACACGGGTTCGTGCCCCGGTCCAGTAAGATCCCGCATGCCGCGGAGCGACTGGGCTCGTGAGCCATGGTCTCTGAGCCTGCGTGTCCGGAGCCTGTGCTCCACAACGGGAGAGGCCACAACAGTGAGAGGCCCGCATACCGCAAAAAAAAAAAAAAAAAAAAAAAAAAAAAAAGAGATACGGTATATCATTTGTTCTTAGTATTGGTTTCAGTTTTACAATGTTAACTCAGACATGTAGAAATATACTATCTTTTTCCTTTATACTATGCAACTTTCTCACAATTTCCCTTTCCCACTCAGTACTCAGCAAAATAAGCATCATACTGTATAGTCAGATCCATATAAAATAATAATCATTTCTGATTTAACTCAGCAACTAATAGATTTACTCGGTCTCTTTTTAGGCTAAATACTTAGTCTTTCAGAATTTCCAAGTGATTCCAAAATTATATCCTGGTTCACAAGCATTTGTTCTGTGCTGTGTCTTTAGACTTCATTCTCTATCCTTACCACATCTACTGCTGAAGTGCCCAATGTGTCTTCTGATGGCACAGTATCTCCTTTTAATTACACCGTGTTCTCAGACCCACAGTGAACTTGTACATAGACCTTTAGGTGATTCACTAAATCAGCACCAAGAGCTAGCTGAACTATCTCCTATGTTTCTCTTTTGGGGCACATGAGAACTCCAGAATCCCATCCATGCTCTATCAGAGTTAAACAGAGTGGTAGTGGCCATGATGGAGGTGGTGGGGAAGAGTAGAGTGTGGGGGAGAGATGCAGAGTTAAGAAGTTCACTACATCTGTGACTATTTCTGTTTTGTAAATAATTTCATTTGTATCATTTTTTTTTAGATTTGACATATAAGTAATATCATATGATATTTGTCTCTCTCTGTCTAACTTACTTCACTCAGTATGGCAATCTCTAGGTCCATCCATATCACTGCAAATGACATGATTTTGTTCTTTTTTATGGCTGAGTAATATTCCATTGCATATATGTACTATATCTTCTTTATCTGCTCCTCTGTTGATGGACATTTAGGTTGTTTCCATGTCGTGGCTGTTGTAAATATTGCTGCAGTGAACACTGGGGTGCATGTATCTTTTTGAATTATGGTTTTCTCCATGTATATGTCCCTGAGTGGGATTGTTGGATCACTTGGCAGTTCTATATTTAGTTTTTTAAGGAACCTCCATACAGTTCTCCATAGTGGCTGTATCAATTTACATTCCCACCAACAGTGCAAGAGGGTTCCCTTTTCTCCATACCCTCTCCAGCATTTATTGTTTGTAGATTTTTTTGTTGATGGCCATTCTGACCAGTGTGAGGTGATACCTCATTGTAGTTTTGATTTGCATGTCTCTAATAATTAGTGATGTTGAGCATCTTTTCTTGTGTTTTTTGGCCATCTGTAATGTCTTCTTTGGAGAAATGCTACCAGGGGATTAAGGGGTGGGGAGGGATAAATTGGGAGATTGGGATTGACATATACACTATACATAAAATAGATAACTAATAAGGACCTACTGTATAGCATAGGAAACTCTACTCAATACTCTGTAATGACCAAATGGGAAAATAATATAAAAAACAGTGGATATGTGTATATGTATAACTGATTCACTTTGCTATACACCTGAAGCTAACACAACATTGTAAATCAACTATACTTCAGTAAAAAGTAAAAATAAAATCCCAATATAAAAAAAAAAAATACCGGGACTAGATGGCTTCATTGGTGAATTCTACCAAACTTTTAAAGAAGAATCTATATGAATTCATTTTAATTGGCTAAATCTTATAAATCTATTTGTGGCTGATACACTCTATTTTATAAATACACTACAGAACACATACAATGCTATAAAATAAGTTAGAGCTTTTGGTTCTGAATCTTTGATTTCTTTGAAAAAGTATTTGACTTGAGCTATATTTCAGAAATGTAACACAATTGAGCATACAATGATTCTTGTAAACTTTTTTTAAAATACAAGGAAGTGATAAAGAAGAGTATGTCTGTTATGAGGGTAGAGTATAATGGAAACTTATAAGAATAAGGTTTGACCAATTACAACCTCCACTTGAAAAGCCAATATCTTTAATAAAGAAAGGTAACTGTTCATTTTCCAAAGCAAACTACAAACAAAGGGAAACTAAGAAGAAATGGTATTTTCCAGATTTACCTTGATGGTTTATGGTTTATGCACATTTTCTCAGTGAATCACACCAAACACTTACTAAAGATAAAATATGTGATCTTAATAGTGGAGGAATCTTGCAGAAAGCACCTGAATCAGTGAACTTCAGTTGTAATGTGATAAATGACTTTCAGATGACAGAAGCACACAAGATACATTATCACTGCTGTGATATTCTGGGTGAAAAATACATTATAAAATCATAATCTAAAACTAAAAAGAAAAGAAGACATTCAGAGGCTCTCTGTCCTGCTTGTTCTTGATTACTTTATATCTCCTAGAGTCTTCCATTTTCTGAGGACGACTTCCTTCATGGTTCCAAGGGAGAATAAGAAGTTAATCCATTTTTCTATTTGAATTCATAAGCCTATAGGGGTTGAGATTTTTTTAATAACTAAAACTTCCAAATACTAATATTCCAAGCTTCAAAATGGATTAGTGTCCTTTCAGAGAACTTCTCTACCTACAATTATTTTACAAACTCACATGGCTGTTTCCTTATCATCTATATCAACTATATATTGCCACAATAATGTTGCATAACAAACAATCATGCAACTTCAGGGTCACAGAGCAATAAATGTTTACTTAGCTCAGGAATCTAAAGGCTTTATGTTGTCAAGGGGGCTCTGCTGTCTGAGTGTTAGTAGTATTTTTATTAAACTATGATGGTTTTACCTAAGGCACATCGAGCCACATGACTCTGGTTTATATACTTCTCATACTTCACCTGGGACTAGCCTGGGTGTGTCCTCCTGAGGTTTGTAGCAGGGGGCAAGAGCAGAAGGGGAAATATTCAAGTGCTTTTCCTTGTCTCTATTCTGTCATTTTTTTTTTTTTTAATTTCAAAGTGAGACAGTTGACTGAACCCAGAGGCCAGAGTTGGTGCAGAAGACTGACCAGTATAGCGTGCATTTAAGGTTACACACTAAAAGGTGTAGCTTCAGGAAAGGGCAAAGTGTTAAATCCAGAAATACAGTCAACATAGCAAATCTTTCATTTGGGGGTTTAGAAAGATGTCTATACTTCTTGAATCTCTCATCCATAACGATTCATTTTAAAACACTATGCCCCGTGTTATTTAGTCTGTGTTTCTTCAAATAAAGGAAAATCAGTCATTAACTCTGAAGAATGTGTATTTTTTCCTTTCTTTTTTTTAACGTTATAGTTTAGTTCTTGCAGTTAATGTGACTTGTTTGGGGAAAAAAATTATGTGTGTATATTTTCTTATCCACCAGTGAACTGATTCAACCCAATGCAGTCCACTGTAGCAGCCTCCAACTGGTCTTTATGTTTCCATCCTTCCTTCTCAACATTTTCCACATAGCAGCAAGAGTTATATTTTTGAAACATAAATCAATTTTTGTCCCTCTCTCTCAGTAGCCCTGCATCTTCACCCATTTACTACAGCCAGTGAAAAGCAAAGGCATGAAAATTTAGATAATTATTTAGAAGAATGAAATGGATATCGTAACGACTATGATATTCCAAAACAATAGAGAGTACCAAACAAATGAAATTATTTGGGGGTGTTATTTTTGCAACATTTGTTCTCATGTTGAGGGGATTAATTTCAAAAGAATATTACAGAACTTTTTCAGGAGCAAATACCAAATGCGGCAGCTCTAGAGATGCTAGGAAATAGAACAAGAGGCTGTGGGTGGTGTTACAATATCATGTCCATGGAGACAAAGACAAGCTTAGTCTTAAGCTAGCAGCTATGGCTGCAAATGTTGTGTGAACTCGTTTGTATCCACAGGCTTATGGAGACCAGAGAAAGTGAGTTAAAAGGCGGAGAGAAATGTGTGTCTAATTTTTCTTGCAAGTGTGCTAGCTCAAGGGGCTTAGAATTTTGCCCAATATTGGACATGAGCCTTTCTCAGATATTTGTTTTAAAGTGTTATATATAAGTATGGAATGAAATGTTTTATTTCTTTTAAAATTAATTTTAAAAGTTAGATAGTTGGTGGAAAAGATGCTTTAACAAAGAATCAAAATGGCTATACCAGTACCTTTGTGATCCCCTCACGTCCTTCTCACAAACCAAGGTGAAGAAGACTATTTGCATATCTTCTCTTCTGTGATCTTGTATCTTTCAGTGATTGTCTTCATTCTGATTTATAATGACTTAGAATTGAATATGGCAATTAAACATTTTGATGTGTTATCTTTCTTCTTGGATAGATGAATATATTGCCTGATATATTTTTACATTGAAAAACTTAATAGAGTATGATGACTGGCTGTTATTTAAAATGTTAAGTGCAGTCAGAAAATGGTTTGACTTTTAAAACATACCTTACTAGCTAGAGAAACAGCCTGAATGTCAGGAAATGACTTAGCTGCAAATAGAGAAGATAGTAATGTCAATAAGTTCTGAAAAGCAAGATTTGCTACAGGTACTCTATCATGTAGTAATCCCAGGAGATAATCAAGAGCTGACTATAAGTAGAAAATGCATTGGATCTTGGCAAAGAACTTGAAGAAAAATCTTTCAGGTGGAAAAACAAGTAGACAATTAAATGGGAGGCCAAGCAAACACCTGTTCTTACACCTGGTCTTAAAATGCACTCAATTAAAATGAATAGTAAATTTAAAATTTATTTAAATTCAGTTGAGTTTTCTAAAAAATTTTTTTTTAAAAACCTAAAGAGCACTAACAATATATTTGTCTATCAAAATTTATTTTTTTGAAATATGTCCATATTCACCATATTATACTTCCTCAACATTAATCTAGGCTACAGAACTACTCTTTAATAACAATATATAACATTTGTTTAATAGAACCTAGATAAAGTATTTACTAAAATGAACAAAAATGATGAATAAGGAATATCACTATATTACTTTTATTATATGTGTTATAACATTGTTTATTATAAATATTATATTATTATTAAAGAATGTCTTCAATGAGAGCAGGGGCTTGGCATATATATATATATATATATATATATATATATATATATATTATACATTAATTTCCATATGAAGGAACAAATGGGTATGATTTGAAACATATAGCAGAAGGCCACCTGTATGAGTCACATATAGTTTTCAGGTTCTAGTAATACAATAACTTCTTTCTGAGATTAAATATATATATATATATATATATATATATCATATATATATAATATATATATATAAATTTAAAAACAATGCCATCTTTTCCTGCTTAGTGGAGGCAGGGAGAAAAAAAGGTTTGTGACAAGGAGATCCTTACAGTACTTCTTACTGATGTTTACTGCTGTATCTATATCTTTATATTTAATAAATGTAGTTTGAAATGTAAGGAGTTACTGTTTCATTTATCTTATTGTCCTGGGAAAAAGTATGTCTTAGCATTCAAATGGCATTTTACAAAAGTTCTTATTTATCTGCTTGAACTTTACAGAAAAAAAAAAAATATAAGCCATTAATCTGCTCTCCTTGTACCCCTACCACAAACTCAGATGACATTGACTAGTTACTTAGATCTTCTTGGGACTTTGGTTTGTCTCTGTTCATGATGACTCTACTTTAAGAAGGAAAAAATCAGATTGCTAACTACTGTAATCATTCTGCATATTTTTCCCAAATCAGTGTAAAATCCAGTGATGGTGTCTGCCAAAATAGATTTTTTTTTTTTCTGGAAATAAGTGAAGCTAGCTTTTGTGTAAAAGCTTTTCTATATTTAATTGCTTTATATTATATACTGATATGTAAACACTGTCACAACAAAAGCTGTCACAACTCTTTGCTAGAGAATATTTCTTCCTTAAAGTACTCAGATGTGTGCTCATCAAAATATTTTTAGAGCATCTTTAGGCAAGAAACTATATATATATTTTTTTCATTCTCATGGAGAACTTTAGTCTGGTTGAATCCTTATTAATTTTTTTGTTTGTTTTTTGCATCATTCTCCCCACTTCTTCACAGGTGCACAGAAAGAATGTATTCCTTCTCTCCTTAGCCTGCACAAACAGGCACATAATATCCCCATTGGCAACTTTCTTGATATACTTTCAAAATGAAAATTTATTGTATGGAACCATGTCCATTTTCCCTATCATACCACTACAAAATCTCTGCTTCTTCACAAGTTTTCAAAACATGCTGTTACTAAGATGACTCATTACTTCATTGGTGTACTATATTCATCGACACAAAAATTGATTGCTTATCCTCAGTATTTAACAATGCTTAGATTTTGGAAAACCTTTTACTCGACCCACTAGGGTCTCTGCCTAGGTCTGAAAAATAAATGGACAAAGACAGATTAACAGGAGAAAGAATACAAGTATATTTGATATAAGTTTTAAGTGACACACCAACCTTCATAAGGAAAGGAATACCTGAAGAAACAGTTAAACTTGAATATTTTGGTGCTAGCTTTGATGAAGACTGGACAGTTTTGGAAGCATATGATAGGTTAGAGTATGAGATAAATTTAGATTTAGCAAGGCCTGGATTCTTCTCAGTGTCCCGTTGTCTTCAGAGATAAGGATGCTCCTTTCCTCCAAGTATAAGGATAGCTCCTTTGACATGAGGGTTTGATGACCTGTTTCAGAAGATAAGGAGAGGCTATGCCAAAGTGACCTTCCTGCTTCTGCAGTTTCTTTCAAACTCCTTCAGCTGAAAGTAGTCAATATGCCAAGGTGCCATATTTTGGGGTAGCATGTTCTGAACCCCTCATGATGATTGCTTTCTTTCTATAATTACCTTAGACTGTAGTCCTCTGCTATTTCCTGTTCTCCTCCAAGTTTGCTGATAGTTTCTCTTGGTGGCTTTCTTTGCAGTTCCTTGGAAGGTCAGTCTGTTGATTACACACTTTCCCTTAAACACCTCTATTCCTATTGCTCCAGCCATCATTGGTGTCCTGCTGACTTTCAAATACCCTGATTAACATACCAAAACCCAAATTCTTTGCTTTTTGCTTCATCAAACTTCTTGTTCTGTGTTTCTTGTTTTAATGAGTGATGCTGCCATGTGAATAATTGCTGAAAATTTATATTTTATACTGACTGATCTTTTTTTTTTTTTTAAGTAGATGCCATGTTCTATCAATTTATCTTCTAAAATATCTCAGAAATTTTCTCATCCTTATCATCACTACCAATTTAAAACTGATTTCCTGGCCTCTAGCCTTAAACAAGGTTAATAATTCTCAATATTATCACCAGTATCCTGCTCCTACATCACAAACCTCATCACAGCATATTTGTTAAAAAATATTTCTGCTCTTACCAGTTACTTCAAAACATCTTCAACATAACCTACAAAACACTTCATGATTTGGACACTTCATTCTATAAATCTCAGCCTTTTAACCCATTACTAAATTCTATTTTCCTGAGTCTTTGTTTTCTGCCATACATCTTTATATTTGCAATTATTGTCTTTTATGCTTGGAATGCTCTCTGCAATCCATTGCCTCTATTTTAACCACATGGACCAGAACTCATGTTTTCATCTTCAGATTAATTGTTCTATTTTGGGGGATGAAAACTGTGATATCCCTTTGTGTCTGAAGTAATAGGATAACATATAGAGTATTATACTTTAAAGTTTATTTATCTGCCTTTCTCTCTCTCATGAGTTTATTTGGACCTCATCCATAAATTTTTGCTTCCAGTACATAGGGATATAATTTATTCTTAATAGCAGGCTTCTTGATTGTATGCATGTGTGTGTGTTTTATTAAAGAAAATAAAATACTAATTCTGACACTTATTAAGAAATGGTAGGCAGACTTTATTTATAGGGTCTATTGGAACAGGTGTAGGGACCACTGCAATGGAGTTTTGCAGTAATTAAGGGAGAGAGATTGGGTTCCACTCCAAATACAACAAGGGGAAGTGGGGGTTTTATAGCCAAGGAGCAAGATGGGGTAAGGTGAAGTCAGTGGATAAAAAGTTATTCAGAGGAAACATTAGAGGTAAATGAGGATGTTGGCCTAGCTGAACTAGCAGGATTCTTGCTGAAGGCAGGTCAAGGTGATCAGACATGACCTGGAAGATGATGGAGGATAAGGAACATGATCAGATATGAAGGGTGATGAGATATCTAGGATGGGAGTTTCTAGCTAAAATGACTTAGCAGGATTCATGATAAAATTGGACAATGTGAAGATGAACATGGAAACCCAGAAGTCGAGGCTTAGTTGGGAAGAGGATTCAGAGGACCCTGACTAGGTTTTGGTCATTAGAGAATCTTTGTACCTACATCTATATCTACATCTATGTCTATATCTATATCTATACCTATATCTATATAACTATATATAGTTATATATATATATATAATGTATATATACATATATACACATTATGCCACATATATGTATAAATAAATAAATAAATATAAATATATATATATATATATATATGTACATTACATATACAGATACAGTTATACCTCAGTATAAACTGGCACTGGTTCCGGGAATCCCCGAGGATACAAAAATCTGCAAATGCTAGATTCCCTTATATAAAGTGGGATAATATTTCCGTACAACTTTTGCACATCTTCCTATATACTTTAAATCATCTCTAGATTCCTTGTAATAGCTGATACAATGTGAATGCTATGTAAATAGTGGTAAATACAATGTAAATGCTATGTGAATTGTTGCCAAAATGAAGTAAATTCAAGTTTTGCTTTTTGAAGCTTTCTGGAATTTTTCTTTTTGAATATTTTCAATCCATGGTTGGTTGACACTGTAGATGCAGAAGTTGAAGATACAGAGGGCCAATTCTATATTATATAGATATATTAGGTATATTTAATCCATATGTAGAGATAAAGATCTATCTACATATATTTTATATTATATATGTGTATATATATTTTTGTACTATATATGTATATATATAATAAAATTAGAGCAAAGTTGATAATTCCAAAGTGATATTAAAAGAAAAAAACATGTAAATATATATTCTGGAGTAAAAATATTCTTTCTTCCAGTGACATTTAGGAGACAAACTAAATCAGTACTTTGTAGCATAGTTTCACTTTATATAAAAAAATACTATTGTTATAGTTATTTAATTTTCAGATACTCTTTAAAACATTCTATTGAATTGGGACTACGATTCCCAGTTAGTGATGGTTGCTAGTAGTAGATATTAACTCAAACCAACTTCTAAAAATTTTTAAAATAAAACAAAAAACTTGGCTCATGAAGTCAAAAGGGCTTTATTCAAAATGAAATTCAAACCAAATAGTATCAACAAATGTTCACCCTTCAGCCCAACTTTTATATACATTCATATGCACATGCACACACATGACTGTGTACACATTCTCACAAAGACACACCCTCATACCTTTCTATCAGCTCCGTTTTTTGGTTTTTTTTTTTTTCTATACTAGTCTCTCTCAGGTAATTTGTTCCACATTGTTTGTGAAAGTGTCCTTTGTCACTTCAGACATATGACATCTTTATCATCAGAAAAAGAATTCTGGCTCTGCTTGAGTTACTTAGCCACTCCTGGTACAATCACTATATCCAAGGAGATGGGATGTACACAGACCAGCTTGGGTCTCATATGCATCTTTGTACCATGAAAGGCAGGATCATAAGATTGATAGTTTCACCCTAATCACATGGAGAAGTGGAGAGGCAGTTCCTCAAAGGATACAGGGAAGCCAAAACATAGAAAATATATACTTCATGTATTTATTTCCCAATTTCATATCTTGGATAACATTGATAAATTGATAATTAGTTTTAATTCACTCAATGACTATAGGAACAGGTTATTCCCAAGTTTGATGAGGCAAATGCTGCTTTTATAAAACTAACTTATTATGCATTCTCTAAAAGATGTAACCTTCTAGTTCATAGGAAATAATGCTGTATTTCTCATATCCAATGTGATTAAAATATATAAGGGTAACATTATTTCAGTCATTCAATTAACTTGTATTGAAACTGGAAAGGTGTCTTAAGATTTACATAAAACACATGAAGTAGCTTCTAGTAGCTTGTCTAAATTATTGGTATGTGTCAGCTTATAATTATTTCCCCCCTTCTCAAATCTTTCCTAAAGGAAAAGGTAGCATTAACCTGAAGGGTCCAATCACTATTAATATACAATACTCCCAGCAACCTGAAAAATATCATGTACCTGAAAATTATCACATCCTCTAAAAATAAGCATATCATGTAATACATTTCTGTTTTTTGTTTGTTTGTTTGTTTTTTTAAAGACAAGGACTACTAATCAGGTAAGTAACATCAAAGCTAAGAAAAAGCTAGCCAAAATTTAATAGAATAACGCTGTGTTAGTTAAAAATGAAAAGGGCTATTTGTTATGTGCAATGTATGAAAAGAAAGGCAGGTGGTTTAATTATGAATCTGAACTTCTTGAGCTTGACATTTATCTCCTTGGTGCATAATATTTTAAAGCAGTAACCCATGCAGTATAACTCAAGGATGCTAAACTACATAAACTCACACATGCACGAGATACCAACTAAGAGTCCAATTCAATTATGGATAAATTACCAAAAGAGTTTTGCCATAGAGAAAACCTATTACCTTTACACTAAATATGCAAATAATGCAATGCACTCATTGAAAGAGGAAAGAATAAAGGCTCCTAGATCAAATGTCGGTCACAAAATGTCATGCATTTCCATATTCTTATCAAACTGCCTTGATTTCATTATCAAAAGTAATAATACTATTCATTTTTATAGCTATTAATCACTGTGGCACAGAAAAGTAAAGTAAAATAAAAGGATGAGGTTACATGCATGACCTTGGTTGCTTCTACCCAACATTCTTTTTAACCTGCACATTTTCTGAGAAATGTCCTTTAAAATCCAAATATTCCTGATAAATTTAGGGGTATAGTATAAGAAGAGTACTTTATGGTAAATATTTCAAGTAAAGAAATAATGTAGTTTACAAAATAAAAAAAAAGTATGCTGTCTCCTTAACCATATATAATCCATATTGTCTAGCTAAAGAAATTATTTTTACTATAAAATGAGTAAAAAATAATATGCCTTCCTTGTTCATTCAAAATTTCATATACTTATGTTTATTTTATTCTTTCAAAATTTAGCCTTCTTAAAAACATTCCTGATCACATTACTCTCCATACAAAAACTTTAAATAGCTGCTATATCTAAATTAAGTAATCTAACATGTGTGTGTGTATGTGTGTCAAAGTATAGTCTTACTTTATATGAATACCTTTCATTCATTTTAGCTTTTATCCAGCTGGATTTTTTTTTTTTTTCTTCTCTAGACTTATATCATAGTTTCAAAATCCTTTGCCTTTAGTTAACTTGTTTAATTAACTGGGTTATGTTTTTATCTATTGAAATACTTCTAATGTCAGAGAGGCAACAAAAAATAATGCCACATTCTTGATCACTTACTGAAAAATTTGTCCTCTGAACTTGGCTAACTCTGTAGTTCTGTTATAACCTTTTATGAATGCGTATTTTATGGAACATCTATTTTTTTTTTACCAGGCCATGTACTTTTGATACAAAGATGAAGGAGATTTGAATATGATTTGCTTTGATTATGAAATGACTAGCCTTGTGAGAGAGACAGACAGCTACAGAAATAACTGATCGGGCTGATTATAAAGTGCTTGTAATGGTGCTATAAAAGAAGGCTATTACATCTGACTGGGGTTTCACAGATGGCCTAAAAAAAGATGACCTTTATGAAAGAAATACCAGTTAAGGAAAAGCACATGGGTAGAGAAATGGATGTCTAGAACCTCAGAATATGTGCTAGGAAGAGCAATAAGTGTAAAATTGGAGTGTAAAGTACATTGTGTTTTTTGGACATTTGTGTTTTGCACATTTGTGCAATATGGTTGTGGCTGGGAGAGGATATCAACAGATGAGGTTGAAAACATAACCTGGAGCAAAAATGCAATGAGCCTTATTCTTTATACTAAGGAGATATGACATTATCATAAAGGCCAACAATGAGAGCCTCTGTTATACTTGTCATAGAGGAGAGACATGAAATCATCCAGAAAAATTAACTCAGAGGGCAAAATTGATAAAGAATTAGCCAAAAAATAATAATATAAAATCGGGGCAATGACTGAGAAAGATATTGTTTCTCTTCATCCAATTGTAAGATCATAAGACGATTAACAGAATGGAATGGAAATAATTATAGGCATACCTCATTTCATTACACTTTGGTTTATTGCTTTTTGCATATGTGCATTTTACAGATTTAAGGTTTGTGGTAACCTTGCATCAAACAAGTCTATCAGTGCCATTTTTCAAGGGTGTTTGCTTACTTCGTGTCTCTATGTCACATTTTGGTAATTCTCGCAATATTTCAAATCCTCTACCAGCAAAAGAATTACAACTTGCTGAAGTTTCAGATGGTGGTTAGCATTTTTTAGAAATAAAATATTTTTAATTAAAGTATATACTTTTTTTAGACATAATGCTATTGCACATATAATAGACTACAGTATTGTGTAAACATAACTTTTATATGCTCTAGGAAACCAAAAAAATAATGTGATTTGCTTTATTGTGATATTTGCTTTCTTGTAGTGGTCTGGAACTGAACTCTCAATATCTCTGAGGTATGACTGTAATCAACAGATGATTCATCTGTCAAGCTGATAAATTTGCTGTCTGATTACTTGGTAGGGGTGTCAAAAATAGGATCAAGGTTTTCTCCCAAGGTTTCTTGTTTCAAGATTTCAGGAGACAGTGGTGAGAGTAAAATCACGTGGACATTTGAAATGATGTTGCCACATAAAGTGGCAAGAGAATAGCAAAAAGAATGGGAATATCGTGAACTCTCACCACATTGAGTTTGAGGTGCTTGCTCAAATTTTTATATCAATAAGCAATAGATAATTCCAAGTCTATTTCACAAGAGGATGTTCCAGTGAGGTAATAACTTACTTCATATTCTAAGATGACTCAAAAAAGTTAGGGATTATTTGATTAATGAGGGTGAATAAAGGAAATAAAATGCAGAAGTAGGCTAACACATTATAAAATATTGCAGATACTCCTCTTCTGCCTCGTTCCCATTTTATTTCTGAAATAATCAAGATTTTGTTTGGAGTGTATATTTTCCAGATTAAAAAAAAAAGACAAAGAAGAATGGATTCTCTGGGTCCCTCCAAATGGCAATAACTATGTAGCACAATTTTAGACCATGATAATAATGAGGTGTGTTCTGGATGGGAATTTCAGAAAAAACTGTTGTATTCCTGATAAAAAAGGCCAAAATCATCTACCTAAAAATGTTGCTTTTCATACTTCTCTCTTAGTTCCTTAAAACGGAATTAGTGCAAAAAACTTGTGAACACTGACAACAAAGCCACGTGGTAAGGATTATGAGTGGAAAATTGTTGAAACTTAGCAGCTTGAGATACCAAATGGTTTTGGTACAAGTATGAATCATCAGCATCTAACTTTCTGGTTCTGTGATAAAACTAATTCCACTGGCCATAAAAAAGAATGAAATATTTCCATTTGCAGTAATGTGGATGGGCCTACAGATTATCTTACTAAGTGAAGTAAGTCAGACAGAGAAAGACAAATATTATATATTATATGATACCACTTATATGTGGAATCTAAAAAAGTAATACAAATGAACTTATTTCTTTTTGAGAAACAGACTTGCAGATATAGAAAACAAACTTATGGTTACCAAAGGGGAATGGGGGCAGGAGAGAGGGATAAATTAGGAGTCTGAGATTAAGAGATACAAGCTACTATATATAAAATAGATAAACAGCAAGGTCTTACTGTATAGCACAGGGAACTATATTCAATGTCTTTTGATAACCTATAATGGAAAAGAATCTGAAATAGAATAGATAGATAGATAGATAGATAGATAGATAGATAGATAGATAGATAGTGAATAACTTCTGTACACCTGGAACTAACACCATATTGTAAATTAACTATACTTCAACAAAAAAATTAAAAACAAATAATTCCACTTGGGTTTTCAGGATAAAAGTAATGGCTTCTTACTCTCCCCTTCATGGCTTCCTTCTTCTGACAGGAAAGATGTGGTCTCTGGATCAGAAAACAGACCATTTGTTACTCATGGAGCATCTCAATGTGGATTCCTTGAGATCCACCCCCGACAGGGTGATACAATGAAGGCATGATGTCACATTGTATTAGAGTCTCCCCACATCCTTTGGCTCATGGCTCCCTTTTATCTTCAGAGTAAAAGCAATGGCTTGTTCAGTCTTTTGCATATTCTGGCCTTGATCTCTCTCTCTTCTTCCTATGTTTAAGGATGCTCAAGATTAAACTGAGTCCAACCAAATAATATGGGATAATCTCTCTCTAGAGATCATCTGGTTAGCAACCTCAATTCCATCTTGAATTTCCATTTGCCATGTAGGATAACATATTCACAAATTATGGGGATTAGGAAACGAATAGCTTTGGAAGACATTATTCTGCCTACCACACATGGCATATTTGCTATCCAGTCATCTTTAACCCAAGTTTGCCAGTACCCTTTACACAGAAAGCCCAGACTAAAAACAGGTGAAAATATTCATGAAGAATTGTCTTTAAAATATCAGCATATATGTGGTTTATAAAGTTATAAGACAGCATGAGGTTAATTAGGGAGTCATTCCATGTGGAATTACTAATGAGGCACTTTAATATTAGAGTTCACAGAGATAAGGAAGAGCCAACAGAAGAGATGGAGGTAAGGAAAGGAGTAGGCACTGAGGTTAAGGATCAGCAAAAGAGTATGGTCTTTGGAAGCTAAATAATTCCAAACTTATTTTTTAATTTATTTATGTTATTTTAGGCTGCATTGGGTCTTCGTAGCTGTGTGCGGGCTTTCTCTAGTTGCAGTGAGTGGGGACTGCTCTTCATTGTGGTGTGCGGGCTTCTCATTGCGGTGGCTTCTCGTTGTGGAGCACGGGCTCTGGAGCGTGCAGGCTTCAGTAGATGCAGCGTGTGGGCTCAGTAGTTGTGGCTCGCAGGCTCTAGAGTGCAGGCTCAGTAGTTGTGGCGCATGAGCTTAGTTGCGGCGAGCCGCTTCTGACCAGCAGAAAGACGAGTCACCACACGCTAGATTCTTCTCGTATCACACTTTATTGGAGTACAGCTTGGTTATAGACAGATGGAGGGAAGACCCCGAGCTTTGTTCACACTGGCTTTTTATAATGCACTAGAACCTGTGGCAACCTGTGGTTGGCTGGTTAACTCAACCTGTGGTTGGCTGGTTAACTCAACCTGTGGTTGGCTGGTTAACTCAACAAGATATGTGCTGTTCACAATTTATTGGTTGCAATTCTGAGCCTTTATTAGCATATTGGCTCGTCGTGGCGCATGTGTGGCACATAGCCTTTGGGCTACTCCCTGATAAGCGTTATCTGCGACCAGCAGAACAACGGCTTCCACGTTATCTGCGGCATGGCAGAACAACGGCTTCCCACATCTCCCCCTTTTTGTTTTCTTAGACCCAGGAGCTGAACTCGAACAATGCCCGCACAAACGCTCACCCCATGGGATGCTCGCTGAGCAAGAGTTAGTTCGAGAAGCTGGCTCATCATCCTCCCCGTCGTGCAATGTCCATACGGACCGCGGAGTGCAGGGGCTGATGTTGCCTCGTGATTCCCATCAAAAGTGCAATGGTCATAAACCTTTTTGTGCAAGGGCAATCATTACGGGTCGTTCAAGATGGAGATCCAGGCGCCAGGGGAGTCACCTTGACTAATGGCCACCAATGCCTGCGTGAACAACATCTTATCTCGCTTTGTCCGAGTTCGCAAACGACATATCAACCACAGGCACACCACAAGTCCCGCCATGCAACACACTGCAAACATCCCTACACCGACCCACTCCTTAAAGAAAGTAAAGGCAGAAGACAGCCAGGTAGTAAAGTCCCCAAGCGTAACGGGGTAAAAATTGGAGGCGTATTGACAATGGCAGCACAGTAAGGAGCAATCCTGGTCCGGTTAGACTCAGTGCAATTTTTTGTATTGTTCGGTAGGGGGACCACGCCCTCATGTTTCAAAAGTAAGGTGGTAACATTCACTGCATTCTGGCTAGAGTTCCCTGTACCAGAGCCAGAATGTTGACCCTGTGATATTTTGGTCAAGGCTTCATTTAGCATAGACAGAGGAACCTGATTTCCCGTAAGTGGGTTATTCCAGGCAGTCAAGGTTTTTCGAACTAAATGAATGCAGTCCACAGAGGCATTCCAACTAAAACAAAGGGTATTATTTAAAACAAAATTTGTAGCATTATATTGCACCCATTTATCGTCTAACGATACAGTGCAGGCTGTATTCATCTCACAACTGGTGGAATAAAATATTGGAAGCACTCTGCTATGGGAATGGACCGGTAGAGGAACTGGCCAGGACCGGCTAATTCCCCAAAACATCTTGTCCTCCGCCTTGAGTAGGGAAAGGCTCATCAACACCATCCAGCTCAGCATCATCCCTTGAGCGCCCTGCATCGCCCTTGGGATCCTCTTCCACGACTCTTGTTAATCTTGTTGGGACCCAAATTGGATCTTGATCCTGCGGAAAAACACAAAGAGATCCCCTGGATCGCGTGACAACGCGATCCGGGCCCTTCCATTGATTAGACAACACATCTTTCCACATCACTCTGCCGTAATCCTTTTGTTCACATATCATATGGCGTTCAGCAGAAGTTTCTTTCTCATCATGTAAATTCAAAAAATTAATAGTAAATAAGGCAAGCGACAATTTCTGCTTCGGGGTGCAATTCTCCGCTATTCCCCCTTTTTGTTTTACAAGCAATTCTTTAAGTGTGCGATGAGTTCGCTCTATTATACTTTGGCCTTGTGGATTGTAAGGCAGGCCCGTAACATGTTCTATTTGCATTTTTTGACAAAAGAGAGCAAAGCTCTTGGAACTATAAGCTGGGCCGTTATCTGTCTTTAGTTTAGCAGGCTTGCCCCAGGCTGCCCAGGCTTCAAGGCAATGAGTAATAACATGTTGAACCCATTCTCCAGAGAGAGGGGTAGCATGTACCACCCCGGAATAGGTATCCACAGACACATGAACATACTGGAGCTTTCCAACGGAGGGAACATGAGTGACATCCATTTGCCACAGCTCGTTTGGGGACAAACCTCTGGGATTTACACCAGTCTTTTGGGCCGGCAAAAATTGGGCACAAGTGGAACAAGACTTAACAATATGTCTGGCCTCGGCTCTAGTAATGAAAAACTTCTTTCTCAACACTGCAGATGATACATGATATAGCTCATGAAATTCTTGTGCTTGCTGCTTTTGATCCAAGGATAAGAAAACACGCGTTGCCATATCAACTTGTTCATTGGCTTTTGCCATTGGACCAGGCAACAGGGAATGAGCCCGTATATGGGTAACATAAAAGGGGTGTTGGCGGCGCAATATCTGAAACCTTATCCCGGCCAACAAGGATGCCACTGTGCTGGATGATCGAATATGGGGGGTCACTTCAAGATGTTTCACTGCATTAACCACATACAATGAATCAGAGATCAAATTAAAAGGTTCTTGAAATCGTTGAAAAACTTCCAAAACCACATGACATTCCACCACTTGAGGAGCATCAGGTCGATAGTCTATAATGACAGGATGCTGACCCTGAACCATATAAGCTCCTTTTCCGGATTTTGATCCGTCCGTATAAATGGTCAGGGCATCATTTAGTGGTCGCTCTACAGTGACCCTTGGAAAAATGACAGGTTGTTGGATAACGAATTTCAAAATTTCACTCTTGGGCAAATGGTTATCAATAATTCCAGAAAAGGTATACATAAGTATAGACCACTCAGAGGTAGTGGCAGTTAATATTTCTATTTGATCTTTAGTATAGGGAACTACAAGTTTTTCCGGCAACATTGCAAAGGCGGAAACACATTGTTTAATACCCAAAAAGGCAACCTCAGCAACCATAGATGGATAGTGAGACAGCGTCTTCATCCCCAGAGACTTGGTATGAATCCAAAGCAAAGGCCCATCTTGCCAAAGAACACCTGTTGGAAATCCTAAGGTTGGAAGAACACACATCCAAATAGGCAAGGCGTTGTTATAACGCTGTAATTGTGCTTTCATAAGAGCCTGTTCCACCTTCTGAAGAGCTGTTTGGGCCTCGGGGGTCATCTGACGCGGGGAATTAAGATCAGGATTACCTTCCAATACAGCAAACAAAGGCTGTAATTCAAAGCGAGTCAGACTCAAATATGGTCGAAGCCAATTAATATCCCCAAGCAATTTCTGAAAATCATTCAAAGTTGTTAAATGATTAGTTCTAATTTCAATTTTCTGAGGTATTATTGTGGTCTTATTTATAACGGCTCCCAAAAAACTAATAGAATCTCCCTTTTGAATTTTTTCAGGGGCCAAATATAAACCTCTAGTCTCCAAAGTCATTGATAAATCTCCTAAAACCTGCTCAAGCAGTGTCATGCTAGGGCCTGACAGCAAAACATCATCCATGTAATGAATGATTTTAACACCCGGGAACTTCTCCCGTACTGGCTGTAAGGCAGTGTCAACATAAAGCTGGCACATGGTGGGGCTATTGGCCATACCCTGAGGAAGCACGACCCATTGATACCTTTTATCAGGTCTTTCATGATTAATTGAGGGTAATGTAAAGGCAAACTTCTTTTTGTCTTTCTTATTCAATGGGATAGAGAAAAAACAATCTTTTATATCAACAGCTATAACAGGCCACCCTTGCGGGATGGCTGTCAAGGCCGGTAGACCGCGCTGTATGGGTCCCATAACTTGCATTTGTTGATTTATTGCTTTCAAATCATGGAGCAAGCGCCATTTCCCCGACTTCTTTTTAATAACAAAAATAGGAGTATTCCAGGGTGATTGAGAGGGTTCCAAGTGTCCCAATTGTAATTGTTCCTCCACAAGTTGCGACGCTGCTTCCAATTTCTCCTTAGACAACGGCCACTGAGGAATCCACACGGGCATCGTGGTCTTCCATGTAATAGGAATCATTAACTCAGTGACCCCCGAGAAAAACCCAACCCCCTGCGATTGGGGTTTCCCTGAGCTTCTATAGGAGCAGCAGTACCTTGTAAATTTTTTCTTATCCCTCTGCCTGGTATAAAACCAGACCTGAGCATCATTTGTTGTGCAGCCTCAGAATAATCATTAGTAAGTGTTAATTTCATCTGGCTTTGCACATCCCTTCCCCACAGATTAAGTGGCAATCCTTCAACCACAAAGGGTTGAAACTTCCCTTTCTGATCTTCAAAAATCCAGGTCAGTGTTTTAGAGCTAATTTGGGGTGCTTTGGCATATCCTAAACCCTGTAAGGTCTGAGAGGAGGTCTGTAAAGGCCAGGATTTTGGCCAGTAGGTGGCAGTAATAATACTGCGATCAGCTCCGGTATCAACATCCTGAGACAAATAAAGCGCTTTAAATTCATCTAAAAGTGGATACAATCCTGGCGTTGCATCCGATTTTTCTATTTGTTTTTCTCTTGGATCCGATTTTTCTGTTTGTTTTTCTCTCCTTTTCCTAGGAGTCTTAGGCCTATCTACTGTAGTCCCTATATTTTCACTTTCCTAAACAAACATCTTACTAAAGTGAAAAAAACATACCTGGACTACTCACCGACGGTCCACTCCGTGTGTCGAGTTCTGAATCGGTCTCCCACGCGGGGTGCGAAGTTCCCGGGTTTCGGCACCACTTGCGGCGAGCCGCTTCTGACCAGCAGAAAGACGAGTCACCACACGCTAGATTCTTCTCGTATCACACTTTATTGGAGTACAGCTTGGTTATAGACAGATGGAGGGAAGACCCCGAGCTTTGTTCACACTGGCTTTTTATAATGCACTAGAACCTGTGGCAACCTGTGGTTGGCTGGTTAACTCAACCTGTGGTTGGCTGGTTAACTCAACCTGTGGTTGGCTGGTTAACTCAACAAGATATGTGCTGTTCACAATTTATTGGTTGCAATTCTGAGCCTTTATTAGCATATTGGCTCGTCGTGGCGCATGTGTGGCACATAGCCTTTGGGCTACTCCCTGATAAGCGTTATCTGCGACCAGCAGAACAACGGCTTCCACGTTATCTGCGGCATGGCAGAACAACGGCTTCCCACACTTAGTTGCTCCACTGCATGTGGAATCTTCCCAGACCAGGGCTCAAACCCGTGTCCCCTGCATTGGCAGGCGGATTCTTAACCACTGAGCCACCAGTGCAATGAAAGAGAATGGAATGATCAAGTGTTTCAAATGCTGTCAATAGGTCAAGTGAGATGTGGATTGAGAAACAACCGTCAAATTTGGTAGCATAAAAGTAATATATTTCTTAATATAAGACTTTGGAATAGGCTACAGCTTCAGTAGTTCATGGAATTTATCTTATCTTACTCATATCTGTATCATGCTATCCCTATTAATTTTGGCTTTTTTAAGCACAAATAACAAGTAAAGTTAAAATGTTGAGTTAAGCCATATCTATACCACATTTCACTTTTATATTGTAATTCAACTTTTCTTGATCACAAAGCACACTATTTAGGGAAAATATTTTAACAACTATATGAGGCTAATAAAACACAAAAGTAATTAAGAATCATGAATAAGGCTTTAAAAAAACAAATCACAACTATGATGATTGCACAATTGTAGGAATAATATAACAAAAATCTCACAGTACAAAACTTTAAGCCACATATAGATTTTAGCATTAGTGGTGGAAATTCAGACAGCATATTTTTATCAGGAAAACTGAGGGGAAATTCATTATTGTTTACATCTTTGTAAAGAGATGCAATGTTTGTAATTTTTGAAAAAGGCTATCACTAATTTAGTGGTTAGTTAACCATATATGACCTTTATTCTTTTATTGTGGTTATTGAATGATGAAGTAACTGCTATGGGTTATTGGGAATGGAGGTAGTTAAACATCACACAGATAATTCTTGCATGTATTTGCTTACAAATAAATATTTTCATGCTTCATAAAATAGTATATATCATGATCTCTAAAACATATTCAGTAATGATGACATTTTCAAAAACTGTTCTTGTCACTTAGATTTATAGTAATTTTAAGGCCAAAAGAAAATTAAAATGACTGTCTTCAGTGAGTACTGAGATATTTTCTCTCTTTTCATTCATTAGCTTGTGGCATTATTTTAAATGAATTTCTGAAAGTATTTTACAAGTTTTAACAAGAAGCCTTTTTGTTAACTATAGTTATTTTATTTCTTTAAGAATCCAAATACTAGTAACAAGAAAAGGACAGATCTGTCTTTGACTTCTTCATGGTACTATTTTCAACAAATATTTTGTGGCTATTTTGCTAAATTTTTGAATCATTGTCCATCTGTATTATTTAACATGTTTTGAAAATATACTCCTTTACAAAATAAATTAGGGTGATTTTGTAATAACATGATAATGGGAAAAATTGGTAGATAATAACATTTTAATACCTTCCTTTTATTTATTTGTTCAGCTTTCTTGTGGTAAAATACACATATCATAAAATTTATCATCTTAACCATTTTTAAATATACAATTCAGTTATATAAAGTACTTTCATGTTGTTGTGTAACCATCACTACCACTCATCTCCAGAAATATTTTCATCTTGCACAACTGAAACTCTACCTATTAAGCAATAACTCCTCTATTTCTGTCTCCCCCCAGCCCCTGACAACCATCATTCTACTCTCTATTATTATCATTTTGACTATTCAAAGTAGCACATTTAAGTGAAATCATACAGAATTTGCCTTTTTGTGACTGGGTTATTTAGCTTAGCAAAATGTCCCCAATTTCATCCATGTTGTTGCCTTATGACAGAATTTCCCTTCCAGACCTATTTTTTGAATAGAAGCACTAAAGGAAGGCATCCTTGTCGTATTTCTGATGTTAAGGGAAAAGTCCATTACTGAATATGCTGCTTGATGTGTTTTTTTTCCTATATGACTTCTATTATGCTGAGGTCATTTCTTTGTATTGTTAGTTTGTTGAGTGTTTTTATCATGAAAGGGTATGAAATTTTGTCAAATGATAAATTATCATAAATTTAGTGACTAAAGCAACATTAAAAAAAAATTTCAGTTTCTATGGGATTAATGTCTCTTACCCAGAGTTCTCACCAGGTGGAAATTTAGGTGTTGTTTGGATCTGAAATCTCACTGAGGCTTGGGGATTCCTCCCAAGTTCACTGGTTGTTCTTATTATTATAAGATGGATGTCCCTGTTTCAGTTTTATTGCTAATTGTTTCTGAGGAAATACCCTCAGGTCTTAAAAGCTTCCAGTAGCTCCTTGCTGTGTACCCTCCTCACAAACAAATCCCAGTGTGGTTGTTTGCTTCCTTCCAGCCCAGCTGGTTGGTGTCTGCTGCTGCTTTCTGTCTTTTAAGGATTGCCCACCAGAAGTGACTTCCACGTTTATTAACTCAGTCAACTAATCATAGACTTAATTAAATCTGCAAAATCTCATTTACTCTATAGTGTTCGGTATACAGGACATGTATACCAAGGTATAGGAATCTCTGAGCCATCCAAGAAACCTGCCTGCCAGAATTTGAGTAGCAAAAATGAATGCCTATAATGGATTGACATATATCAAATATGTGTATAAAAATCAAGAGAGCTTAATTATACTCTAAAAAACTAATTTGTCATCTATGAAGATTCTTATGGGTTCAGTGAATTATTTGGAATATTTATAAATTATCATTAATCAATAATAAGAAACAACCAAATTATAAATAATAATAAATAATCAAGCATTTATTTTACCTTCCTTATACAGTCCGATTTCAAGGTAACCAAATAGCTGATGACAGAAAATTCTGTACTGAAGAATTCCATGTAATAAATTCAGAAAGACTGATAGAATGAGAGTTACCTCTTTGCAAATGTTAATGGAATAATGGATCTAGGAAATTATCATCAATCACTGTCAGTTGGTAAAAGATTAATGGGGAAATTGTCAATAGATAAAGTTAACAACACCGAAAACTCACTGATCCACATTAACAGCCCTAAAACTGTGATTAACGGACAGTGTATGTCTCCTGAATGATGCAATAGGGAGTTTACAAATGGTCTACACATTTATTTTTCCCAATAAATTGGACCTGACTGTAATATAACTTCTAGGTCTAAATACCATTTTACAGAATTATAGGGATTAAAAATATGGGGAGCACTATGGTAATACAAATTACCAAATCAAGAATGTGAGATAGTCAACAGAACAAATGACTAGGTTTTTCCACAAAAAGTGACCAAAAATGGGAGCTTCCCTGGTGGCGCAGTAGTTGAGAGTCCCCCTGCCGATGCAGGGGACACGGGATCGTGCCCGGGTCTGGGAGGATCCCGCATGCCGCGGAGCGGCTGGGCCTGTGAGCCGTGGCCGCTGAGCCTGCGCGTCCAGAGCCTGTGCTCCGCAATGGGAGGGGCCGCAACAGTGAGAGGCTCGCATACCAAAAAAAAAAAAAAAAAGTTACAAAAAATGTAAAGAAATGAGAATTCCTATGAAATGGAAGCGATTTAAAAGACATAGCAATTAAGTGCAATATGTGGGTCAGTCTGGATCCTGATTCAAAACCCAAATATAGAAATATATTAATGAGATAATTGGAAAAATTTGAACGTGGGCAAGAATTAGATGTTAAGACATTATTTTTAATTTTGTTACATATTTTTATGTTTGTAAGAATTCTATCTTTTAGGGTTACTCACTAAATAATTTACAGGTGAAATATTAATATAGAATTTGCTTTGAAATGGAGATGGATAGATAAAACAGATTCTAACATGCTGACAATTACTGAAGCCAGATGATGGGACCCATTATTCTATTCCCTCTAGTCTCTGTATGTTGGAGAAATAAATATATAGCAGTGACTTGCTGGATTTCGTCCACTGGCCATAGTTTGCTGAAATCTGTACCAAACTAATATCAACACATTGGTAATGATTTATTAAAACTAATACTAATAGTGATTAAGGTTTTAAAATTTTTATTTCTACTATCATGTGACAAGCTTTCCTGGAATTTACAATCATAAAATTGATGGTATTATGACTGCCCTGAAGAATATTACAGATAAGAAGTGGTATAAAACACACACACACACTCACACTTACACAAAAGTGAACAGTTAATTTAGCTTTTTGTATATAAAAGCCTCAAAATGTTCATACTGACTTGTGCTGCAATGCTATCTTATTTTATTATAGATCTGAGGTCTCATAGCAAGTCAAAAATTGATATTTTCTTCTTAGATATTTCTAGTCATTGAATGAAGTTGAATTATACTGCCTAGTGATTGTAGTTCAGGCATTATAATCAGTTTTTTTTCATGACCAGAAAAGAAGACATATTTTAAAACTCTATTTAGCTTAGGTTTTAAAGACAAATGGCTATTAGGCAGTGTCAAGGGCAATCAACCTACTGTAATCGAAGTTCACACTAGTCTTGTGTCAGTCACCTAAGTAACACACACCACGGTATACATACGCATGAGAGCTGAGAAGAGATTCATTGCCAGAGAGGAATCCAAGCACCTGCCAAACTGTCCACACACCAGGTGAGGGGAATTTTGTGGCCAGAGGGAGTTTGAAAAATCGGTCCACTAACCACCCAGCATGATTCCCATCTAAGTCTTAGATAATAAGCACTTACAAACAGAAATAGAAAAAGCAGTCACCCAGAGATATTTGAAAATTCAGGCCATCACTTATTTTTTTTTAACTAGACAGATAAACACCAAACATAGATACATTTGAATGAGTATAAGAAACTGGAAAAAGATTCTCCACACCTTAGCAGTGTGGTTTCATTTGAAGTGTCACTGACAAAATGTTATTTGGGGAGGAGTAGGTAGGATGCAAGAAGTGACAATATTTATAAGGTCCATATTGGTGGCTTTCCTGACAATATCAACAAAGGTATCCTGCGAAGAAATGGAGAAAAATTGGCACAGTATATATGTCAAGTGACTGTCCAATTTAGTAATTTAGAAGTGACTGTGGGAACCAGGATAGAATGTGGGAGGGAGGGCAGAGAAACATGGGATATATTATATTTAAATTACTCAACTTCAGCATTCAATCAAGCAATAAAGTTTCTATTTAGCAAATTTATTCCATTTGCTGCAGTTGCTGTTTCATCTGTGCTTTATGTTGGACTCATTCATGGACCATCTCAGGTTCTTCAGCATCCATCTGTAAACTTTTTTTTAACCTGCATATGATTTGTTAGTTATCATTACTTAAGACACAGAGTTCTACCCTATCCAATTCATCTTCATCCTCTGATTACACACTTGATAGCTTTCTCTAGCTCCTCAAAATTGAGAAAAATAATTACCTTATAGCTTGAAATCTTCATTAATGAAAAATACATATTAACACATGCTTTTATAATATTAATTTAGGTTCTAACGTCATTCCAAGTTTTAACCCACCAACAAAACTGAAAATTTAGTCTTCCACTATAATTGGAAGGATTTGTTATAGCTGACATCTCTGTGTCGTTAATATACCTGAGTAAGATATGTTGTTTGTTTTTATAATCCATCAAGTAAAAGAGCTTTACAAAAGTCATGATTCTATTAAAATGGAGGCAGCAACACGTTTTTAGAACTCTACCCAGAAGAGCTCTTGTTTTGAGGGATTTTGCTGGTTTTGCTTTTCTCATTCTTTTTAAGTCCAGAGATGTAGATTAAATCAAGTATATTTGTTTCTAAAATTCCTAGTGTTCCTCATCCCTGAATTCTAGTATAGATAGTATTCAAACATATTGAAACATTCTATATATTAGGACTTAATTTCACATAAATCTCACTCTTTGGTTCTGTTTTATTTAAAAAGAAAAATAAATATTGTAACAGCTGTCAACCCCCACTGGTAATCTATTTTCAAAAAAGACTCATCATACTGTGCAAGAAGAAAAAAATCTACTAAATGTATTGTCACTTAAAAGTTTTCAAAATACTTTTAATATTTTACCAATATGCTCACTCAGTTCCTAATTATTTTTGGATCCTGCTGAGTAATTTTCTCAGCTTCTTAGTATGGTGATTTGCATTCCTTCTCACATCTGGATTCTTTTTATGCCGTTTATTTTTTATTGTTTGGATTGACATAGGGGCTTCAATTTTCTCTTTAGAATACAAGACAAAACTTTTCTTAAAAATGAAAATTTCCAGCAAACTTGTACATTGTCTCTAGATGTCTTATGTTTGCATGCTTAAAAATGCAGCAGTAAGTATTGCCTTGTTTTTCTTTGTTAGAGAAAACTGGCTCTTGGATTTTGATAAACAAAATACATACTCTTAGTTGCTTTAAAAGGGGAAATGCATGCAATTTATTTTTAGATTAGGCAGATGGCTTTCAGACAGTGATGGAAATGTCTAAAAAGTTCCATAAAATTTATTTTTCTTCTGAAAGCATTTCCAGTGAGGCTATCTTTTCCAACATAATGTTAGACTTTATAAGACTCTTAATCATTTTGCACTGAACTGCAGTGTACTTTACCACACAGGATTTCAAGCATACCAAGATGGCAGCCAAGATGATGATGACAATAATGATGATGATATCCACCTGTAAAATGCTTCTATTGTTTCTTTTTATTATATTCTATACTTAAAATATCAAAATTAAATGATTGCTATGATTAAAATAATAAAAAAAATGACCTAGGAGTAGGGAATTCTGATCTAGTAACTAGCTAAATTTGGGAACTACCACCTTAAAATTGACTCCCTATTATTTATAAACATAATTATTTGTATATTTTTCATGTATTTCTATTTCCTCTCACTGACCTAGAGGTCTATATGGCCAAGAGACACATCTTTTTTCTTTTTTCAGCACAGCAATATTTAACTAGTTCCTAGTTAGAGGGGAAGAAAATTTCAATTAAATGGTTGCTGAATGAAATAATGAATCTCTAACACTGCAGCACATATTTGATATCTATGGCCATTAAATAGAAATACTAAATTATAGCAATTTCCTCAATATTTTGAACATAAAACAAAATCTTCTCTTCAGAAGGATTTAAATTTAAAAATTTTTAATTTATTCCTCATTGAGTTATAATTAACATACAATATTATATTAGTTACAAGTGTACAACATAGTGATTCAATATTTATATACCTTATGAAATTAACATGTTGTTAAGACCAATTACCATCTTTTACTGCACAGTTGTTAAAATATTATTTACTATCTTCCCTATGTGTATATTACATCCCTGTGACTTATTTATTTTATAGCTGGAAGTTTTTACCTCTTAATCCCCTTCACCTATTTCATCCATCCTCCCACCCCCTTCCACTATGTCAATCACCAATATCTATGAATCTGTTTAGTTTTCTTTGTTCATTTGTTTTGTTTTTTTTTAGATTCCACATATAAGTGAAATCATACTGTATTTTTCCCTGTCTGACTTTTGTTACTTAGCATAATACCCTTCAGGTCCAACCATGTTACCACAAGTGGCAAGATTTCTTTTTTTTTTCTTTTTTTTATGGCTTTTATGTGGCATATGAAACATATGCCACATCCTCTTTATCCATTTGTCTGTCAGTGGAGAAACATGGGTTGCTTCTGTCTCTTGGCTCTTGTAAATAGTGCTGCAGTGAACATAGGTGCATATATCTTTTTGAATTAGTGTTTCTATTTTCTACTGGTAAATACTCAGAAGTGGAATTGCTGGATTATATGATAGTTCCAGACTTTTTTTGTGGAGGGAGAACCTCCATACTGTTTTTCATAGCAGCTGCACCAATTAACATTCCCACCTACAGTGCACCAAGGTTCTTTTCTTTTTCCACCAACTCACCAACACTTGCTTGTCAAGTTTTTGATAATAGCCATTCTGACATGTGTGAGGTGGGATCTCACTGTGGTCTTGTTTTGCATTTCCCTAATGATTAGTGATGTTGAGCACATTTTCATGTGCCTGTTGGTCAGCTCTGTCTTCTTTGGAAACATGTCTATTAAGATCTTCTGCCCATTTTTAGTCTGGTTGTTTATTTTTTTTTTATATTGAGTTGTTTGAGTGTTTATATATTTTGTATATCCACTCCTCATCTGATATATAATTTGCAATATATTCTCCCGTTTAGTAAGCTTCCTTTTCATTTTGTGGATAGTTTCATTCTATGTGAAGAAGTTTTTTAGTTTGATATAGTTCCATTTATTTATCTTTGCTTTTGTTGCCCTCACCTGAGGATTCAAATTCAAAAAAATATTGATAAGATCAATGTCACAGAGCTTACTGCTTATGTTTTCTTTCAGGGGATTTATGGTTTCAGGTCTTACATTTAAGTCTTTAATCCATTTTGAGTTGACTTTTATATGTGGTGTAAGAAAGTGATACAGTTTCATTTTTCTGCATGTAGCTGTCTAGTTTTCCCAGAACAATTGATTGAAGAGACTGTCTTTTCCCTATTGTATATCCTTGCCTTCTTTTTCATACATTGATTGACAGTATGAGCATGGGTTTATTTCTGGACTCTCTTCAGTCTCATTGATCAACGTGTCTGTTTTTGTGCAAGTACCACACTGCTGTTTTTTTTTTTTTTTAAATTGAAGTTTAGGTGATTTACAACATTATATTAATTTTAGATATAGATACAGCATAGTGATTCAGTGTTTTTACAGATTATACTCCACTATACATGATTACAAGATAATCGGTATAATTCCCTGTGCTATACACTATATCCTTGTGGTTATCTACTTTATTCATACTAGTTTGCATCTGTTAATCTCATACCCCTAATTTATCCGTCCCCACTTCCTTCTCCCCTTTGGTACCCACAAGTTTTTTTCTATATCTATGAGTCTGTTTCGTTTTTTTTTTTTTTAAACATCTTTATTGGAGTATAGTTGCTTTACAATGGTGTGTTAATTTGTGCTTTATATCTGTTTCTGTTTTGCATTTGTATTATTTTTTAGATTCCACATATAAATTATAAACAGTATTTGTCTTTCTCTGTGACTTTTTTCATTAACCATAATACTTTCCAGGTCCACCATGTTACTACAAATGGCAGAATTTCATTCTTTTTTATTGCTAATATTTCATTGTATATATATAACACACCTCTTAATCTAATTGTCTGTTGATGGGCGCTTGAGTTGCTTCCATGTCTTAGCTATTGTAAATAGTGCTGTTCTGAACATTGGGATGCATGCATCTTTTCAAATGAGTGTTTTCGTTTTTTCCAGATATATACCCAGGAGTGGAATTGTTGGATCATATGGTACTTCTATTTTTTGAGGATCTTCCATACTGTTTACCACAGTGGCTGCACCAATTTACATTCCTACCAACAGTGTAAGAGGGTTCCCTTTTCTCCATATCCTCTCCAACATTTATTATTTATAAGCTTTTCAATGATAGCCATTCTCAAAGGTGTGAGGTGATATCTCATTGTTGTTTTGATTTGTATTTCTCTTATAATTAGCAATGCTGAGCACCTTTTCATGTGCCTGTTAACCATCTGCACGTCTTTAGAAAAATGTCTATTCAGGTTTTTGGCCCACTTTTTGATTGGGTTGTGTTTTTGTAGTTTTGTTTTGTTTTGTTTGATAGTAAGTTGTTTGAGCTGTTTAAATATTTTGGATATTAACCTCTTGTCAGTCACATCATTTGGAAATATTTTCTCCCATTCTGTATGTTTCTTTTCATTTTGTCAATGGTTACCTTTGTTGTACAAAAGCTTTTAAGTTTAATTAGGTCTCATTTGTTTAGTTTCAGCTTTATTTTATCTTAGAAGATAGAACCAAAAAAACATTGCTACGATTTATGTCAAAGAATGTTCTGCCTATGTTTTCTTTTAGAAGATTTATAGTCTCTGTTCTTACATTTAGGTCTTATACTATTTTGAAGTTATTTTTGTATATGGTATAAGGGCTTGTTATAATCTCATTGTTATACATGTGGCTGTCCAGTTTTCCCAGCACCACTTGTTTAAGAGACTGTCTTTTCTCCCCCGTATATTCTTGCCTCCATTGTCATAGATTAATTAACCACAGGTGTGTGGGTTTATTTCTGAGCTCTCTGTTCTGTTCCATTGATCTATGTGTCTGTTTTTGTGTCAGTACCATGCTGTTTTGGTTACTGAGAAGGTTATACCACCAGCTTTGTTTTTTTGTCTCAAGATTTCTTTGGCAATTTGGGGTCTTTTGTGGTTCCATATGAATTTTAGGGCTATTTGTTTTGGTTCTATGAAAAACATCTTGAGTATTTTAATAGGTATTACATCTGAAGCTTGCTCTGGAGAGTATGACAATTTTAACAATATTAATTCTCCCAATCCAAGAGCACAGGATATCTTTCCATTTCTTTGTGTTATTTTCAATTTCCTTCATCTTGTTTTATACTTTGAGTTACATCTTTCACCACCTGCTTAAGTTTATTCCTAGGCATTTTATTCTTTTTGATGTGATTTTAAAATTTTACTTTCTCTTTCTGATAGTTCATTATTTGTGTACAGAAACACAACAGATTTCTGTGTATTAATCTTGTATTCTGCTACCTTGCTGAATTCATTTATTAGTTCTAGTAGTTTTGGGGTGGAGATTTAACATTCCTCTAAATAAAGGATCATGTCATCTGTAAATAGTAATAGTTTTACCTCTTCCCTTCCAATTTGTATACATTTTATTTATTTTTCTTGTCTGATTGTTGTGGCTAGGCCTACTAATACTATCTTAAATAGAAATGGCAAGAGTGGGCATCCTTGCCTTTTCCCTGAATTTAGTGGGAAGGGTTTCAATTTTTACCATTGAATATGATATTTGCTGTGGGTTTGTCATAAATTGTCTTTATCATATTAAGAAATGTTCCCTCTATACCCAATTTGATGAGAGTTTTTATCATGAAAAGATTTTGAATTTTGTCACTTTTTCTGCATCTGGTGAGATGATCATATAATTGTTATCCTTCCTTTTGTTAATGTGGTGTATCACATTGATTGATTTGTGAATGTTAAACCACCTTGTGACCCTGGAATAAATCTAACTTGATCATGGTGTGTGATCCTTTTTATATATTATTGGATTTGGTTTGCTAATATTTTCTTGAAGATTTTTGCGTCTATATTCATCAAGGATATTGCCCTGTAATTTCCTTTTTTGTTTGTTTTATTGTTTTTGTTTGTTTTGAATCAATTTGGGAACATTCCTTCTTCTTCCATTTTTTGGAATAGTTTGAGAAGAATAGGTATTAGTTCTTACTTATGTGTTTGATAGAATTCTCCTGTGAAGCCATCCTGGACTTTTGTTTTCTGGCAGGTTTTTTGTTTTGTTTTGTTTTGTTTATTGAAAATTCAATTTCACTTCTACTGATTGGTCTGTTCAAATTGTCTGTTTCTTCCTTCATTCTTGGTAGTCTGTATGTTTCTAGAAATCTGTCCGTTTCTTCTAGGTTGTCAAATTTGTTGGCATATGACTGTTCATGATATTCTCTTATGATTTTTTGTATCTCTCTGATATTGGTTGTTATTTCTCCTCTTTCATTTCTTATTTTATTTATTTGGGGGCCTCTCTCTTTTCTTCTTGGTGAGCCTGGATAAAGGTTTATAAACTTTGTTTATCTTTTCAACAAACCAGCTCTTGGTTTCATTGATTACTGTAGTTTTGTAATATAGTTTAAAATCTGGAATTGGGGTACCTCTAGCTTTGTTCTTCTTTCTTAAGATTGCTTTGGCTGTTTGGGGTCTGGTTGTTCCATACAAATTTTAGAATTATTTATTCTAGTTCTATGAAAATTGCCTTTGTTATTTTGATAGAGATTGCATTGAGTGTGTAGATTACCTTGCATAGTATGTATATTTTAAGGATATTGATTCTTCCATCCCATAAGCACAGTATATCTTTCAATTTATTTGTTTTGTCTTCAATTTATTTTGTCAATAGTTTTCATAGTACAGGTCTTTCATAGTTCAATAGCTCTTACAGTTTTAAAAGTACATGTCTTTCACCTCCTTGGTTAAGTTTATTCTTAGGTATTTTTGATGTAATCATAAATGGGATTGTTTTCTTTATTTGTTTCTGATAATTTGTTATTAGTGTATAGAAATGCAACATATTTCTGCACACTAATTTTGTATCCTGCAATTTTGCTGAATTCATTTATTATTTTTAATAGTTTTTTGGTGGTTCATATAGGATTTTCTATATATAATGTCATGTCATCTGCAGATAGTGACAGTGTTGTTTCTTCCTTTCCTATTTGGGTGCCTTTTCTTTTTCTTGCCTAATTGCTGTAGACAGGCCTTTCAATTCTATGTTGAATAAGAGTGGTGAGAGTGAGCATCCAGTCTTGTTCCTGTTCTTAGGGGAAAATCTTTCAGCTTTTTACTATTGTGTATGATGTTACTTGTAGGTTTGTTGTAAATGGCCTTTATTATGTTGAGACATGTTCCCTCTATAACAACTTTGGTGAGAGTTTTTACAAATGGATGTTGAATTTTGTCAAATACTTTTTTCTGCATCTATTGAGATGATCATATGATTTTTATCCTTTGTTTTGTTAATATAGTGCATCACATTGATTGATTTATGGATGTTAAAACATTCTTGCATGCCTAGAATAAATCCCACTTGATCATAGTGTATGATCCTTTTAACATATTATTAAATTCAGTTTGCTAGCATTTTGTTGAGGGTGTTTCCATTGACATTCATCAGGGATATTGGCCAGTAATTTTACTTTCTTGTGGTGTCTTTGGTTTTGTTATCAGGGTGATGCTTACCTTGTTAAATGAGTTTGGAAATTTTCCTTCCCCTTCAGTCTTTGGAATATTTTGAGAAAGATAGGTATTAAGTCTTCTTTGAATGTTTGGCAGAATTCACCTCTGAAGCCGTCTGAACCTGGACTTTTGGTTTTTGGAAGTTTTTTCATTATTGATTCAATTTCATTTCTGTTAATCAGTCTGCTCATGTTTTGTATTTCTTCATGAGTCAGTCTTGGAAGGTTGTATGTTTCTAGAAATTTGTTCATTTCCCTACATTGTCTAATGTTGGCATATATTTTCACAGCATTCTCTTATTTTTTTTTTTTATTTCTGTGGTCTCAGTTGTAAATTCTTCTCTTCTATTTTTGATTTTACTTATTGATATGCTCTCTTTTTTCTTGATGAGTCTTGCTAAATTTTGTTCATTTTGTTTATTTTTTCAACAAACCAGCTCCTATTTCATTGATCTTTCCTATTTTATTTTAATCTCTATTTTATTTATTTTTACTCTTAGCTTCATTATTTTCTTCCATCTAGCTAGGCTTTGCTTGTTCTTTTTTCCCCCCTAATTTCTTTAAATGTACATTTAAATTGTATATTTGAGATTTCCTTGTTTCTTGAGGTAAGCCTGTCTCTCTATGAACCTTCCTGTTAAAACTACTTTTGCTGCATCCTATAGATTTTTGACAGTTGTATTTTCAGTTTCACTTGTCTAAAGATTTTTTTTTTTTGAATTCCTCTTTGATTTTTTCATTGACCATTTGTTGTTTAGTAGCATGTTGTTTATTCTCCACATGTTTGTTTGTGAGTTTTTTCCAGTATTCTTCTTGTAGTTGATCTCTAGTTTTACACTGTTGTGGTTGAAACATGTGCTTGATATATTGGCAATTTTCTTAAATTGATTGAGAATTTTTCTTTCAATATCTTTTCTTATTTATAGTTGTGGCCTTTTCATTTAAAGAAGGCCCTTTAACATTTCAATAGAGGTTGGTTTAGTGTGGATGAACTCTTTCAATTCTGAATGATACCTTCCCAGATAGAGTATTCTAGGTTGTAAGTTTTTTGTTTTTTTTTTTTTTTTTCTTTCAGCACCTTAAATATATCCTGTCACTCCCTATAAAGTTTCTGCTGAAATATCATCTGATACCACATGGGGTTTCCCTTGTATGCATTTTTATTTTTTCCTCTTGATGCCTTTATTAACTGTTGCCACTTTTATTATATTATGCTCTGTGTGGATATCTTTGGATTCATATTGTTTGGGAAGTAGCACAATATTTTTCAAGTGCTGACAAAAAAACTGATAATTCAGATATCTGTACCTGGATATTCTTTAGCAACAAAGGTAAACTAAAAAACACTCTCATTTGAAATAAAACTAAAAGAATCTGACACATGCAAACCTGCCTGTTAAGGAGTTGACAAAGATGAAATGATAGCCAAGGAAACTTGGGGTATCAGGAAAGAAGAAGGAAAAAAGAATAGATAAATATATGAAGAGTAAATAGATAATACTTCTCTTCTTGAGGTTTTAAATTGTATTTTACTATTGAAAGGTATATATATATATATATATATATATATATATATATATACACATATACATATACATATATTGAATGGATCTTGAGGGAATTATGCTGAGTGAAAAAAGTGAGTTGCAAAAGGTTGTATAACATCTAATTCTATATACATAGTATTCTCAAAGTAACAAAATTATACCCATGGAGAACAGTTAATAGTGGCTGGAGGTTAAGTTTTTGGGTAATTATATGACTATTAAGGTGCAACACAATGGGATTTCTTTGAGGTGATGGAATAGTTTTGTAATGTGATTATGCTGATGGCTACATGGAATTATACTTGTGATAAACTTTCATGAAAATATACACAAATAAAAAAGAACTGCATGCAAAAGCTGGTGAAATACAAGAATCCAAACATGGTTTTCTGCTTTAAATTTTATACCAACGTCAACTTTTTGTTTTTGACAATGTACTATGATTATGTAAGATTTGATTACTTAAATGATAAAAGGGAGCTGGATGTAGAATTTATGGGAAATCTATGTAGTACTGTTGCAAGTTTTTGTGTGACAAACTATTTCAAAATAAAAATACTTTTAAAAGATCTAGGGCATATTCTTTCTCTTCCCCCCCGCTTTTTTTTTTTTTTTTTTTTTTTTTTTTTGCAGTACGCGGGCCTCTCACTGTTGTGGCCTCTCCCGTTGCGGAGCACAGGCTCCGGACACACAGGCCCAGCGGCCATGGCTCACGGGTCCAGCCGCTCCATGGCACGTGGGATCTTCCTGGACTGGGGCATGAACCTGTGTCCCCTGCATTGGCAGGCAGACTCTCAACCACTGTGCCACGAGGGAAGCCCCTCCCCACTGTTTTTAAGGTAATGAATATGCTGGTGTTTATTCACATAATAGAAGAGCATACAGCAGTTTAACTATTTGTTCTACATGTATGAATATGCACATTGAGTGAAAAAATAAGTTGCAAATAGACATACACATATACACATATACATGGAGCAGATGAGAGAGGGAAAGAGGGCAGGCTCTTTTATACTATCACTATGTATATATGTATCCATACACAATATATCATGTTTTTGTTTTCCACTACATGTATATGTATCCATAAACAGTAAACAATATGTCATATTTTTGTTTTATTAAAACAAAAGAAGAAATATTTGTTTATGGATACATATATATGTTTATGGCATAAAAACATAATGTGGAAAATATATACACCAATTACAGGATATTGGTTAACTCTGAATAGAAAAAAAGAAAAAGATAAGGGGAAGGGATTTCATATCAACCATTTCTTTCAAAAAAAATTAAAAAGATCAAAGAGATGTCTGAAGCAAATATGGTATAAAGTTAACATTTGTTAAATTCATAACTGATACATATTTTCTATACTTTTCTGTAAGTTTGAACTTTTCATACTTAAAACTTTTATGTTAAAAAATGCATTGGGCAAAAGCAGTTCTAAGGGGGAAGTTTATAGCAATACAAGCCCACCTTAAGAAGCAGGAAACATCTCGAATAAACAACCTAAACTTGCACCTCAAGCAATTAGAGAAAGAAGAACAAAAAAACCCCAAAGATAGCAGAAGGAAAGAAATCATAAAAATCAGATCAGAAATAAATGAAAAAAAATGAAGGGAACAATAGCAACGATCAAGAAAACTAAAAGCTGGTTCTTTGAGAAGATAAACAAAATAGATAAACCACTAGCCAGACTCATCAAGAAAAAAAGGGAGAAGACTCAAATCAATAGAATTAAAAATGAAAAAAGAGAAGTAACAACTGAAACTGCAGAAATAAAAAAAATCATAAGAGATTACTACAAACAACTCTATGCCAATAAAATGGACAATCTGGAAGAAAAGGAAAAATTCTTAGAAATGCACAACCTGCCAAGACTGAATCAGGAAGAAATAGAAAATATGAACAGACCAATCACAAGCACTGAAATTGAAACTGTGGTTAAAAATCTTCCAACAAGCAAAAGCCCAGGACCAGATGGCTTCACAGGTGAATTCTATCAAACGTTTAGAGAAGAGCTAACACCTATCCTTCTCAAACTCTTCCAAAACATAGCAGAGGGAGGAACACTCCCAAATTCCTTCTATGAGGCCACCATCACCTTGATACCAAAACCAGACAAGGATGTCACAAAGAAAGAAAACTACAGGCCAATATCACTGATGAACATAGATGCAAAAATCCTCAACAAAATACTAGCAAACAGAATCCAACAGCACATTAAAAGGATCATACACCATGATCAAGTGGGGTTTATTCCAGGAATGCAAGGATTCTTCAATATATGCAAATCAATCAATGTGATATACCATATTAACAAACTGAAGGGTAAAACCCATATGATCATCTCAATAGATGCAGAAAAAGCTTTTGACAAAATTCAACACCTATTTATGATAAAAACCCCACAGAAAGTAGGCATAGAGGGAACTTTCCTCAACATAATAAAGGCCATATATGACAAGCCCACAGCAAACATCATCCTCAATGGTAAAAAGTGAAAGCATTTCCACTAAGATCAGGAACAAGACAAGGTTGCCCACTCTCACCACTCTTATTCAACATACTTTTGGAAGTTTTAGCCACAGCAATCAGAGAAGAAAAGGAAATAAAAGGAATCCAAATCGGAAAAGAAGAAGTAAAGCTGTCACTGTTTGCAGATGACATGATACTATACATAGAGAATCCTAAAGATGCTACCAGAAAACTACTAGAGCTAATCAATGAATTTGGTAAAGTAGCAGGATACAAAATTAATGCACAGAAATCTCTGGCATTCCTATATACTAATGATGAAAAATATGAAAGTGAAATCAAGAAAACACTCCCATTTACCATTGCAACAAAAAGAATAAAATATCTAGGAAGAAACCTACCTAAGGAGACAAACGACCTGTATGCAGAAAATTATAAGACACTGATGAAAGAAATTAAAGATGATACAAACAGATAGAGAGATATAACGTGTTCTTGGATTGGAAGAGTCAACATTGTGAAAATGACTCTACTACCCAAAGCAATCTACAGATTCAATGCAATCCCTATCAAACTATCACTGGCATTTTTCACAGAACTAGAACAAAAAATTTCACAATTTGTATGGAAACACAAAAGACTCCGAATAGCCAAAGCAATCTTGAGAACGAAAAAAGGAGCTGGAGGAAACAGGCTCCCTGACTTCAGACTATACTACAAAGCTACAGTAATCAAGACAGTATGGTACTGGCACAAAAACAGAAAGATAGATCAATGCAACAGGATAGAAAGCCCAGAGATAAACCCACGCACATATGGACACCTTATCTTTGATAAAGGGGGCAGGAATGTACAGTGGAGAAAGGACAGCCTCTTCAATAAATGGTGCTGGGAAAACTGGACAGGTACATGTTAAAGTATGAGATTAGATCACTGCCTAACACCATACACAAAAATAAGCTGAAAATGGATTAAAGATCTAAATGTAAGGCCAGAAACTATCAAACTCTTAGAGGAAAACATAGGCAGAACACTCTATGACATAAATCACAGGAAGATCCTTTCTGATCCACCTCCTAGAGTAATGGAAATAAAAACAAAAATAAACAAATGGGACCTAATGAAACTTAAAAGCTTTTGCATAGCAAAGGAAACCATAAACAAGACAAAAAGACAACCCTCAGAATCGGAGAAAATATTTGCACACAAAGCAACTGACAAAGGATTAATCTCCAAAATTTACAAGCAGCTCATGCAGCTCAATAACAGAAAAACAAACAACTCAATCCAAAAATGGGCAGAAGACCTAAATAGACATTTCTCCAAAAAAGATATACAGACTGCCAACAAACACATGAAAGAATGCTCAACATCATTAATCATTAAAAAAATGCAAATCAAAACTACAATGAGATATCATCTCACACCAGTAAGAATGGCCATCATCAAAAAATCTAGAAACAATAAATGCTGGAGAGGGTGTGGAGAAAAGGGAACCCTCTTGCACTGCTAGTGGGAATGTGAATTGGTTCAGCCACTATGGAGAACAGTATAGAGGTTCCTTAAAAAACTACAAATAGAACTACCATATGACCCAGCAATCCCACTACTGGGCATATACCCTGAGAAAACCAAAATTCAAAAAGAGTCATGTACCAAAATGTTCATTGCAGCTCTATTTACAATAGCCCGGAGATGGAAACAACCTAAGTGCCCATCATCGGATGAATGGATAAAGAAGATGTGGCACATATATACAATGGAATATTACTCAGCCATAAAAGGAAACGAAATTGAGCTATTTGTAATGAGGTGGATAGACCTAGAGTCTGTCATACAAAGTGAAGTAAGTCAGAAAGAAAAAGACAAATACCGTATGCTAACACATATATATGGAATTTAAGAAAAAAAAATGTCATGAAGAACCTAGGGGTAAGACAGGAATAAAGACGCAGACCTACTGGAGAATGGTCTTGAGGACATGGGGAGGGGGCAGGGTGAGCTGTGACAGGGCGAGAGAGAGTCATGGACATATACACACTAACAAACGTAGTAAGGTAGATAGCTAGTGGGAAGCAGCCGCATGACACAGTGATATTGGCTCGGTGCTTTGTGACAGCCTGGAGGGGTGGGATAGGGAGGGTGGGAGGGAGGGAGACACAAGATGGAAGACATAGGGGAACATATGTATATTTATAACTGATTCACTTTGTTATAAAGCAGAAACTAACACACCATTTCAAAGCAATTAAACCCCAATAAAGATGTTTAAAAAAAAAAAAATGCATTGGGCTTCCCTGGTGGCGCAGTGGTTGAGAGTCCGCCTGCCTATGCAGGCGACATGGTTTTGTGCCCCGGTCCGGGAAGATCCCACATGCCACGGAGCGGCTGGGCCCGTGAGCCATGGCCGCTGAACCTAAGCATCCAGAGCCTGTGCTCTGCAATGGAAGAGGCCACAACAGTGAGAGGCCTGCGTACCGCAAAAAAATAAAAAATAAAATAAAATAAAAGTAAAAAAATAATGGAGAATAATACTTGGAGGATAAGCATCTCAGTTTTCTTTTTCACCCTGTGCCCTTCTAAATAGTAGTTTCAGTAAAATGGTAGTGGATCAGGTCAAAAATAAAACATATTTTACAGTAAAAAGTTGAGATAAATGGACTTTTAAGGAAGATTAATTTTTGAGTAGTTTAATAGGTTATAAAAACACCTAAGAAAATTATTGAAAATATTTTTATAATTACATACCATTTATAATTAAATTTGCTTCAGTTTCATAAGTTAAAATGTTATATCAATAAACATAAACATCAAAGAGCAACAGATTTGAGATAAACTTACTTTTGTAATTTAGAAAAAAATATGGCAAAATTAAATTCTGAAATTCTAGTACGGTCAATTTATACAAAGATAAACCTCTAATTGTGCAATGATATATGAATAAAAATAGCAAAAGAATAATAGAATGCTAAGTAAACCTGAGCTGCATTGCTATATGTCCAGTAAAACAATAGGAAATATAACATTTTACTAATTATATTTAACAGTTTAAATTTTGGTTCACATGTTTAAGCTCCATTTTAATGTAATCATTGAGCTCCTTTTTGAATTAACATTTTTGTGGAAAAATCTCATCTTTAAATTTTTATTTGTATTTTAGTAAAAAACCTGCAAAATAGCTGGGAAATTACATGTATATGCACATGCATAGCTATATATGTGTATGTGTTGTTAGTCTCCTTCTAAATCACAATACATATTGAAAGCGATATTCTTTCCCTATTTCTCTCAATTTAATTGTTACTATTTCCAGATATTTTATCAGAAGTAAAATTAAAATACTGCTAATTTATTATATTTTTTTGTTTCTGTTTTTGAGAGCATCAATATAGTGTTCACATTTCCAGTATCACTCAAGACCAGACTTATTGTTAATCAATAACAATATACATATCTCTAAATAATGCACTTCTGGGCTTCCCTGGTGGCGCAGTGGTTGAGAGTCCGCCTGTCGATGCGGGGGACGCGGGTTCGTGCCCCGGTCCGGGAAGATCCCACATGCGGTGGAGCGGCTGGGTCCGTGAGCCATGGCCGCTGAGCCTGGGAGTCCGGAGCCTGTGCTCCGCAGCGGGAGAGGCCACGACAGTGAGAGGCCCGCGTACCGGAAAAAAAAAAAAAAAAAAAAAAATAATGCACTTCTTCCTTCTCTCTTATGAAATCCACCGGAAACGATATATAAGAAATACTTTCAAATTAATGTTTACTGATTAATTGATAAATCTCTCATTCATGCTTCTAAACATGCTCCAAGCAGGTATACTCTAATAGGGAACTTTTTGTTCCATTTCTATTGATTTCCATTCAGATATTTAATACTTCATGCCAGAAAGTTTTTTAACATGTGTTGGGAATCCATGACAAAATTGTATTACTTAAAGTTCCAAATTTAATATCATTGCCACATGGTTTGGAATTAGGTAGCATTAATTTTAAACAAATTTCCATTGGGAAAGGGAATCTAAAACCTAGATGCTTGTTTTTATCCTGAAATTTAGAAATTCTTCTGCTACTAATAAAGTGCAGTCAGACTGAGAAAATCTGTTATTTATGTACTTTATCTGGGAAACACTGGAGAAGTACCAATAAAGTGGAATAAATCATAAAGTTAATACAGAATCTTAACTCCGCCCTATGGCACCAATAAATACCTCATGGTCACACCATGTTAGAATTCATTTGGCATCTATTTACCAATCTCCTTAACTTTTTTTGGTTTGTTGGTATAGATAGTTTTCCTGAGATTTTTAAACATATAGAGAATAAATAATTTCATAAATATTATTGTTAAACAGTGACAAATGGATATTAGTTCATGAAGGTTAAAATTTAACATGACAATATTGTATAATGGTAATATCAGCCTATTTTTTATATCATTCATTTTGAAATGCCTTTTTAACCACCACAAAAATAATGCTTAGTATTTCTGTTCCTGTGGCAAAACTACAATATATTCAGCAAATCTTAATTGAGATTTGAGAAGAAAATACATGAAAACTTAAAATCTGAGCAGGAGCTTCACTATTTTAAATTCAAATTGGATGTCTTTAAGATTTATTTTCATAACAGTACATAAAGTCTCATACAATACTTACATGTTTTTAGGCACATTGAGCATCAAGAGACCTCCTTTGGACAAATATCTTAGAAAATGCCTTTGTGAAGTAACATTAAGACCTCCTAAAAGCCCTGTACTCCCTTGACTGATACATCATTTGTACATCTATCTTTCAGACCCTCCAACGCAATCTAAAGCATATAAACTCTGCTTTAAAAAAAAAAAAAAAACAATGTCAATACCTACTAATTGCTTCCTGAGTAGGTTTTGGTGTTATTTCAATGAAAGGTATAATTTAGCAAACAGATTTAGCAAGCAGCAGATAAAACAATTAGTACAAAGGTCTTTTGTGAAAGAAGAGGCTGGCAGTACACCTGCAGTGAAGGCTGAATTTTTAATTTAGAAAACAGATTTAGCAAGTGGCAGATACAACAATTAGTCTAAAAATCTTTTTTGTGCAAGAAATAACTCACAGAATAGGAAGAGTGAAGACACATTTGCATAAAATAATATGTCAGTTTCACTGAAAAGCAAATAGTTTTCCATCTCCACTTCCTAACCTTTTTTTTTCCTTATGATTTTCTTTCTCTGTATATTACAGATGGCCATGGTGCTAGAATATTTCAAAAGTCATGACATAAGCAATGTTGTTTCATGTAGTAGAACCACTAAATTTTTAACAAATAATAACCACCATTCACTGGTTCACAATATCTATTGGATTGTGGAAGGAAATGAAATTCTTTCTCTTTTACCTAATGGGTCTTTTCTTCCTTAAGCACAGCTTCAACTTCACAAATAGAATTGATGTATTAGTCACAGTTAAAATTTTTGGAAAGCCAAACCAACATGGACTTACACTAAGAGTATTTAGGATATCTTTCATTGTTCTGATATAGAAGCAAATAAAGCATTAAAATAGTACCAATGGACAAAAGAATGGATTCACAGTAAGTTTCACAGGTTGCATTAGCTTCAAATTTCTTACCCTTAATTAGAAAAAAAAAGTATGTAGTTCCGGATGCTGGGCCCTCAGGGGTAGGGCCTTGGGCAACTCCTCAATTAAACTGCTATTCAAGCAAAAAGCACTTCTTAGGAAAGGCCTTACCATCTGTTAGCTGTTGAGCTTGAGCTACTCTATATAAAGTGTTGAGAAATCCTTGACTGCAACCATGAACTTCTCTTGACATTTACAGTTATAAAGTCCTTAGGAATTATGGTGTATTAAACAACTTATTGATTCAAAGATACTATGTCAGACTCTAAAGTTCAGAACTCCTTTGTTTAATTTTGATGTGTCCATTGCCAATAACCAACCACTCTTATTTTTCCCACAATATTTAACCATCAAGCCCTCATGGGTGATGCTGCAACTCTCTACTCTAAGAATCTCCAGCTCACCAACAACAGGAAAGAGCTCTGGTTTGTTAAAAAACAAGCCCAGGTCTTCACTGGTGACACAGTGGTTGAGAGTCCACCTGCCGATGCAGGAAACACGGGTTCGTGCCCCGGTCCGGGAAGATCCCACATGCCGCGGAGCGGCTGGGCCCGTGAGCCATGGCCACTGAGCCTGCACGTCCGGAGTCTGTGCTCCACAGCGGGAGAGGCCACAACAATGAGATGCCCACATATCGAAATAAAAAGCCCAGATTGTTTTTCAAGTTAGTGTTGTATATATACACTTACAAATAATTTTCATTTATGCAACTCTGCAACAAAATTTACCCAATTTACTCAATTCAGAAAAATCCCTCGTACAAAATACACATCTTGTTGATTTTCCAAGTTCCATTTGTTACTCATGCTCTCTCCAGTTTTGCTTTCTGTTGTACAATGTTACAGCTTTATATGCCTGTTTAATTTTTTTACTATTCTGAAGGGAGGGTTTGGCAGTTTTTTTCCTCTACAGGGCTTTGAAGGCAATATAGACTCAACTCTGTCACTGTAGTAAGAAAGACATCTTAGACAATAGATTAAAAAATGGGTGTGATTGTGTTCCAATAAAATATTATTTACCAAAACAGGTGGCAGGCATGATTTGGCCCATGATAGTCCTGCTTTAGGGAATCATTAGTGTTGTGTGCATTCACTCATACTGTGTTCACTCTGGAAGAAGCTTTGTTAACTATGTGCTTCGAGATTAATTTTTCACTCCAGGGCAACTCTACAAATTATGAATTTAGTATTGAGCAACAGTAGATCTCCCAAAACATTATCTTTCAATTTAGTGAAAAATATTCGAAGCATTCTTATATTATGTGGTAGTGGAAAATATTTTATTTATAAAACAATTGATATTATAAAACAAAAATTTATATTGTATGAAATATTATATATTAAATAATATTTATATATAACACACCTTCAATTTGCTTTAATTATTATTAGCCATATAAGCACAATCACAAAAGCTTTGAAATATAGAAAGCAGAAGTAAAAAAGAATATAAAAATAAGATAATAAACTCCATATACCACAAATAGGAAACTGAAACCAACAGTACCATATATTTTATTGTTACTACCCACTATTTTCTGACAATTTGTCACAGCAGCAGTAGAAAATTAATACATGAATTTTATTTAATTTGTATTTCTTTATATGTATCAATCCATATATATATTTTAACATCTTTATTGGAGTATAATTGCTTTACAATGGTGTGTTACTTTCTGCTTTATAAGAAAGTGAATCAGCTATACATATACATATATCCCCATATCTCCTCCCTCTTGCATCTCCCTCCCATCCTCCCTATCTCACCCCTCTAGGTGGTCACAAAGCACAGAGCTGATCTCCCTGTGCTATGCAGCTGCTTCCCACTAGCTATCTAATTTGCATTTGGTAGTATATATATATATGTCAATGCCACTCTCTCACTTCATTCTTACCCTTCACCCTCCCCGTGTCCTCAAGTACATTCTCTACATCTGCATCTTTATTCCTGTCCTGCCACTAGGCTCTTCAGAACTTTTTTTTTTTAGATTCTATATATATGTGTTCGCATACAGTATTTTTTTTTCTCTTTCTGACTTACTTCACTCTGTATGACAGACTCTATGCCCATCCACGTCACTACAAATAAATCAATTTCATTTCTTTTTATGGCTGAGTAATATTCCATTGTATATATGTGCCACATTTTCCTTATCCATTCATCTGTCAATGGACACTTAGGTTGCTTCCATGAACTGGCTATGGTAAATAGAGCTGCAATGAACATTGCAGTACATGACTCTTTTTGATTTATGGTTTTCTCAGGGCATATGCCCAGTAGTGAGATTGCAGGGTCATATGGTAGTTCTATTTTTAGCTTTTTGAGGAACCTGCATACTGTTCTCCATAGTGACTGTATCAACTTACATTCCCACCAACAGTGCAAGAGGGTTCCCTTTTCTCCACACCCTCTCCTGCATTTATTATTTGTAGATATTTTGATGATGGCCATTCAGACCAGTGTGAGGTGATACCTCATTGTAGTTTTGATTTGCATTTCTCTAATTGTTAGTGAGGTTGAGCATCCTTTCATGTTTTTTTCGGCAATCTGTATATCTTCTTTGGAGAAATGTCTATTTAGGGCTTCTGCCCATTTTTGGATTGGGTTGTTTGGTTTTTTTTCGTATTGAGCTGCATGAGCTGTTTGTAAATTTTGGATGTTTATCCTTTTCCAGTTGCTTTGTTTGCAAATATTTTCTCCCATTCTGAGGGTTGTCTTTTTGTCTTGTTTATGTTTTCATTTGCTGTGCAAAAGCTTTAAGTTTCATTAGGTCCCATTTTTATATTTTTGCTTTTATTTCCAATTCTCTAGGAGGTGGGTCAAAAAGGATCTTGCTGTGATTTATGTCATAGAGTGCTCTGCCTATGTTTTCCTCTAAGAGTTTTATAATATTTGACCTTACATTTAGATCTTTAATCCACTTTGAGTTTATCTTTGTGTATGGTGTTAGAGAGTGTTCTAATTTGATTCTTTTACATGTAGCTGTCCAGTTTTCCCAGCACCACTTATTGAAGAGACTGTCTTTTCTCCATTGTATATTCTTGCCTCCTTTCTCAAAGATAAGGTGACCCTATGTGGGTGGGTTTATCTCTGGGCTTTCTATCCTGTTTCAGTGACCTATATTTCTGTTTTTGTGCCAGTACCATACTGTCTTGATTACTGTAGCTTTGTAGTATAATATGAAGTCAGGGAGTCTGTTTCCTCCAGCTCCATTTTTCTTTCCAAGACTGCGTTGGCTATTTGGAGTCTTTTGTGTTTCCATACCAATTGTGAATTTTTTTGTTCTAGTTCTGTGAAAAATGCCATTGGTAGTTTCATAGGGATTGCACTGAATCTATAGGTTGCTTTGGGTAGTATAGTCATTTTCACAATGTTGATTCTTCCAATCCAAGAACATGGTATATCTCTCCATATGTTTGTACCATCTTTAATTTCTTTCATCAGCATCTTATGGTTTCTGCATACAAATCTTTTGTCTCCTTAGGTAGGTTTATTCCTAGGTATCTTATTCTTTTATTTGCAATGGTACATGGGAGTGTTTCCTTAATTTCTCCTTCAGATTTTTCGTTGTTAGTGTATAGGAATGCAAGAGATTTCTATGAATTAATTTTGTATCCTGCTACTTTACTGAATTCACTGATTAGTTCTAGTAGTTTTCTGGTAGCATCTTTAGGATTCTCTATGTATAGTATCATGTCAACTGAAAACAGTGGCAGCTTTACTTCTTTTCCAATTTGAATTCCTTTTATTCATTTTTCTGTTCTGGTTGATGTGGCTAAAACTTCCAAACTTTGTTAAATAATAGTGGTTAGATTGAACAACCTTGCCTTGTTCCTGATCTTAGAAGAAATGCTTTCAGTTTTTCACAATTGAGAACGATGTTGGCTATGGCTTTTCATATATGGCCTTTATTATGTTGAGGTAAGTTCCCTCTATACCTACTTTCTGGAAGGTTTTGATTATAAATGGTTGTTGAGTTTTGTCAAGAGTTTTTCTGCATCTATTGAGATGATCATATGGGTTTTACCCTTCAGTTTGTTAATATGGTATATCACATTGATTGATTTGCATATATTGAAGAATCCTTGCGTTCCAGGGATAAACCCTACATGATCATGGTGTACGATCCTTTTAATGTGCTGTTGGATTCTGTTTGCTAATATTTTGTTGAGGATTTTTGCAACTATGTTCATCAGTGATATTGACCTGTAGTTTTCTTTCTTTGTGACATCTTTGTCTGGTTTTGGTATCAGGGTGATGGTGGCCTTATAGAATGAGTTTGGGAGTGTTTCTCCCTCTGGTATATTATGGAAGAGTTTGAGAAGGATAAGTGTTAGCTGTTCTCTAATTGTTTGATAGAATTAACCTGTGAATCCATCTGGTCCTGAGCTTTTGTTTTTCGGAATATTTTTAATCACAGTCTCAAATTCAGTGCTTGAGGTTGGTCTGTTTATATTTCTATTTCTTCCTGGTTCAGTCTCCAAAGCTGTGCTTTTCTAAGAATTTGTCCATTTCTTCCAGGTTGTCCATTTTATTGGCATATTTTTGCTTGTAGCAATCTCTCATGATCTGTTGTATTTCTGCAGTGTCAGTTGTTACTTCTCCTTTTTCATTTCTAATTCTTTTGATTCGAGTCTTCTCCCCTTTCTTCTTGATGAGACTGACTAATGGTTTATCAATTTTGTTTATCTTCCCAAAGAACCAGCTTTTAGTTTTATTGATCTTTGCTATTGTTCCCTTTGTTTCTTTTTCATTTATTTCTTATCTGATGTTTATGATTTCTTTCCTTCACTAACTTTGGGTTTTTTTTTTGTTCTTCTTTCTCTAATTGCTTTAGGTGCAAGGTTAGGTTGTTTATTTGAGATATTTCCTGTTTCCTAAGGTAGGATTGTATTGCTATAAACTTCTGTCTTAGAACTATTTTTGCTGCATCCCATAGGTTTTGGGTTGTCGTGTTTTCCTTGTCATTTGTTTCTAGGTATTTTTTGATTTCCTCTTTGTTTACTTCAGTGATCTGTTGGTTATTAAGTAGTATACTATTTAGCCTCCATGTGTTTGTATTTTTTGAAGATTTTTTCCTGTAATTGATATCTAGTATCTTAGTGTTGTGGTTGGAAAAGATACTTGATATGATTTCAATTTTCTTGAATTTAACAAGGCTTGATTTGTGTCCCAGGAGATGATCTATCCTGGAGAATATTCCATGATCCCTTGAGGAGAAAGTGTATTCTGTTGTTTTTGGATGGAATGCCCTATAAATATCAGTTGAGTCCATGTTGTTTAATGTAACAGTAAAGATTGTCTTTCCTTATTTATTTTCATTTTGGTTGATCTGTTCATTGGTGAAAGTGGGATGTTAAAGTCCACTAGTATGATTGTGTTACTGTCGATTTCCCCTTTAATGGCTGTTAGCATTAGCCTTATGTATTGAGGTGCTTCTATGTTGGGTGCATAAATTTTTACAATTGTTATATCTTCTTCTTGGATTGTTCCCTTGATCATTATGTAGTGTTCTTCTTTGTCTCTTGTAATAATCTTTATTTTAAAGTCTATTTATTCTTATATGAGAATTGCTACTCCAGCTTTATTGTGGTTTACATTTGCATGGAATATCTTTTTCCATTCCCTCACTTTCAGTCTGTATGTGTCCCTAGCTTTGAAGTGGGTATCTTGTAGACAGCATATATACAGGTCTTGTTTTTGTATACATGCAGCCCAGTCTATGTCTTTTGGTTGGAGCATTTAATCCATTTATATGTAAGGTAATTATCAATATGTATGTTCCTATTACCATTTTCTTAATTGTTTTGGGTTTGTTATTGTAGGTCTTTCCTTCTCTTGTGTTTCCTGCCTAGAGAAGTTCCTTTAGCATTTGTTTTAAAGCTGGTTGGGTGGTTCTGAATTCTCTTGGCTTTGGCTTGTCTGTAAAGGTTTTAATTTATCCATCGAATCTAAATGAGATCCTTTCTGGGTAGAGTAATCTTGGATGTAGAGTTTTCCCTTTCATCACTTTAAATATGTCCTGCCCCTCCCTTCTGGCTTGCAGAGTTTCTGCTGAAAGATCAGCTGTTAACCTTATGGGAATTCCCTTGTATGTTATTTTTGATAGTTTGATTAATATGTGTCTGGATGTGTTTCTTCTTGGATTTATCCATTATGGGACTGTGTTTCCTGGATTTGATGGACTATATCCTTTCCCAAATTAAGGAAGTTTTCAACTATAATCTCTTCAAATATTTTCTCACAGCCTTTCTTTTTCTCTTCTTCTTCTGGGACCCTATAATTCCAATGTTGGTGCTTTTAATGTTGTTCTAGAGGTCTCTGAGACTGTCCTCAATTCTTTTCATTCTTTCTTCTTTATTCTGCTCTGCAGTAGTTATTTCCACTATTTTATCTTCCAGGTCACTTATCCGTTCTTTTGCCTCAGTTATTCTGCTATTGATTCCTTTGAGAGAATTTTAAATTTCATTTTTTGTGCTGTTCACCATTGTTGGTTTGCTCTTTAGTTCTTCTAGGTCCTTGTTAAACATTTCTTATATTTTCTCCATTCCATTTCCAAGATTTTGGCTCATCTTACTATCATTAGTCTGAATTTTTTTTCAGGTCAACTGCATATTTCCTCTTCATTTGTTTGGTATGGTAGGTTTTTACCTTCCTCCTTAATTTTCTATGTGTTTCTCTGTCTTCTCGTTTTGCTTAACTTACTGTGTTTGGGGTTTCCTTTCTGCAGGCAGCAGGTTCATAGTTCCCATTGTTTTTGGTGTCTGCCCCCAGTGGCTAAGGGTGCCTCAGTTGGTTGTGTAGGCTTCCTGGTGGAGGGGATTGTGCCTGTGTTCTGGTGGATGAAGCTAGATCTTCTCTTCCTGGTGAGTAGGACTGCATCCAGTGGTGTGTTCTGGGGTGTCTGTGACCTTATTATGATTTAAGGTAGCCTCTCTGCTAATGGGTGGGGTTGTGCTCCTGTCTTGCTAGTTGTTTGGCATGGGATGTCCATCACTAGCTTGCTGGTCATTGAGTGGAGCTGGGTCTTAGCGTTGAGATGGAGATCTCTGGTAGAGCTTTTGCCATGTGATATTATGTGGATCTGGAAATTCTCTGGTGGTCCAATGTCCTGAACTCAGTTCTCCCACCTCAGAGACACAGGTCTGACACCCGGCTGGAGCACCGAGACCCTGTCAGCTACATGGCTCAGAAGAAAGGGAGAAAAAAAGAAATAAAGAAGAAATAAAGTAAAATAAAATTATTAAAATAAAAAATACAAATTATTTTTAAAAATTAAAAAAAAATAATTTTAAAAACTGCACAGAGAGAACCTTAGGACAAATGGTAAAAAGAGAGTTATACAGACAAAAATCACACAAAGAAGCATATACATACACACTCACAAAGGAGAAAAAGGAAAAGAAAAAATCTATATATATATTAAAAAAATAAAAAAAGGAAGAGACCAGCCAAATCAATAAACAATGCTACCAATGATAATAAGCTCTAAATACTAAAGTAAGATAAACATAAAATCAGAAACAAATTAGATGCAGAAAGCACACCCCATGTCTACAGTTGCTCCCAATATCCACCGCCTCAATTTTGGGATGATTCGTTGTCTCTTCAGTTATTCCAGAGATGATAGGTACATCAAGTTGATTGTGGAGATTTAATACGCTGCTCCTGAGGCTGCTGGGACAAATTTCCCTTTCTCTTCTTTGTTCACACAGCTCCCAGGGTTCAGATTTGGATTTGGACCCACCTCTGCGTGTAGGTTCACCTGAGAGCGTCTGTTCTTCACTCAGACAGGACGGGGTTAAAGGAGCAGCTGATTTTGGGGCTCTGGCTCACTCAGGCCGGGGGTGAGGGCAGGGTACAGAATGTGGGGCAAGCCTGCGGCAGCAGAGGCCAGCATGACGTTGCAACAGCCTGAGGCAGGCCGTGTGTTCTCCCGGGGAAGTTGTCCCTGGATCAAGGGACCCTGGCAGTGGTGGGCTGCACAGGCTCCTGGGAGGGTAGCTGTGGATAGTGACCTCAGACTTCTTGGTGGCGGCAGCAGCAGCCTTAGCATTTCATGCCCGTCTCTGTTGTCTGCACTGATAACCGCGTCTCACACCTGTCTCTGGACCTTGTTTAGGCAGTGCTGTGTATCCCCTCTCCTCTTGCACCTTGAAACAATGGTCTCGTGCCTCTTCAGCAGTTCCAGATTTTTTCCCAGACTCCCTCCTGGCTAGCTGTGGTGCACTAGCCCCCTTCAGGCTGTGTTCACGCAGCCAAACCCAGTCCTCTCCCTGGGATCTGACCACCGAAGCCAGAGCCTCAGCTCCCAGCCCCCACCCACCCCAGCGGGTGAGCAGACAAGCTTCTCGGGCTGGTGAGTGCTGGTCAGTACCAATCGTAGGTTCAGGCATCTCTCTGCTTTGCCCTCTGTACCCCTGTTGCTGTGCTCTCCTCCATGGCTCTGAAGCTTCCCTCCCCCCGCCCACCCTTTTGTCTCTGCCAGTGAAGGGGATTCCTAGTGTGGAAACTTTTCCTCCTTCACAGTTCCCTACCACTGGTGCAGGTCACATCCCTATTCTTTTGTCTCTGTTTTTTTCTTTTTCTTTTGCCCTACCCATTTATGTGGGGCGTTTCTTACTTTTGGGGAAGTCTGAGATCTTCTGCCATTGTTCAATAGGTATTCTGTAGGAGTTGTTCCACATGTAGATGTATTCCTGATGTATCAGTAGGGTGGAAGGTGATCTCCACATCTTACTCCTCTGCCATCTTGAAGGGCTACCCCCATATGTTTTTATAATACATGTATCTGTTAATCTATGTACACTATTTAATAAGAGTTTGAGTCAGAAACTGATTTTCATTTGGAATAGGTTGTATTCAAGACATTGTGAGTAATTACTATTGAGTGGCTCACAATACTTATTTCAACAATAGCAACAGTCTTGTGTTAAGACCTGGGACAGGTGCATATGCTGAGAAGGAATGAGAAATTCTCTCTAAATCAGACTTGAGGGCATAAAAAGATAAAAAAAATAAGGTAGCTTTGAAAAATGAGAAGTTTATGCTAGACCAAGATGTGAAGCAGAAGAAAAAGTTATGACAGAGAATAAGTCATGTGTTAATGTAAACCATTCACATTCAGGTAAACTCATGTTGGTTGATTTCCTTGGAAGAAGTAGTACATGGAGAAGAAATAGTACCATTTGAGCTAGAGAGTTAGGAAGATGTCAGGTCATGGTTCACTGTATGCACTAATTTAAAAGTTCCAACTTTGACAATTTTGAGGGTCATTGAAGATTTTTATGAAAAATTAATATAAAATGAGTAAAGCAGAAACAAATAAGAGGCTTAATTAGAAAACTGAGCCTCTTTAATTCAAATGGTGTCATCATTTATTGAAATCATTAGAGCAAGGGATTCTGTGAGATGAATTTTTAAAAATCTAGTTTGAATAGGAATTTGAGATATGACTTTAAATAATTTATTTAATTAAATAATTTAATTTATTTATTTTAGGCTGCATTGGGTCTCCATTGTTGTGTGCAGGCTTTCTCTGGTTGTGGTGAGCAGGGGTTACTCTTTAGTGAATTGTGTGGGCTTCTCATTGTGGTGGCTTCTCTTGTTGCAGAGCATAGGCTCTAGGCACGTGGGCTTCAGTAGTTGTGGCTCACGTGCTGTAGAGTGCAGACTCAGTGGTTGTGACACATGGGCTTAGTTGCTCTGCGGCATGTGAGATCTTTCTGGACCAGGGACAGAACCCATGTTCCCCACACTGGCAGGTGGATTCTCAACCACTGCACCACCAGGGAAGTCCCTGAGATATTATCTTATGAAACATAAACACTTAAATATAATGGTCATGCAAGGGATGTATATGGGAAATGAGAAATCTATTTTCCCTTAGAGGAAATCTCAGAAGATCCAGAGGTGGCTGTGCTTTATGCTTGCTTTGCTTGCAGACCTACCATATAATCCATCAAGTAACAGACCCCTTCAATGGCCAAGGATTCTTGGCCCAAAGAATGCCACACACTTCATGAGCATCTATCACAAAATATTATAGACTTTTTCTGTTATAACTGACAAATGAATTCTCACCCTTCTACCCAGAATTGGCTTTGTTCAATTCCTTGCAACTTTTGTATCAAGAAGTGTTTAAATACCTGTTGATTGTATATAGCTATGCCCATCAGGAGCCCCTTCCATTTATGAACAGGAATGCTATATGCAAAAATAATAAAAATAGGGTTTGATTATTTCTATTTTCAGATGAGGTTGGCCAGTTGGTATGATGAGGAACAGAAATAAGCTTAACTGTTTCTTTAGCTTAATAAGGATTCTGATCTCATAATTTATGTCTGCCCTCTGATCTGTCACACAAATGTGAAGTCACAGATAAGAAATGGATAATATTTAATAATGGCTACATATTTAATATATTAATTAGGGAGTTTGGAAATGCCTTTACAATGACACATAATGGTATAACTCTGTCATTTGATCTAAGCAATTAGTCAGTGAAAAGGTTAGAAGAAAGTGTCAATTCATTCAATAAAGGAAAAAGCAGTGTTTTGTTACTCTAATAGAGCTAAAAAGGTGCTGGGTTTTGAATTATGATTAATTAAAAGAGTAATATCAACAGAATATTTAAGATATAACAGGGAATAAAGATTAGAAATGCCTTAAAAAGAAGAGGAAATGCCTGCATGAAAATATAAAATAATAACATTTGGACAGACAACAAGAATGTTTTAGTTCACTGAGTTATAATGTTGGGCCCTCCAGTCATTTCTATAAGAATCAAACTCAGGTGACAGGAGTAGGTTTACCAACGTGGCCAATCTTTCTGGAAATCCTGTTTTCTGCAGTTAACTGATTCTTCACATTTAATTGATATAAGATTTTATCTGATGAACACTTCAAAAAGATTTAGAAATTTTTGGACTCGTAATGATCAAAATTATAATCTGGGTGTGCTAATTTGTTAAGTTTTGCTTGTTTTTTTCTATTCCTTTCTTTTCCACTAATGAAGTCTGGTTTTCTGTGTTCTTAAGTCTTTGATGTATCCTTAATACCTACCAAATGCCTGCAACATTGTATGTGTTCACAACCTTTTGTTTGAATAAGTTGAATGAATTGTATGACATTTAATAAATAGAGAAATTGTTTCAGAATACTTACGAGGAAATGATTAGGAACTCAAATCTGGCAAACTTATCTGTGATGGTGTTGCACCATTTATAACAAGTAAATTATAGAACAAATTAGCAAATGACATGTAAAATTACATAATTTATAACCTTTGTATTGATACTACCAGTTTTGTGTAATTCACAATCCCTCCACTTCAACATTTGTACTCAGGCTATATGGAAGTACAGAAGAGTCTTACTCCATATAAGATAGTTAATGCATAGGAGATTTCTCCAAATTGACTATAACTAGATATTAATTTAATCATTCACAAAGTGTTAGTGGGTAGCAGGATATAGGGCTGTCAACTGGTGACATGAAAAAAAAAAAAAAGAACATATTCCTTTTCCCACTGTCCCTGAAATAAGTGATATGGATAGCATCTACATGTTTTTCTCTTTCTGACATCTACAGCTTTACTTCTAACTTCTTTTTTCTTCAAATCTTTCCAAAGTGCTTAACAAAAATGTCTTCATTGTGGAAAGAGAGGAAAGAGGAAAATGAAGTGTGATGTCTACTACTTAAACAAATATTGATCATGATCCTAGGATGCTTGGGGAAAAAAAAAAAGCAGATAGGTGGGTACTCATATATCATCATTTTACAAATGGAAAATGTAGATCCAGGGCACTGAATGACTTATCAAATGTCATCCAGATATTTAAGGGAAAAGTGAGAGCTTGAACTGTTCTGTCTCAAGACAGTGTTCTCAATTTGTATTTTTACGTTTATGTGTCTGCAATATAACTGTGCCTATTTTTCAGGATATTCTTTAATACTTCCTTTAAGTTGTAAATACAATTTCTTCTTTTTATAATTTATATTACTATCAAGACATAAGAATAAACACTGTTAATATTTTGTAGTAATTTAATTTGTTTAGAATTTTGTATTATTTCACCTATACTAGGCAATGTTTTCCCTCTTTCTCTCATATTTCTGCTTAATACACTAGTAGATGAGACATCCACACTCTTTCCATATGTGGGAAGATACTTGCCCTTGAAATCTTCCTATTGCCAGCCTCTCCAAAGACAGGAGGGGTGTCTGAATGAAGAGCCTCACACTCAACAGACCACATTCACTGCAGGGAGGGAACCCTGAATTAAAGGCTTGGTCCCTGCCTTTATCTTTCTCTTCTTTTTCCATTTCCTGACCTCATGCAAAAAGCACAAAGGGGCAGCTTTGCTCTCTACATACAGGCCTTATAAACTTCATTCATTCAGCTAATTAGGTAAGCAGACTTGCAGTGGATAAAGGAAGTACTTCATCCTCAGTCCCATTTCCTCTTTCCAAAAAGTATCATGGAAATATTTTAGGGGTTATAGGAAGCAGTGACATTGAAATGAGCTTTACTACCTTTCCCAGTTAGTTAGAGATGCTTGGATGTATCTTATTAGTGAGAACAACAAAGGAGAGGAGAGGTGACACTTAACCTTAAACCATAGCAATGAGACCCAGGCAACAAGATTGCAATATTGGTATGCCAGGTGTTATTATAATTTATCTCCTGCTGATGAGGAAATGGGAGTAACATAACAAACCAAAGCGGATCCAAGACTCAAATCCAGGGCTTCTGATTTAAAGTCTCCCTCATAACCATAGCACACAGAATAAATGAATTATTAATTTTAACTTAGAAAATTTTAAAATTATAAATTTGGATTTGCAAAAATATTATTCCAGTCTAAATTTTCCATCTTCCCTTTTATTTGCGTAAACTGCTACAGTAGCCTAACAGGAATACACACTTTACATATCTCTCTTCCGTTTACTTAGCCTGGAATGCCCTACTTTAATACAGTGTTATCCATGCAAGGTTAATTTCAAATTTTGAGATTCCTAATATAAAAATAGTAACATATTAAGAATTAAACAATAATTCCTCTATTCATCTCATATATGATAATCAGGAGATTATGAATTTGAAGCAAAATATCAAGTTCAACACCACTCTTCTTACTATCCATCATCAATATTACTGATAATTAACCATTATTAGTGATAATAACTGTAAATGTTTGATCCCTAATACCTTGCAAAGTAAATTTATGCTATGAAAACAAACAAAAATATTCAATAATCAGAAGCTGACACAATATCCAACACTAAGACTTTCAATAGTTTACAGAGTAATGATAATATCAGTTGCTCAAAATATAGTAGATGGTGTCCCAAGGATATTTATCTTTATCTGTTTAGATCTCTCCTTCCTTTTTAAATTCAGAAACTCATTCATCTAGAGTGCCAAAAATATACAAATAATCTTAAAAAGTATTTTTGAAACAATAAATCAGTGAGTGTAGAAACCAGATTACAACAGGGTGGGGACTGGGCCGGTAATCAAATTTGAATAAAGTTAAGTCAGAAAATAAGACTGCTAAGAGCTGAGCCAAGGGAAAGTTTTGGTTTTGTGTTTGTTGCTGATTTTTGCTTGTTTTTGTTAGAGGAGATATGAACTTGTTAGAAAGTAGAAAAAGCCACACATATAGGTGAAGATATAAGATTATTGCCAGAGAAAATAATATATTGGTAACACTGAGTGTACTCTTCAAACCCTATGTTAGTTTATGTCACAAAATAGCAAGCACATACCTCAAGAGTTTTGCTGTTTAATGATGTACCTGCTAGCCACACGTGGCTACGTACATTTATATTTACATTAATTTATTAATAAATTCAATAAAATTAAAAATTCCATTGGAGTAGCCACATTTTATGCAGTCAATAGTCATATGGGCCTGGTGGCTACCCTAATGTGGTGAAGACACAGAATAAATTTATTGTTGCAGGAAGTTCCATTGCGCAACAGTAGTCTAGACATAGATATGAGTGAAAATATGCAATTTGGAATAAATCATAGCTCACATGAAAATTATCTGCCACAAGCACAAAACCAAGTATCCATTTGGCATTTGACTCTGCAAAGAATCAGATAATCATGCATCATGTTAGAGAAGCTCAACTCATCCCTAGAATACCTCTGTACTTTTGGAGTACTATGTAAAGAGGATAAATTATCTTCCAACTGTATGATGTTCTTTCTTTAGACTCACTCCTTAAGGAATTCTTCCATCGACTTCTTTGATGTGTTCTTGCTAGAAGAAGAATGAATGAGCTAAAACAAGTCTCCGATGCTTATTTGGGGAGGATTCCTTACACTGGAAAGGAGTACGGGATTGGGTACTCTTCTCTTTCACTGAGTTTTTTGTTTTTTTTTTTTTCCTTTTTTGTACTCCTTTACTTGGCATTTATGTTTTAATGGCAATCCAATTTAAGAAATGAAAGCATTGATTAATTAGTGAACCATTTTAAAAACAAATGTAGCTGAACATATGGGTGGGAGTTGGAATCAGAGAGATGACAAGTATCAATACTAGGATAAGAAAAGAGGAATGCAACTTAAATTCTGTGCTTTTCAATAATTAAGGTCTTGCCAATCTGAAAGGAAGTTAGAATCTATTGCCTTAAGGAGTTTGAAGAATCTTAAAATCAAAGACTCAGAAGGGTTCTCAATACAGATGTTAATAACTATAGATAGTTGTCAGGGCCTGTGTAAAGGAAAAGATTCTACAACTTCATATATAAATGTTTTTACAGAGTTGTACAACAGAATAGGCATTCCGATAATTGAAAAGGGTGAGAGATACAAGGTCTGGAGTTCAGATGTTTATAAGAGAAGAGAAACATGGACCAGTGATCTGGAAGTGGTACTGGCAGGCAAGAACACAGTCAATACCATAACCACTGTTGCTGAAAGTCTGAGAAGGTAGAGAAGCAGTCCCCACAGTCGAAGCATCAGGGTAGTGTCTGAAAGAGAAATACCCTTATCTAATATTTGCTGAAATAAGAGCAATATCACCATGGGTTATGTTGCAAATAATTATAGGCAGAACAAAAAAGGTGAGAGTCATTTTTTTAAAAAAAGAATAAAATGTGCAAAAACAATTTTTATATAAGGAGCTTATGCAAGAAGAGAAATGAGAAGTTCATTTGCATAGTGGTAGGTATGATGAGCAGAGATGATTGAAACACTTGATTAAGAGCAAAATGTATCCTGACATTTTAAGTCTGATTTATTCCATTGAAAAGAGAGGGTTTATTATCACCTGGGTATCTAAACTAGGATATGGCCATCTGATTTAAATGATTTTCTAATCTTCTTCTGCCAGAGTTAAAAAAATAAAATGCAAATTCAAATTGTTGTCATGAGACAGGATGAAGTCATTTATATACTAACCTATTTACATGTTAAAATTTTATTTAACCTTCAAGTCTCAGTCCAAATGATTCCTCTTTAATGAGACCTTCATTGATCTCTGTTCATAACTGGGTTTAATTTTATGTCACAGGCATAGAACATCAAATTATCTGACAAAAAAGGAAGTCATAAGGAGTCAGAGAGATGTTATAGAACTAAGGAAATAGATGAAAAGCCAGACAGAGTTAGGGTAGGAATCAGAGTATTCTTGGAAAAAATTAGCATGAGACCATAAACATGACTCTAGCATCTGCAGCACTATATGGAGTAAGGAGAATGTTTGGGGGAGATTGGTGCATTGACCATTTATTTGAGACTTTTGATAAAAACAGATTATTTGAAAGAAGAGAAAAAGTAGAGCATAAACTTCAAGAAAACCCTAAACTTATCTCCTGCAAGAAGTATTTTTTTTTCTCATCTGAAATGAAAGACTTTGTATAAACAAAAACTAATATATGTATTAAAGTTTCCCCCTGTTATAGTAACAAAGGCATATATCTATCCTTATAAACACTCTCCTTGAGTGAAGGTCAATAAGTTATTTTGAAAAGTCTGCTTCAGTTTCCTTTGCTGGTTTCTTATCCCTTAACAAATTGGTAAGTGTTGGAGCACCACAAGACTCAGTTCTTTGCTCTTTGCTCTTCTCTAATTGCATTCACTCCCAACATTACTTTATTTCTCTCCATGTCCTTAAATGTCATTTAAAGTTGATGATGTTGGCAGTATTTTATTTAGTCTCTATCTCCTCTCTGAACTCAAGACTCAAATATGCAAAACAACCATCAACATCTCAGTTTGGATATCGAGAAAAATCTCAAAATTAATTTGCCCATAACTATTTATTTGGATATATAGCTCTCCAAATCTTCTCCTCCTGTATTTTCCATTTCAGCAATTTAACCCATTAGCTCAAGCCAGAAACCTAAGTATCAGGCTTAACAGCCCTTTTCCCCTCCCTTTATGGCCTGTATTTCAGTATTCAATCCATCAGGAAGTCTCTGCTCTAACTTCAAAACTTATATCTGCAATTCAAAACATTTTTTTCACATTTCTGTTACTATCAATCTAGTCTAAGTCTAAGCAAAATTGCCTATTGCAGTGGACTTCTGTCTGCTCTGCCAAATTCTAGTCTTAACTCCTTTCACATCAATGTCCACAGTGTTGACAGACTCAACCTCCAAAAATTGGAAATCAGAGCAGACTATTATCTGCTTTCCAAACAGCTTTCGAACTTACTCTGGTTTATATTTATTTATGTCATCAGGCTATTTGCATACTTTTGGCATCATCTCCATCTCAATATTCTTATTTCTATTTATCAAGCTTATTATACAACATCTAACACATTTTGATCACACTCATTTTAGTTTTTTTTGTTGTTGTTGTTTGTTTGGTTGGTTGGTTTATTGCACCACTAGTCTTGTGGGATCTTAGTTCCCCAACCAGGGATTGAACCCAGGCCCTTGTCAGTGAAAGCACTGAGTCCTTAACCACTGGGCTGCCAGGGAATTCTCAGATCACACTCATTTTAGATTCAAACTCTGAACTGTATGTTAAAATGCTATTGTTTCAATCATTTAATATTACCATGACCATGTATGACTGTTGTCATATTATTTTAATGAGTTAGGTTTTCCTTTTGTGGTACTGTATGTGGAAGCTATACTTGATCACTGTTTAACTTCTAGAGGTGATTCCTGCAGGAGAGAATACAGTCTGCTATCTAGCAGTTGTTTACTTTGTCTTCATTTTAACATAAATCTTGTGTTGTAACTATATACCAGTAACATATTTTTTTCTAACGTTATTTACTTATTGTTTTTCTTAAAGTCACTGAGATATAATAAAATAGGTTTTATAGTTTAATTTTTCAGTACCAATACACTTCTTATAATCTTAGGGCATTGTCTGAACATTAGTTTTGCAGAGTATTTTTGACATATGACTTTTCTGAATATAGCATTAACTATGATAATGATGAATGACCAGTCTGATAAAATGCAGGTCATACTGTGAATCTTAACAATGCAATGAATATTTCCTGCATGAATATGCCAGATTTTTAAATAAATGTTGTGCATTTAGGAGAGAACTTTGGTGTAGAAGAATAAATACAACAGCTGCTTTTTAATTATATGTAGAAATTATAATTCTAATCTGTTACATTTAATAGCACAATACATTTGAGAGAATGCACTACTAAGTATTCATGTTACTAAGCGTTTTTGTACAATAAGTATCATTAAAATAACTCATACTCTTATGTTTTTGAAAATAGATTGGCATTTTTCTCTACTGGGCTCATTTCTTTTCTTAACACATGACACTAACAGATAACCTTGAGCTTGGTTGGATAAAAAGTTTTTACCTTTGTTTTGTGACCTCTTCAGGTTAGCTATCCATGTCTCTATACTATGGGTGGAGGTCTACTATGTAGAAGTGACACACCTGGGGAAAAAATCAGGGATTAATACCCTCTTTCTTCAAACACTTCAATGAGAGAACATAAACAGTGTCACTAGAGTAAACAGCAAATCTTACTGCATTAAGTGTTTAAAACAGTATTGGAAATAGCAGCACTTATTGACAATAGCCCCATTCATGCACACATTTGTGGTTATGGTATTAATATATCTTATTTTGAAACTTTAATTAATCCTCAGAATTCCAGGATACTTAGCTCTATTCACAACCTGAATCCAATAACCTCTTCTTTTGAAATGTTGTTACTTTAGGAATAAATCCAAAAAACAAAATTGAAATAGATATTGAAAAGCAAAACTTTTAGAAAATTTACACAAAACTTAAACATAATAAACACAAATTTTTATTCCAAATGTGCCTGATTTTAAAGACATATTGTGATGTGGCCCAGTGAGGAACATGGCAATTCCTATAAATAAAAAATATGCAATAATAAAACTGGACAAAAGTGTCTAAAATGACCATTTCAGGACTATGAAAATCAAGGAAAGGCATTCAACTAATTGGAAGTAGTTTTATGAAAACTACTGAACTTTGGGTAAGAACAACTGGAGTCTGTCATGTTATTTTCTACCTATCTGTATAATATGGTGGTTTAACTAGAGCAGGCTGGCCATGAAAATTTACATTTTCATTAAAGGTGTCTTGTCACTTAGAGTGCAAAACACACTACATCCAGAGGAATTATTAGAATAGTGGTAAACTCAGTGACAAATAATGAGAACAGTGAGAGACTTAGGGAGGCTGAAATTTGTTCCTGGTTAGGGCAAGCAGTAGTCCACTAACCTATTATTTTCCAGAAAACAGAAAATATGACAAACAGAAAAGGGTTTGCTAAGCTTACCAGACATCTCTGGTTGACTAAAACAACTTCATGTAGACACAGGAAAGCCTAGACAGGACACAGTTATCAAGACATTGGGCACATTGCCTTGTGTCCATGTGACTCTGTGCCCATGTAGAGAGAACATGATACACTCCTATGAAGAGGAAAAGCCAGAGCAGACTTGAAAATGACCTGAAATTTAAAACTACTCTGCAGCCTGAACATAGATCATTAGTAAAGGGCGAAAATCTTACCAGCTCAGAGTGTTTGAGCCCAACTTTTGAGTAATCATTGACTGGTAAGTAAGCTATGTAGATACAGGGATGGCCTCTAGACAGCCATCATCAACATCAACCATGATGAATGACCAATAAACACATGAAAGCATGCTTAATCTCAGCATTTAGTATGAAAATGATTATGAAAACCATATACCACTTTCCCCCCAATAGAACAACTGTAATAAAATGACCAACAATAGCAAGTGCTGCAAGGATGTGATAGAATTGGAGTCCCAATATATTGTTGGTGGGAATGCAAAATGCCACAGCCACTTTGGAAAATAATTGGGTGGTTTCTCCAAATGTTAAACATAATGATTTCATGTGACCCAGTAATGCCATGCCTAAATATTCAGTTGAAAGTAAAAAGACTGAAAAGGATGTGTACATTAAGGAAAAGAGAGAAAATCTGGCAAAATATCTAGCTTCTGCTACTTTCAATGCCTAACCTGACCCCCAGCAGAAAATATTACACAGTGGATTTATATAATGTCACACCTTGAGGATACCATCCAGACACTTGATAACCAGTTAGTCACATCAGAACGTTTGAGTATTAGTTTCTTAGGGCTGCTGTTATAAGTTACCACAATCTGGGTAGCCTAAACAATAAAATCATTCTCTCCCAGTTCTGAAAGCCAAAAGTTCAAAATCAAGGTGTCAGCAGGGACACACACCCTCTGAAAAATCTCTTCATTGGGAAGAGTCCCTCATTGCCTCTTTCAGCTTCTCATGGTCCGAGGCACTCCTTTTTTATAGCTACATCATTCCAATCCCTGCCTCCTTCTTCACATGGCCTTCTTCTCTCTCTGTCTCTGTCTCTGTCTGTCTCTTCTCCCTCTGTGTTTTCTTCTCTTCTTGTAAGGACACCAGTTATTGAATTTAGGGCCTATCATATGCAGTGTGATCTCATTCTGATCCTTAACTAATTAAATTGGCAAAGATTCTATTTCCAAATAATATCACATTCTAGGTAGTTTCAGTTTGATATGAGTTTTGGGGGACACTATTCAACTCACTCTACCTTATAACATCTAATGGAAGCAGTTTATCCTTACTGAAATTGAAGCCACAGTCACCACACATGTTTTTACAGAATGCTTAACTTAACAGTATGGGATCCTGTACAGCATCGCTTCAACCCAGGATAACATTTGTTTGAAAGACTTGCAACATTTGACACATGATGGTGGAGTCTACTAATATAGCAGTTGCCACATAATTAGGTGGCAGCCAGATTAATAGAATAGTAACATGTCCTTTAAGTGGAAAGTTTATTTCTCAACTCAGGGACATTACCTTTGAGCTTCTGTAATTCAAGATATAGTATATGCATTTAACCAGTGATCATGATATATGTACCCAACAGCAGAATAAGTGGATGCAAACAAGACTGGCTCTTCTCACCCTGTTCCTGTATCCCAATAGTTGAATTTAATCTCCCTGACCCTGAAGTCATGAACTCTGCTAGATTAGAATTTTTGGTTCCCATAGAGAAAAGATATGGTTATAGGTAAATAGTATGGGAAGGGAAAATTATATCAGAAACATTTCCTCTCAGTGTTTCAAGGTTCTATAAAAACTAGTAAACAATTTGACAACTCTGACCTGCCAAGGGAAATATAAAAGTCTGGTTCCTACCACCTCTCACAGTTTCCTGGAGGACAGAGTTGATGAGTATCAGCTCTGGCTCAGGATCAGTTACAGCATAAGGGACTGTTTTAGCAATCATCTTGTATTGAGTCTCTTGGAGAATTTTCAGCCTGTCACCTTCTTGTAGACTCACTAAAGGAACAGACTTAATGTAGAAACTGAGTTTATTTGAGTGGTAAAAGCAGTGGACTGTAACAGAAACTTCAGGAGCCCTACGTCACCTCCATCTTGTGCATCTCTCAACAAATGGCTCTGCCTAGCTCAGACTCCCCTCAGGCTGAAAAAATACTGCTTCATTTGTGTACCACTCCTTTCTTCATTTTTGCAGTTGTGCTTCTTTATCAGTGTAGAAGTCCACTCATCATGAGCATAAGTGAACCTCGTAATGTGGAAAAGTTAATATTTCACAAACATCAACCAGTGGGGCAGAATACAGTTATTAAATGTTTCAAACTTCTTTCTTTCAGTTTATAATTTAAGAAGGTAGGCTATATACCACTTAGGAAGTCCTGGTGGAAACAAATTCTGATTGTACAGGCATTATTCTCAATACAGACATTTATGTTGGCTTTCTCCACTTCCTTTCTCACTCAACCTGTCTTTTGCTTTTCCTTTCTGAGATCACCACTCAAAAATGTTTACAGCACTCAAGCCCTGCCTAAATTTCTACCCTCAGCAGGAACACAATCGAAGTCACAAAGGTAGTACATTTCATCATTAACTACAATAATTAGTAGCAAGCGTTAAGACAATTTGCTTGAACATCCTTTTTTCAAAAATAAATCCAGTATTTTTTCTGTTAGTATTTCTTTTAATGACCTCTGATATATAAAATAACTCCAAAACATAAAATCAAAAGGCCTGATCCAATTGAATCCACTCACTGCGATTGCTAGTTTCATCCTTTTGGGACATTCTATAAATATAAAGGATTGCATGTGAATACTTCAGGTTGAAATTTCAGTTTTTACAACCACTTACTCATATTCAGAGGACTTCCAACTTGAATCGCCATTATAATCAGTAATAGTGCTATAGGGATATGGAAATAATTACTATCAATCGGGCCTGTATTCCAAATTATTACTTGTATCTGAGATGGAAATTATAAACTTCCCTTTCAATTTGTACCTTTTTCAGAAGCAGGGAAGGCTCAGTAGATAAAAGGTGTTATAGAGTACAGAGATATGGTAAGTCTTGGTTTATTTAAATGCTCAGCTACAAAAGCCCAGCTCTAATCATACAATCATGTCATCTAATCTTGTACCTGGCATAAATTGTCTGAAAGGTATCTTATTCTGCTTGAAATGCTAATTAACTAGAATTTTAAAATTCTTACTTATATCTGGAAAATATGAGGAAAATTATGGGAGTGATGGGTGCATTATTTTTGAGGAGAAAAGAGGATTTCTTTCTGAATGATTTCAAATATTTTCATATAGGTATATGTGGTAGTTTTGAAAAAAATCAAGCTTATTTGTTGGCAAGGGTCATTATTTATTATGTTATTGTACTTTCAAATTTCTAGAGTGTTCAGATATATTATTTTAAACTGATGGGCTATATGGTGACTCATCTTAGGAGATTAATAAATGAGAGAATCAGTATTAGGGGACAAATCAGACATTTGTTATTGCTCTAGTACAGGGATTTGTAACCATTTTCAAGTCAAACAAAGAGACTTGGTAAGTCTGATGAAGCCCACAGACTTTCTTCTTATAAATATGTATCTTTTATTTTGGTAAGATATACATATAATATTTACCATTTTAACCATTTTTAAGTGTACAGTTCAATAATGTTAAGTATATTTACACTGTTATAAAACAGACTTTCAGAACCTTTTCATCCTGTAGAAATTAAACTCTATACCTATTAAAGAACAACTCCCCCTTCCCCCCTCCCCATGGCCCTGGTAATCATCAATCTACTTCTTATGTCTATGAATTTTACTATGTTTTTATCTCATGTAAGTTGACTCATACAGTATTAGTCTTTTTGTGACTGGCTTATTTCACTTAGCATGATGTCTTCAGGTCCATCCATGTTGCAGTATATGAAAAGATCTCCTTCTTTTTTAAGGCTGTGTAGTATTCCAGAGTATGTATATACCACATTTATTTGTCCATTCATCCATCAATGGATATTTGTGTTGCTTTCACTTCACAGCTCTGAAAAGTGAAAAGTGATGCTATGAACATGGGTGTGCAAATATCTCTTTGATGTTCTGATTTCAACTCTTTTGAATATATTTCCAGAAGTTGAATTGCTGGATCATATAGTAGTTCTATTTTTAATTTTTTGAGGAATTGTCATGCTATTTCCCATAAGTGCTTGCACTATTTTACAATCCTCCCTACAACGCACAATGGTTTCAGCTTCTTTGTATCCCAGTTCATACCTGTTACTTGTTTTCTTAATAGTAGCCATCCTAATGGGTGTGAGGTGACATCCCATTGTGATATTCATTTGCATTTTCTAATGATTAGTAATGTTAAGCATCTTTCATATACTTGCCATCCATCTGAATATTATCTTTGGGAAAATGTCCATTCAAGTCCTTTGCCCATTTTTTAGTCTGATTATTTGATTTTTTGCTGTTGAACTGTAGGTGTTCTTTATATACGCTAAACATTAACCCCTTATCAGATACACTATTTGCAAACATTTTCTCCCCCTCTGTAGGTTGCCTTTTCACTCTGTTGATTGTATCTTTTGATGAACAAAAGTTTTTAAGTTTGAAATGCTCCTATTTGTCTACTTTTCCTTTTGGTGCCTGTGTACTCACTATAATTCTTATAATTTCATAAAATAAAATAGGATTACAAAGATCCAATTTTATTGAAATGTATTAATCAAAATGTCAAAATTATTAAAAATGCATTTATATATGTGTTCATGTTGATTCACAAAATAATTCTTTTGTTGAAATGTAGTAATATTAAAGTAATAAATATAAATAATCAAACTATTACAAGATAATAAATTATAACATGATAATAAATATAAATATATGAAATAATATAAATATATGACATAAACATTATGTCATAATATAAATATAAGTATTATAATAATAAGAATATAGAGTTAGTAACTGCACATATGTTTCAAAGTTATCAGAATAAACTGTAATGCTTTATGAATGTATATCCCATTTTAATTGGTGATAAGTTATAGGCACTCCAATACTGCTTTTCATTGTGTTTATCTAATTAAGATGTGCTAAGTTTCAGTTAACCTTACAAATACTCATATTTTAAAATTTTAAAAAAAGCTTTGCTAATATTCTTTTTCTTATAGATTTTGATAACAAGAAGCATGAAGATTTAAGGCCACTCAGTATGACATGTTTGCATAATAGGCATACATAAATATTTAACCTAGAAAATCCTCTTATTGGCAATTATATAAGTTCTTGCAAGAAAGAATATTGATAGAGAAGATATTACTCATTCATGTATCTCATTCCTTGGAAATTGATTCAGTCAGAGAACCAAGAAAAATACTGAATAAAATCAAAATTGTCATGGTTTATGAGGCAGGGAAAATGAAGTGAATTAAACACAAAACTCCAGGAGCTGCTTCTATTGAATAAAGCAGCAGGTATTCTTCAGTTGGTCAGTTGCCCTAATGAATACAGTCTATTAATTAAATCAAGACCCTAAAAAAATGACTTTTATAATGAAAGAAAATGGTTGACAGGCAGTAAGAAATGTGTGTGAATGTGTCTTTAAAAGCTTATAAAACAAAATAATATTTTCAAAGGAACTTTGTAAAAATATAACTTGCAGGAATAATTGGATTATGAATAGACATGTTAAGAAGTCAATTTAATTGCTCTTGACCTACTTTAGCAATTGAGACTTTCCTGATATTCTGTCTCTTTTGGAGATTTCTTCCCATTTCATTTTTTTTTTTTTTTTTCTGAAATAGCATGTTCCCACTTTGTGTCAGTCAGAGAGACATTGGATGGATGGCTGTCTTGGGAAGAGTGATGGCATACTTTCATGGGTGGGACACCTCTCCTTACTGTTAGCAGTCAACAATAAAAGTAGGCAGGAAATAGGTGCAACAGTTCTGTGAAGGGGCTGTGGGTAGGATCCAAGGCATCCTTATGTTCCTCTCTTTTACAAAGCTCAGATTAACTTGTTTATCAATAGCACAATTGTTGACAGTTTCTGTGAAAAGCAGTGAAAGGAAAATTAGTGTGACCAACTTTAATTTCTGCTGTTTCAGTTGGTTCCAAGGCTACACCTGGTGTATATCATCCTCCTTATTCTCCTAGATTTTCTTTCCATGCACCTAACCCTTCTGCTGAAATCACTGCAGAGTCATGGATGATGGCTTTCCAGATGGGATAAACAGACTGGAACATTATCCCTGGTGGGTCTCAGCTCCTAATAACCAAAAGGCCCTGTAAAGCCCTGTCTTCAGGTAAAATCTTTACAGTTAAGTGGGTTATAGGAAACTGAGAGCTATCCCACTGGCTTACCTGACATGCCATACTGCTGGGAAGTTACTAATCAATTCTAAAATGATTGAAATATAGAGTTAACTTGAAATATGTGTCATAAAACAAATAGAAACATAGATTGAAATACATGCTTGAAGGACAAAATATATAGTGTAAAAATAATAATTTTCAATGTGTAATCTGGGTTAAAAGCTCCATATTATATTTATGCATTCTTGGAAAAGTTTGGCAAGAGAGACAAAATCTATTGGATTTCTTTCCTTTAATTGGGGTAGAAATTGGGAGAGACTAGTGTGTCAGGGATATAGCTTGCCATTTCAAAACACACAGTAACTTAACAATGTTTGTTTTTTAACTGAATGTAATATTGGGAGATTTCTAACTAGGAAAACAGATTTGTAAAACACTATAAAAAAAAAGAAAAAATTATAACAAATCTATTTCACAATACAAAACCAAAGAAAAATTTTAAGTTATCATAAAAAGATGAAAGAATTATGTCAAATATTCCACAACTACAGAAGAGGTCCAACCCTCACATATTGATAGTTAACACCAAGGCATTTTAAACATTTATTAGAAAAATAAATGCATGTTTCCTTACATAAAGCAAGTCACCAAGGTGAAAAAAAATTAAGGGCTATGAAAAGATGCTTCAAACAGAAGCAAAAATAAAGCATAGATTGCATTAATAATATCATCATGAGCAGAATTCAAGGCACATGGCATGAACTACAGCAAAGAGAGTAAATTTATAACAACAAATAGTTAAAAAGTGAATAAAGCTACAACTACCAACTCTTGACATTAAGTATACATGATATGCAAGTACAAAGATTATTTGGAACACCAGGAGAAACAGAAGAAAATGTTATCTTTCTCACTCTGATGGATCAAGAATTCAAGGTAGAATTAAGGTACATAAAATATTAATGAGAGTATTATTTTGCTTATAAAATATTAGTTTACATTTAAAAAAATCTTAAAACAGACATCATTGCACAACGTATAACAGTGTGTCATATTTGTCTAAAAACTATATTAAATCAATAATGTTCTATAATTTATGTTTTAGAATCGATAAGTAACCTATTTAGTAAACATTTATATTACTTGGGAAACTGATTTGGCTGCTGTGACAGGGCAAAACATATGTGGCTGAAATTAAATGGAAGTTTATTCTTTCCTCATATAATATTCTAAGCATAAAACATCTTGGGCTGATAGGATGTTGCCATAATATTAAGGGACCTGACGTTCTATTTGGTTGCTCCACTTTTCCTAAAATGCTGTTTCTTTCTTTCTTTTTTTTTTTTTTGGTGGTACGCGGGCCTCTCACTGTTGTGGCCTCTCCCGTTGCAGAACACAGGCTCCGGACGCGCAGGCTCAGCGGCCATGGCTCACGGGCCCAGCCGCTCCGTGGGATCTTCCCGGACCGGGGCATGAACCCGTGTCCCCTGCATTGGCAGGCGGACTCTCAACCACTGCGCTACCAGGGAAACCCGTGTTTCTTTTTTGAATAGGGGATTTTTCTTTTTCCCATTTCATTTCATATAAACTTTAAAGCCAGTGAGAAGTGTTGAAGAGGGAGAAATATATTTATATATAAACAAAGTCCTAAGGATAAATTTTGTAAGAAAAATTTGATATATAATTTAGAAATATAAATACTGATTTAATTGTGGAGCATGAAGAACACTTTCATTTCAAAATGAAAGTTTCAAAAGCATCTATTCATTTTTTCATGTATCAATTGATCATGTATGTATGTTCTCTTTGGAGTAATGTCTATTCAAGTCCTTAGCTCATTTTTAAAAATCAGTTTATTAGGAGACTTTTTGCTGTTGAATTGTAGGAGTTCTTTACATATTTTGCAGATTGACCTCATCGTATATATGATTTGCAAATATTTTCTCTTCTTTTGTAATTTCCCCGTTCATTCTGTTGATTGTGTCCTTTGTTGTACAGAAGCTTTTTAGTTTGGTATAGTCCCATGTGTCTATTTGTGCTTCTGTTGCCTGTGCTTTTGGTGTTATATCTATAAAATTTCTACCTCACTAATCACCAGGGAAATGCAAATCAAAACCATGATGTGATATCATCTCTCACCTGTCAGAATGGCTATAATTAGAAAAACAAAAGACAAGTGTTGGCAAGATTGGAACACTTGTACACTGTTGGAGGGAATACAAAATTATCCAACTACTATGGAAAACAGTATGGAGGTTCCTCAAAAAATTAATAATAGAACTACCATATGATCCACTCTGATCAGGTTTTATTCAAAAGAATTGAAATCAAAGTCTCAAAGAGATAGTAGCACTCCCATATTCATTGTAGCACTATTCACAATAGCTAAGATGTAGAAACAATGCAAATGTCCCTTGACATATGAATGAATAAAGAGAATGTGGTATATACAATGTGACATATATTGGAATATTTACCCTTAAAAAACAAGGAAATTATGTCACATGCATCAACATGGATTAATCTTGAGCACATTATGTTAAGTGAAATAAGCCAATCACAGAAAGACAGACGCTGCATAATCCCACTTATATGAGGTACCCTCATGTCAAATTCTTAGAATCTAAGGATAGAATAATTGTTGCTAGGGGCTGGGGTGGGGGGCAGGGGAATTACTAATTAACAGGCATAAAGCTTCAGTTAAGCAAGATGAATAAACTCTAGAGATTTGTTGTACAAAAGTGTGCCTATAGCCAACAATATTGTATTACACGCTTAAAATTTTGATAAAAGTTAGACCTCATAAACATTCTTATCAAAATTTTTTTTTTCTTTAAAAAAAGCATCTATTCAGCAGGACAGAAGTGGAATTTCCTTTGAATTGTTATAACCGCTCACAAGCTCCGATTCTCTTCTAGTAGTGGGAAAAAGTAACATTGCTCCAAGTGGTAACTCAAATAGTTATCATTTAAAATAATCCCTCTGAAGTAAATATTGGTTCATATTTCTCGTCTTATAATTTTGGAGCCAAATGTGAACATGAAAAGAAAATTTGGTCAGACGTTACAGAGGTAAAGTCATCCATATATTTTTTCTGAAATGTCCATGGGGCTCTTAAATAGTGGACCATACCAAACACATTCATATTTCTGCCATAAAATCTGTGACAATTCATATGAAGTTAAATCAGTAATGACTTGCGGTAATTTCATTGTCATCTAATTATACTGAGAACTATTTGCCTATTGAAACTGTAGGCACAGAATTCTGAACCTGGGCCAAGTCTGTCAGTGTTTCTCTAGTATTTCCTTTTCTTTTCTTTTCTTTTCTACTGTATTAATCTGAATTCCTGGGGAACTTGCAATCATTCCAGCTTTGAGGAGACAATTGGGGTACTACTACCCTGTTTTCCCTCTAGTTTGGTCTTTGCTGCAAATAATTTTGATCCTAACTGCGTAAGAACTCTATGATATATCAAGGAAAATAAAGTGGGACGTGCTTACAAGCCTAGCTACTTGCTGTTTAACCTCTTTATGGTCAGAAATCGTCCTCACTTTTTTGCTTATAACCACCAACATTTTCATATATTATAAGTGATCTTTTAAGTTGACTATTTAACATACATTAAACATTCCATAAATAATAGTAAAATGAACATGTATATAGCACCAGCTATGTGCCAGAGCATGTTATATTTGCTTTATAAATAATAATTTAATGGGTATGACTATTTCACTAATGTTACCAATTATTAATACAAGGAAGTCAGCTCACAGAACTTAAGTACATCCCAAAGATCACATGGTTATTAAACATGCTTTGATATTCCTTTCTGTATTATTTTATGTTTAAAAAAATTAATGTCTACTTATGTAATGCTTTCTACATTATACGGACTTTACATACTCAGTTTTAAATTCAACCAAACCCTAAGTTATTTCAAACTTCTTGCTCTTTTCCATTCCATATGCTTCTCTTATTCTCATTAAAACAACAACAAAAACCCTTATTAAGAAAGAAGACATTATTCCTGTCATTTTCTACACTATGATTTTAAAACGTTCTAGTCTTTTTTGTGTTGGTCTCTACTTTAAATATTTAAATTGTGTCTTCTTTAACAAATCTCTGGAAAATGTCAGTTATGATTATTTACTGATTTTTAAGCTATGCAGTGCTTATCAATAATCATTTTAAGGTAATAATTACATTTTTGAAATATATTTTCCATATAAACCACTGTGAATTCTTTTCATTTATAATCAGAGGAACAAATACTAAAAATAGATCTCACCACACCTAGCAGTGTATTTTGGAATTCAACAGAGGAGGTGAAGAAGTAGAGAAAATTACATGATTCCTCAGCTAATAACCAATTTTCTAAATATGAACAACGATGGCTTAGAATGTTCTTTTTTAAAAGCATAGCAGCTGCAACTTTATTACTTTCCTTGAATTTAATGTGCAGCTTGTAATATGATGTGATGCTCTATGTTACTTTTTATTCCTATTTTCATGCAGCTAAAGATTCAGACATTAAAACAAAGATGAAATTTTTGGTTTCATGTCACTTAAACAAGCTTCTATTCTTTCCATAAAATATACTTTGGGAGAAAATAATGAGAAAAAGAACCACATCTATTAAGTTGAGAAAGGAGCAAAACACAGGACAAGGAGAGGCTCGCGAAATGCCCCCAGTCCTACCCTGTGAATCTGTAAGGTCATAGACAAACATTTTGTATTACACACATGAAACTTCTTAGACAGATGTCAACCAGAACATTAAAGACCAAGACATAAAGACCGTCTTAACAGGGTACTTCTTTCAATTGGGATTTTGAGCAAAAAGAAGGAAAAAAATGAGTCCTGTGAAGTCTGTTTCTTTCCCCAGGGCCAATTGCTCTTTGTCTGTGCTGGTACTTCTTTAAATTATCCTAAGGATGTATTGAATATCTCTAACACATCCCTCCTTCCCTCGCTCCCCACTCTGGATCCTCTTTTTCTCCACTGAGAGCTCAGAAGGGTGGGACTGTTAGGATAAGCAACTGTGACTTCTGTTTCCTCAAGTTTTAACTTGTAGGGATAAGAGTCTTCACATCTTCCAAGCTGGGCATGTCCAGGCTCTAGTTAGCAAAGCACTAGGTTAATTTTCAGAAACTGTCTGGAAAAAATTGACTACTCTTTTTGTATATATGGGACTTTAATTAGCTCCCACTGAGAGAGAGGATACACTTAACCTGTCTGTCCTGTGAGTGTAGATGTGGAACAGCTGTGTTTTCTTGTTTTTGTTTGGAATTCCTATAGGGATAGGCCAATTATAAGTTAGTTCTACTCATTAAAGGAGCAATAAAGTCTCATTTTTCTTTGTGGCAAGCTAGTTTTTAGTGAATGTCAGAAAACCCTTTCTGAATGGCACTGAAATGTTTTACACAATAAGAATATGGAATATAGAAAAAGTGACACTATTAATATTTATATGAAAATATTTAAAATAAAGAACAAAGAGAAACTAATACTTTTTGTTTGGTCTGATATTTCATAACAAGACAGAGATAGTGACATTTTTTTTCCTAGGTCATCACAGTTTAGATATGATGAAACCTAGGGAAGTTCAGTTAAGCACAATTAAATGATATCCACAAGCAATGTGGTATAATAGTTAAGCACATGGTTTATGGAGTTCAACTATGAATGAAAATACTAATTCTACTATATCCTAGCTGGTGATCTTAGACAAATTTTATATAAGTGATTAAACTAAAAACTCAACCATCTATAACATTTAGGCACTCTGTTGTGCAAGAAGACTGACATCAAAACCATAGTATGTAAACAATAATATTCATTATTGAAACATTATATTTCAGAATCTATTCAATATCATTAAAATAATATTTAGGAGGAAAAATTCTCTATTTTAGAGGAATATTACTGAGAGAGAGAACCAGAGAGAGAAATTATGTGAAAATAAGCTATTGAACCCCATACTTTAAAAAAAAAAAAAAAATTAAAGAGGAAAATTAAGGAAATACAATTAAAGCAAACTACTCTTGATTTGGGAGTAACATATAAAAATGAAAATTTATATAATTGTGTAAATAAAAGTATAATACAATAAAAAATGCAAACACTTCAAGGTAACTTGTTTTTTCTTAAGAAAAAGTAAAGATGCACAAAATTACAATGATAAAAGGGAAACAACTATAAATCAAATAAATCAATTTATAAAATTAAATGTTAATTAAATTTGCTGAATTAAAAAATAAAACTACATCTGAATATCTTCATGGAATCTAGTCTAGTTTAGTTTCTAAGAAAATATAATTAAACAAAATTCATCCAAAAAAAATCCAGAAGAGGAGAAGAAATGAAGTCAGAGGTGTAAAGAAGAAAGCGTAAGAGACAAATTATTCTTCCATAGCTGGAACAAGACAAAAATGATCTTCTTTTTTTTTTTTTTTTAAATAGATTTATTTATTTGTTTGTTTTTGGCTATGTTGGGTCTTCGCTGCTGCCCGCGGGCTTTCTCTAGCTGCAGCGAGTGGGGGCTGCTCTTTGTTGCAGTGCTCAGGCTTCTCATTGCGGTGGCCTCTCTTGTTGCAGAGCATGGGCTCTAAGCATGCGGGATTCAACAGTTGTGGTGTGTGGGCTCAGTAGTTGTGGCTCATGGGCTCTAGAGCATAAGCTAAGTAGTTGTGGCACTCAGTCTTAGTTGCTCCGCAGCATGTGGGATCTTCCCAGACCAGGGCTCAAACCCGTGCCCCCTGCATTGGCAGGTGGATTCTTAACCACTGTGTCACCAAGGAAGCCCAAAGATGATCTTCTTACCTGATTACTTTACATTGCTCTTTAATTGCTAACCAATGTACTGGACAAAAGTTAAAAAAAATAATAGTAATAATAACAGCTATTCAAATTTGAAATACAGAGAAAAATAATCATTTGTACATGAAATGAGTGATACCTAAAATTCTCAACAAAAATAACAAAACTAATAAAAACAGCATGTGCATTCAGTAAGATTAGATATATCATAAAAATAGAAATTCAATGTCATTCCTATATGCACATGATAATTAATAATACAGTGGAATTTCATATCATTTGAAATATCAAAAAATAATAACAATAAAGTATACATGAATAAACCTAAGAAAGGTAATATATTTGAAAAAAATTTTAAACTCTACTGAGAAAAATTAAAGAAATTTTGAATAAAAATAATTATTCTTTACTAAGAAGTTAATACTGTGAAGCAGTCAATGTCCTCTCCATTTACCTATAATCCCTAGCAATCCAGTAAAATATGGAAAATAATCATCATTGACAGAGTGATCATAAAAATCTGAAAAAATAAAGAGTATCAAAAATGGTTTTGAAAAAGGAAATGATGTTAGAAAAATGTAACATATTTTCAAATATTATAATTTAAAGAAGGTAGTGAGACTAGACTGAATATGCAAAAAGGAGCCTGGACACATGAAGAATTCAAAATACATTAAAGATGTCATTTGAAATTATTGGGTAATGTGTTGATTTTTTCCATAAATCTTGTATAGGAACCATTGAATCATAAATTGTCCCCTGTACATTCAAGGCATGGAGAGACAAAAGAAGGAAGCAGACCAATCTAGATTAGTAAGTGGCAGTTTTAATAAGCAAGGGACCTTATGCATGAGGCTTGTTCTAGGCAGCCACAAGACGGGTAGAACTTCACAACCACCCACCAGATTCTTAAAAGTATATATAGAGGCCTTAATGGGGTTCAGTCACGTATACAGTCCAAGTGGTCTCAACGACACCGTAATCTCTGAAGACTGTGTCCTTGAAAATAGTTCCCACTGTAGGAATGATGGACAGAATATATATTCCAAGGACAAGGGAGGAGGTGAGGAGTCTACTATTACCTGTTTCTAGCTCAGGGATCAACCTGAGCAGTCAAGTTCTCTCAATGACCTCCTGCAACAGGAACAATCTAACTCTTGGGGGTAGAGGTGTGACTCTCTACCTCATACTTCAAAATAAATTCTAAATGCATTAATATGCATATTTAAATGTCAAAGCATGTAAATCTAGAAAGTAAAGATTTAAAAGCATTGGATTATCGAAAGTTCTTTTAAAGCAAAATGAAAAATAAATATATTTCACTAAATATAAAAGTTCTAAACAGAATAAATATATACATTACACACACACATACACACACGCACACACACACACACACACACAGACATAACCAGAGTTAAAAGGAACATAAACCAAGAAACTAATACTTGCAGTGCACATAATAAAAAGGGTCTAATATTTTCAAAACACTTTTGAGACTTGAGCAAATAAATATAAACATAACAACTTAAAATAGAAAAGAACAAAGATTGACAATTAATGAACCTAAAAACATACACTGACACATTCTAATCACCCAAAATTCATAGTTTACCTTAAGGTTCATTCTTAGCGTTCCACATTCTATGACTTTGGACAAATGTACACTGGTAAGTGTCCACCATTATACAAAATACTTTCACTGCCCTAAAAATCCTCTATGCTTCACCTATTCATCCCATGCCTCCCAACTCTCACTCCCTGGTAACCACTGATTATTTTACTGTCTCCATATTTTGCCTTTTCCAGAATATCAGGTAGTTGGAATCATACAGTATGTAGCCTTTTCAGATTGATTTATTTCCTTTAGTAATATACATTTAAGGTCTCTCTATATCATTTTCGCCTCAATAGTTCATCCATTTTTAGCACTGAATAGTATTCCATCTGAATGTGCTAAAGTTTGTTTAATTTCTCCTACTGAAGGACATCTTGGTTGCTTCCAAGTTTTAGCAATTATGAATAAATCTGCTGCAAATATCTATGTGCAAATTTTTTGTATGAACAAAGGTTTTCAACTCATTTGGATAACTACAAAGGAGTAGAATTGTTGGATCACAGATAAGAATATTCTTAGTTTTGTAAGAAGCCACCAAACTGCCTTCCAAAGTAGCTGTGCAATTTTGCATTCTCATCAGCGATGAATGAGAGTTCCCATTGCTCCACATCCTCACCAGGATTTGGTGTTGTCCACGTTCCCAGTTTTGGCCATGCTAATAGCTGTATCTCATGGTTGTTTTAATTTGCATTTCCCTGATGATGTGTGATATGAAGAATCTTTTTATATGATTATTTGAAATCTGTATAACTTTATTGGTGAGCTGTATCTTAAGGTATTTGGTCCATTTTTTAAACTGTGTTTGTTTTCTTCTTATTGAATCTTAAGAGTTCTTTGTATATTTTGGGTAACAGTCCTTTATCAATGTGTCTTTTACAAGTATTTTCACCTCATCTGTATCTTGAATTCTTATTTTCTTGATGTTGTCTTTCCTAGACCAAAAGTTTTTAATTTTTAACATTTATGAAGTACAGCTTTTCAGTTCTTTCTTTCTGAACCATGCTTTTAGTTGTCTCTAAAAAGTATCATCATTTCAAAAGTATGACTTTTTGATTTTAGCTATTTTACTTTCTCCATTGTAAAAGTTTCATTTAGTTATTTCTTACATATTTCATCACTGAGACTTTCTATGTTTTCATTTGATTCAAATGTGTTTTTGTTTGCTTTCAAAGCATTTTTATGATGGCTGCCTTTAATCTTTGTCAGATAATTCTGTCATCCATGTTGTTATCTCTGTTGGTGACTGTTTGCTTTTATCATTCAAGTTTTGATTTTACTAGTTATTGGTAGAATTAATAATTTTCAATTATATTCTGAACACTTTGGATGTTATCTTGTGAGACACTCCCATTGCGTCCCACTGACACTAAGTTGGTGGGGGTGGGATAGAGTGATGGTGCTGATTATCACCATTTCACACCACTGCCAGGTGAGGGTAAAACTTCTGCTCTTTAATTGGACTTAGTGGCAAATGGTCTGGGAGTAGTGGGGTGGATATTAACACTACCCCAAACTTCTATATTTCATTTCATTGTTTTAACTTTTGGTTGTATTATTTACCTGTGTCTTTATTTTTTCCTTGCTTAATCTGTCCTGAGATTTGTCTATTTTCTTTTCAAATAAGCACCTCTTGGATTAGATGATACTCTTTATTGTATCTTTGTTTAATATACCATTAAAATAAATAAGAGCAGAGTTCAACAAACTACAGCACACAGGCCAAATTGCCTTATTGCCTGGATTTGTAAATAAAATTTTATTGGAGTACACCCACCCTCATTTACTGAAATATTGTCTATGGCTGCTTTCATGCCACAGAAGCAGAGTTGTGTAGTTGTAAAAGGAGCCTGTGGCCTGCGAAGCCAAAAATATTCACTACTTGACCATGTGCAGAAAAACTGGTTATGACTGTTTGTGCCGCTAAAATTCATGTATTGAAGCCCTAATCCCCAGTGTATTTGGAGGTAGAGTATTTGGGGGGGAAATTAAGTCAGGAGCGTGAAGCCCTAATGAAAAGGCATAATGTTTGTATGAGAAGAGACATGAGAGAGATTTCCTCTCTCTCTGTGTGTGTGTGTCTCTCTCTCCCTGCATGAATATATATAACAAGAGGGCAGTCATCTGAAAGCCAAGAAGAGGGCTCTCACTAGAAGCTGATCATTCTGGTATCCCAATCTTGCACTTCCTAGCCTCCAGAAGTGTGAAAAATACATTTCTCTTGTTTAAGCCACATGGTTTGAGCCACCCAGTCCATTGTATTTTGTTGAGAAGCTCTAGCTGACCAATAAAATTGTCCATTTCCAGGTTAAGAGCATATTCTGGAGCCAATCTACTTGAGTTTCTAACTGGTTCTCCTGCTTATAGGCTTTGCTTATTTGTTTGTTTTATTGTTGTTTGTTTTTGTTTTGTTTGCTTGTTTCTTAGTTCATGTTTTATTTATCTTGGCCTATAAAAATGTCTGGGAGTGTAAATCAATGGTGTTTCTTCCAAGGAAGATTTATGTTTTCTTTTACCAGAGCCAGGGAAAAATTATAGACTTAGGACCATTTTGGGTCCCTTCCTTGTTCTTCTACTTAATTCAGGAAATAGTCCTCTTTGTTGCTTGTTTAAAATTCATTAACTTAAGTATTGGCACGTGCCCTCAGAGAATATCCTCCCCTTGCTAGGGTTTCTTGCTTACTCTTCAGATTTTAGTCTGTGGCCTTTTTCTCTAACCTTTGAGATGTCTCATTTCTAGCTTTGTCTGCAATGCTATCTACACAGACACACACACACATTTTATACAAGATCTATTTTAGAGTGTGAAAAACTTACCTCTCACAGTGTCAAAATTCTACCTATTTTACAGTTTAACCTAATGTTAACTAATTTGATCATAATATTATTATGTTGAAATAATAAAAGGATGATCAGGCTTTTCTTGTACAAGTTTTATAACCATATTCAGTTTTCACATCCCTTTTTTTTCTTATTTTTTATTAAAGTTTAAATCATTACTATTACTTACATTTGCAGATTTTAAGAAAGAATTAAAATACTAAGCTTTTTTAAAATGCTTGCCAAGTGACTTAATTTTATGTGAAATTTGGTAAAGGCATACATTCAAAGTAAAGATGATTGTGGAGATAAGATTTACACTTAAATAATTAGACTTTAGTTACATGGATGCATGAACCCCATTTTCATTTCAGATTCTTTTATTCTTCAATGAGTATAAAAATTATATATTCAACAATGATGGATGTAGCAAATACATAGGTCATTGAGATCTTCCCTTATTTTCCCAAATTATTTTTGTTTACTTTTGTTTTTCTATTTTTCACTTCTCTGGTAATAATGTCATACATTTAATATGTATTTATTTTTCTTTTGAGCATTTGAATAAGCAAATGAATATCAGTTTTTGAGAGTATGTAGTAAATCTTATACTGATTACAAATTACTATATCTGTTGAGTGATTTTTAAAAATAATAAGTTGGTTTTTGTCTTGAAGTAGAACTACTGATTTAAATTTTCCAGAAAATAAGACTTAGAATCAAAAATTACTTTTAATGGCATCTTATTCTAAGTAAAAGTCAAATATATTGTTATTTTTTTAAACCACACAGCAGAGCATATGCTCTAGCCATTCTGCTGCCCTGATAAGAAAATTGGCTCAGTTAAAATGGAGAAAATTCTGAAAAGCCACTGACATAATGCCATGTGCTTCAAAACGCTGGATATTCTGACCAGAAAACATTTATTTGCACAGTCTTATTTCCTTAATGCTGAATCCTCATCAATTTTATTTTAGATATTGTCCTAATATAGAATACCAAAATTGCATCGTGTAATTTATAATATGAAAATGCAGAATATCCAAAAGAAAGAGAATATATTCGTGTCCTGCAAGGATCAAAACAGTAGTTGAATTGGATATTTTCCTGAAAATTTTGCTGATCAAAGAAGAGCAAAGGAGAAGTCATTCTTAAAAACATATTTTTTTAATTCTGGAAGGTACTTTACAAGATAATTTACTCTAACCTTATTATTTCATCAACAGAGATACAAAACTAACACTCAAACCAAGAGAATTTTTTAAGGTTAAATGTCAAAGATTCCTAGAATGTGAATCCATTAAGACATAAATGAAACTATGAATTGCAATAAATTAATTATAACCTTACTAAACATTATGTCCAAGAGAATTTATTAGAATCAGAGCTGAAACTCTGCATTCACTAGTATGATTTTATTTTATATAAATTTATTTGTTTATTTATTTATTTTTATGTTTGGCTCTTTTGGGTGTCCGTTGTGGTGTGTGGGCTTCTCACGGCAGTGGCTTCTCTTGTTGCAGAGCATGGACTCCAGGCACGCAGGCTCAGTAGTTGTGGAACATGGGCTTAGATGCTCCGCAGCATGTGGGATCTTCCCAGACCAGGACTCAAACCCATGTTCCCTGCATTGGCAGATGGATTCTTAACCACTGCACCACCAGGGAAGTCCCCACTAGTATGATTTAAATAGGATAATATTAACAGTTCTATAATACATCTTCCAAGTTATAATTAACAAGCCTTTGATTTTGCTTCAGTATTAAATAAAAATGACCAAGATATAAATTAGCATATAATTGAATTTCCTCTTTAATTCATTGATATGGAAGTCGATTATTTGCCTTGTGACTGTTTATACTCATATTATTCTGTCAATATGACTTTAGTTTGACCTCAGAACTATGGTCTCTTTTCACGTGTCCACAGTGAACTTTATTCATTTTTACAAAGAATATAAATTGGCAGAGAATAACTTGTTCAAATGTTCATAGGAGGTGTCTTAACAGTGAGGAACTATTTCTAGAAAAACATTGCTTAAACTGGTGTATTCTCCAACCAACAGAGGAAATTTCCTGCCAAAATATTTCTTTCCTATCAAGCTGAAATTAAAAAAATAAAAAAACCTGTTCAATCTGTTATGAATCTTTTCTAATAGTCATAGTAGCCAAACCCAAATTTAAGACTTGTGCATTGCAATCATTTCTCCTTTAATTTTCCTTTACCGATTATTAATATATTGTGATTTTGTGACATGGTTTAGTTTGATTTAACTATAAAGTTAATTACCATTAAAAATACCAGGTACATAGTTGGTGGGGGGAGTGGAAGGATATAAAAGAAGCCTAATCAGTCAGTAGTTTAAGGGTTTATGACATCATTAATATCTAATTAAATATCACCATTGATTACAGAAAAGCTATTATGTTCAATAAATTTTCTACTGAAAACTGCTTTTGACAAAAGAGATGTATTATTTGCAACTCTGGACTGGGTATATTTCCACTTGTACCATGATGATATCTCTTATAAGATTACAAAGCCTTTTTTTTTTTTTTTTTGGAATTTTAGTGTAATTCTCATAAATATATTATTTAACCTTACAGTATTAAATTTATCTTTTAAATGGAAAATTAATTAGGGGTTAAAAACAAAATGCCTGAAGCAAAGTATGGATACATGAAAATACATTTTTGAATGAGAATAATCCAAACATTCTGAAAGCAATGAAAGTTATTAAAGAAATAGCATTGAGTATGAGGACATATGCAATAAACATTGTATATTGTATCAAATATCACCACCCTAAATACATCTAATGAAATAGCATTATTCAACCACAACCTTTAATCAAATTTGCATGGTACATATTTAAATGATTATTTTGAATTATTTTTTTATTGAAGAACCTGAACAAGCAGAATTTGGCATTCTTTAAGAAGGAAAAAACTAAGTATTGCTTACATAAAACTCTCAGTTCTGCAGTGATTTTTTTAAATGTAAAATTGAAAGGGAAATTATCTGGATAGTTTGCTTTTATAAGAGAAACATCTTAGCTAGGAATGATGTAATTAAAGTAAAAACAAATTTGTAAATTTAAAATTACTGATTTATAAAAAATATCAGTTTTAAAATCCATCTTGAAATTATTAAAAGCCACAAATTATAATGTTAGCAGTAAGTTTTATAGCTGCTCTTGTAACTTTGGGGCAATTGCTTTAATTCTTAATTTGTTCAGATTTATTTTTATCATGAATGGACATTGAATTTTGCCAAATGATTTTTTTACATCATTGGAAGAACACCCTTGCTTGTATACCTAACACATGTATATTTCATCTTATAACATGGGTTGCACGTTAATAACCTTGTACTTAGATACTAAAAGTGTCTTTCCTGCTTTGGGTTTAATTATGAAGCTTCTTCACATAAAATGACACTGTGGCTTTATGTCCAAGTTAAATCTTTGTAATTTCTTAAGTTTCTCTCATGATCAAAGAATGGAATAAGAAATAAAGAGGTGGAAAATTCAGTTTATGCCACCACATTTTCCCTACATTTTTAGTAAATTTTTCTTCACTTTAGAATACTTTTAGACTTACAGAAAAGTTACAAAGATAGTACAGAGAGCTCTTATGTACCCCTCCTCTAGTTTCTCCCATTGTTAACAGCTTATATTACATGATTCATTTGTCAAACTCACTTATTCATTTGCTAAACTCACTTATCAGTTCTAGGAGTTTAGTGTAAGAAACTGACATTTTGTACTGCCACATTTTAATGTTAAGATAATACTTCTAATAATAGCAGGCATTTTATTCCTCTTCTCTTTCCCATATAATTTCTGAGGATCCACCTCAGTGGTGCTGACTTGATTGATACGTGCTGTTGATATATGGTACTCTCTGCCAACAGTCACTGTCAGCCATGTGTTGGGCAATGCAAAGGCTAAAATTGTTTCTGATATCTCATATCAGTTCTCAATATCTTACCATTTACTTTTCTGAGGATGTTGTCTCTTGCTTTCCAGATACGCTGTGAACTTGGCACAGAACATCCTCCATATCTATCAGTGCATTTTACATATAAACTCAATCTCAAGATTTCTTGCCTACCTTTCATCAGGCTACAATGTGGGAGAGGGAAAACCACCTATAATTTTTAAATATAGTTTTCTTGCACTAAAAAATTAATAATTCTCGCAATGGTTTAATTATTCTTATGGGAAACATCCTCACTGATAATTTATCAACACTTACAAATCAATATATTTTCAGCATCATAACATAAAGAGTAAATTAAAAATCCCATGGTACTGGCCTCTGTCATGGCATGGTGACCTCATGGTGGTCAGATCTGTATGATGGTTCCAATTCCCGAAATTGAAACACCAAAAAGAACCATATGGAAGCTGTATGATGTAACCTCTGGAATCACATAGCATCATTTCTGTCATATTTTATTGGTGGGGGTGTTCACAAATCTTCTTAGATTGAAGAAGTCTGGAATCAGAATCAGTTCCTTTAATAGGAACCCACCTCTTAATTCTTTACAGATAATTTACAAACATGTTTTAAAACTGCTCCCAATAAGGTGGTTATTTAATTACAAATTGTCTAAAATTTTAATTTAAAAAGCAATGCCTTATTTCCTTCTAAAACATCAACAATACAGAGTTTGCACACAATTTTTGAAAAGTCAATTTCCATGTCTATAGGCCCCTGATTATTCACTGTTGGATTACCTGAATTTATAATCATACCAGTATAGTTAGGTATAGTTTGTAACAAGTATCATAGCATTATTTATTTTGGTCTTTGTTTTGTGCCACATTTGTTCTGTAGCAAAGGCAAATTTATGTTCAAAGACACTTAGCTTGTAATCATATTCGTGTTTTTATCATATCAATCTAAATGTATTTGTGTTTCTATTCATAAAATAAAGTAATTTAAAAAACTGTCTCATAACTTGGATATATCCTATATACTATTTAAACAATAACTTTCTTTAGAGAACAGAATCAAGAAACAGATCTATAATGTAACAGGTGGTTATCTGACTAACACCTATGGAGACTGTGATTTGGGAAGATCTTTTCTACTACAAATCCCAAAGAACAGGTTACCTTGATAACAGACAATTTAAAATAACTTATCAGCCACCCTACAATGCTCTTTAACCTCTATAAAATAGTAGTCATTTGGGAAATACAAATACTATTATAGATACTATTTTCACAGATTTAAAACTTTTTTCTTGCTCTTTGTCTCATTAATTTCAATTGATAGCATTTCTGGTTTGTCGAAAATATGTAATTATGTACTGAAAATGTTAGCAGTGGTTAATAATACTCATTTAAGCCCATGCAGCCTGTTGATTTCTCTAGAGCACTTTCTCACACAGAAATTAATGATTTTTCTGTATTACTAGCAGATCTACATACATAATTATATTCACTTAGCAGATGAAGTTTCAGAACCTCATATAGGTTAAGTGACTTTGCTAAGATTCTCCTGTGAGCAAGTGGGTAAGGTAGAACAAAATAGTCAAAATCACAGACTTGCACTTTTCTCTATTAACACCTGTAAAAATAATGTGAGGTGTTTGACAAAATTAAATAAAATGCAAAATAGGAAAAATACAAATGGAGAGAAGACATAAAAAATGTGCATGGCACACAAAAGGCCTCCTGATCTGGTTAGTGAATATGACAATCTTGTATATGAGACTCTCTTCCACTTGTACTGAAAAATTCCCAACTCTCCAGACTCATGGACTCTGCTTTCTCACATCCAATTTTTGGTAAAAGGCCTTTCTGCTCTCTGATATGTACTTTTCCTTTCTTAAGATTTTCTGAATTGCTCTCATTCTTTAAATCTTATCTTACATTGTCACTGGAACTTCATCATTGCCTTTCACAATTTGGGATCATTGCCCTTCTCTTTTCTCATGACAGCTCGAACATATCTTGATTTCACTGCCAAGCAAAAGTCACACGGTTGGAGATCTTGCTAACTTGCCAGGCCCCTCACTAATCTGCTAACAATTTGATAGCAAAATCTGTCTTTAAAGACAGTCCTACCTAGGACAGCTTATTCAGAATGATAGAGTTACTGAAAATTAAAAAGAAACTTATATATATATATATATATATATATATGTGTGTGTGTGTGTGTGTGTGTCTTTATTTGGATACTATCTTTGACTGTAAATAACTTGAAAGTTAAGTTAAATGATACACTATTGGCTTACTTTTTTTCTCCCTGAAGTCCCTATGTTAATCAAAGATTAGACATTTTATGTGAATAAAGGGTAGCATATCAGTAAATACCTTGTGAGCATTTTAAAATTATACATTTGGAATTCCATTTGTTTTTCTCTTTATCCTTATAAAAAATTCTAGATGCTAAAATTATTATTCCCAGATTCATAAAAAAAAGAAAAAGAAAAATGGAACTACCAATTAGATTTGAATGTCATATAAATTATTTTAATATAATTATTTTATGATCGATTATACATAATTTGTTAAAATGTATTTTTTTACTTTATTTTTCACTTATTTATTTATATTTAAAGTGTTTTTCTTGTAAAGTTGTTTGGTATTACAGTTTTTATTTAATATGATAATCTTTGACTTTTAATTCAGTTATTAATATGATTAGGTTTAAGTCAGTTATCTTTTTTCTTTTTATATTAGTCCTATCTGGTTTTTATTCCCTTTCTCTCTAACTTTTTTATTCTTCTTTGAATCAATGGAGTATTTTTTTTATAAATCCGCTTTTTCTCCTCTCTTTCCTTATTAGCTGTAACTATTTTGTTATTTCAGTGATTGTTTGAGGGTTTGCAGTGTGCATTTTACCTTTTTACAGTGCACCTTTAATTGGTATTGTACGACTTCTCATATAACATAAGTACTTCAATTTTTTCCCTTTATGCATTGTGCAATTATTATCTCACATTGTACTTATGTGTATGCATATATTGTTATTGTTTTTATTTTTATTTCAACAGCTAATTATTTTGAAAAATGATTTAATAAGAAAATATCATTATGTATAATTATACATACATATATGTTCATTATTTATCATTTCCAATGTTCTACATTCCTCAGTATGGATCTGTATTTGCATAAGTAAAAAGTTCTGTTTTTTCCATGCTCATTTTGAGATGCCTTTGAGATGCCTCAAGGATAGCCAATTAGATATGTAACAGGAAGAGGCTATGACTGAAATTATTGTTTTATGAGTAATAGGGCTACAGTTTATTCTGTATAATCAGAATAGAACACATGCTTTCAGAAGATCTTTGAACTATTTGAATAAAAAAAGGAATGTTAAGAACTAGGCATTTATGTGCTTAAAATATCTTATGGGCTTCCCTGGTGGCACAGTGGTTGAGAATCTGCCTGCTAATGCAGGGGACACGGCTTCGAGACCTGGTCTGGGAGGATCCCACATGCCGCGGAGCAACTAGACCCGTGAGCCACAACTACTGAGCCTGCACGTGTGGAGCCTGTGCTCCACTGCAAGAGAGGCTGCGATAGTGAGAGGCCTGTGCACTGCGATGAAGAGTAGCCCCCACTTGCCACAACTAGAGAAAGCCCTCGCACAGAAATGAAGACCCAACACAGCAAAAATAAATAAATTAATTAATAAACTCCTACCCCCAACATCTTAAAAAATAAATAAATAAAAATAAATGTTGTGGCTATAATAATTAACTTTACATATAATAATAACCAGCCTTTATATTTATCAACGTTAGGATGATGTGTTAGTTACATCCAAAATTTTCTATAAGGATAAAGAGAGAAAAACAAATGGAATTCCAAATGGTTCCTCATATGCTAAATATAGAGATAGACATAGAGTTGCTGTAAGTGATAATTGATGCTGGAAGTAACTCAGTCTTCTCAGAAACCTTAAAGATGAGTCTAGTCTTTGAATTATATTCTGGTGTAATTTTAAGATAAATAAATTAATGGTGTCACAAACAATATGTTGTAATTATCTGTTTTGCACTTGTAAATTTATTTCTTTGAATTTTTATAATAGGTGTATCTACTAAATTAATGTTTGTATTAGTAATTGGGGTTAGGGGTTTTGAAGGTATAAATATACACATGTTAAAGTATAAGTGAAAGAAAAAAGGAAAATTTAAACAGCCTTCATAAACTTTAAAAAAATTACTTGATTCTTTCTACTCAATAATCACATTCTTAATGTGGATACATATTTTAAACATAAAACTGGGTAAAATAACAGGACATAGGAGAGTATACAAAGTACAGTTCCTGTTGCATAAAATTCAAAAGCTGGTAAAACTATTCTATGTTGTTAAAAGTCAAAATAGTTTTTAGCTTTAGCTGGGAAGTGAGAAGTACGTAAGGTGTGGAAGTTAACAGGAGGAAAGATTTTGGAGCCCTGGTCATCTTCTGTTTCTTGATTTGTATACTGGAAAGGAGTGCCTAATTTGTGAAAAAGCATCACTAATAATACATAAACTTTTCTGAATGTATGTTACACATTGTGATGATTAATGTTATCTAGCCAACCTGACTGGATCATAGGATGCCAAGGTATTTGACTAAACATTATTCCTGGATGTGTCTGTAAGGGTGTTTCTGGATGAAATTAGTAGTTGAATCAGTAGACTCATAAAGCAGTTTGTCTTCTGAATGTGGGAGAGCATCATCCAATCCAAATTGAAGGCCTGAATAATAACAGCAACAAAGAAAGGAAGAATTCTTTTCCTTTCTTCCTGATTGTTTGCAGAAGGACATAAATCCTCTCTTGCACTCAGCACTCCTGATCCTCAGGCTTTCAGACCCAGGCTGAAATTTATACCATCAGCCTCTCTGGTTCTCAGGCTTTAGGACTTGGAATGAATTACACCAATTACTTTCCTGTGTTTCCAGCTTGCAGACAGCAGGGGGTAGGACTTCTCAGCCTCCATAATTGCATGAGTCATTTCTTAATATAACTCTGTTTATATTTATATATATTTCCCAATTGATCCCATTTCTCTGGAAAATTCTAATACATAAATAAAAGTTTAAAAGATTCTTAATTAAAATACTGAGAAACATTATAAAATGTAAAAATGTTGCCATGTCTTTGATAACCATCTATCTGCCAGTTACCTTAAAACAACAGATTCTGTTATAACCTATTCCTGTTATGTTCCTAATCCTTACCTCATTTTGAAAATCTAGGGAACATTTCAAATTTGTGTTGAAAACAAAACAAAGCAAAACATTTTTTTTATGTTTCCACCAAAGACTCAAGCCTAGGAACCACTTTTTTTTTCTACTCCTAAAGCTAATCTGTCAACATCTTAATAGTTTAACCAACAAAACACATGGAAAATCTATTCACTTCTTTCTGCCTCCATTACTAGAATCCAAATTCAAACCTGTTAACACCTATCAAGAGAACTTCTGCAATAAGTTCAATATTTCCTCCTTGTTTTTAATGTTTATGTTCTAAAATCCATTCTCCACACAACAACCAGAATATTTCCTGTTGTCACTTCATTATCTAAAACTCTCAGATGGCTTTGTAATAAAATGTACACTGGGATTAAGAACTATATGCTCTGTCCTATCTAGCACTGTGGCAGCATCTTGAAAAGTGCCAGTCTAGTTTCTGCTTTAGTGTCTTAGTTCTAGACATAAATCCCTGGAGTGCATAGCCCCACATCCTCAATATTTTCTTATTATCTTTAAGATATCCATCAGATTTTAAAATTTAAATTATCCACCATGTCTGTATCACTTCATCCTATATAAATTCTCATTACTCTTAAGATTTATTCATTTGTTTACTATTTGTCTCAAGTCATTAGAATGTAAGTCCTAAGAGAGCTATGGCTTTCTCTCATTTAACTATTACAGGCAAAATTGAAAAAAAAAATGCATGGAACATAGGTATTCAATGAAAAAGTATGAATAAAAAGCTGTAAATATGCCTACTATTCAATTAACATATTTATTTTTTACCTTTGTTATTGAACATGCATATATGTATATTTCACTTTTGTATTAAATTTAACTTTATATCAATATAAATATTGTTTTCTTTTTATGTAAACTACTAAAAAATTCATAAATCATGATAATAACTGTTCTCTCTATAGTCTTTATTAGCTCCTTAAATATGAAGTAACTTTATTACTTTTAAAGATAAGCCTTGTCTAATTACAAAATTAAAAGGAACAAGTAACAATAAAATAAAAATGAAATGTGTCACTTTGATCTTTATTATAGCATCTAGTATTGTCAACTTGATTAAAGGGTAATTACCAACTCAGAGATTAAAAAAAAAAAGTAAGGATGATTTTGATGAGATTCCTTCTAATTAGTTTTCAGATAAAAATCAACCTTCACTATTGCAAGTTTAGCTTTGGCTGGGAAGTGGGAAAGTCATCCATTTTGTCATTATCTATAACTGCATTATAAGTAAAAATTAGATTAAAAAAACTACTTTTTCTACCAAAATCGGTTTTGAATTGTTGGTTTGTTAGCTTTTTACATATATCAGGAATAACTAAATTGGAATTACTTAATGGAGCCAGTATATCTTCTCTCAAATTGCCAGTTGGATAAAAAACATTATTTTTTATTTCATTAATCGATATCTCATACATACATAAAAGTACATACCATGTACTTGTACCCTTAGAAGTAGAAGACTATATAAAGTTTAATTTTGCATAATCCATGACCTGGAATATAAAATAAATATAGGCAAATATACTTTTCTAGTTGTCAGTAACTATAAAATTAACACTTTTGTAGCTGTAAGTATGTACAGTATTTATATATGTATATTCGGAGATTTTTTAAAATTCAAAAATGGTAAAGAAGAATGCTGCAAGCCTTCATATCTCAGCATTGCTAATAAGGGAATGTGATAGGATAGGAAATGATAAAGTGTTAGAAGTCTCAAAAACCTCCAAGGAGAAAATAAAGAGGGCTACAGTAATCAAAACTGAGCTCTCTCATAAAACATGGCATGTCACACTCTTCCACATATTTTAAACTCTTTAGAAACAAGAATTTAAGGTAATTATGTAATATAGTTTATCTCACAGATGTCCTCATCTCTTATTGTGCTTTCTGTGCAGATAAGTCAAGTGAATGTTAACAAAAATAGGACAAATAGATAACAGATTGAAAATATTGTCACAGGCACATGTAATTAATAGCATTTCCTATCCAAATAGTGAAAAACATAGCATAACACAATTCTAAGTCTGAATATATAAACAGCTGTACAACATGATTTTCCAAACCAGAAAAAAAAATTCTTATGTGTGTATAATTTTGGCTTTAAAAATTGATGGAAATTTTTGTTAAAAAGTGTATAAAATTTTTTAAAAATCACATTCTGATAGGTTCCTTTTGATTCTTACAAACACAGACATACAAATACAATCATATATTTTATTTTGAGAAGTTTGTAAAATACTTTTTCTTCTGGTCTATGTATTTATTAACATGACATTGGTATCATGTGAGCCTACAGATTGTTCATTTAAAATCTTGCTATATGATTATTAGCTTTCAGATGATTTTTTTCATGTAAAGTAGCAACCTTTTAAATTTAAAAAAATGACAATAAAATTCATTAAAATTTTTTCTAAGATTTCTATCCATAAACTCTTTCCATGAGTTTATTTAAATATTTTTTAAATATAATTCATCTAACAGGAACTGATTTATAGAAAATATATAAAGTAATATCTCAAGAAAGCATTGATAAATTAAATTTAAGTTAATTCTCATAGAAACTTCATTATTTAACTTAAAAGCTTTTGATAGGCCATTGAGAAACTGATAAAAGCATTTAAACAAATTCTATTTCAAAATTTGGAGAAAGATGTTAGAAATCACAGAAGATTTTTTTTTTAATCTCTTGTTCAACATTAAGAAATAAGATGAGTAAATTGAATGAAATACTCAGGGACACAGAAAACAAATGAGAGAGGATTGAATCTTAGGGCAATTAGTGATGAATATTGAGTTATATAGAAATAATAATTTTAAAAGTATTTATTTAGGATTCAGAACTGATCAAGACACTTTATGGCCCAGGTGTTGAGCAACATGGAAAAGATTGGAGGGTGGAGAGGCATAGATAGAGTCACACATCACTAAACCCCAGGGTTTAGAATGACAGTTACAGTAAATGAAGAATAAAGTGGTATGAATATTCAAAGGAGAGGTTTTAACTGGTTAGAAAATCAACAAACATTAATGAAAGAAAGCTGTTTGAGATGATTCTTGAAAGATAATTATGCAGTTTTAATTAATGAGTTGGATAGGGAGAGGCTTTTGGTCATGTGGGTGACAGGAATAAATGCATGTCATCAAAGAACATATTAGCTGCCCTCAGATAGTTTAAGCTGACTGGAGCTTAAGGCACCTGGAAAGGTATAACATGAAGCAAGACAGGTCAGATATATTGAGATAAACCAAAGATTGCCTTGAATAACAGCATTAAGTCACACAATTTTCACTCTGTAGGAGATACAGAGCAAACGATTTTATCATCATCTGGAAATACCTTTGCATTAAGTTCTCTGTGGAGGGTTGTGCATCTGAGGCTGAATTATTCTCTTTCTCTCCACATTCTTACAGAGTTAAACTTCAACAGTTTATAATGAAATCAAGAGAAATTTTAATATTACTTTTTGTGAAACTTGACAAGTTCATATATCAAGTGGGTTGGTAAAACTGCTTAGCAATGCTTTTCTCACTTTTAATTGTTGTGCTCTTGACTGTTCTACAATAACTCGGACTTTCTCTAGTTTACTCACAATGTTCTCTCCCTCCTTCCTCTCATTTGGCTGATGACCACCCTGTCTACTTAACTGTTGGATTCTTTATCTGACAAAACTATTATTTTCAAATTTTCTTTCTTTAAAATTTTTCTCAATCCTCACCAATTATTTTCTATTTTCTTCCACATTTAAAGTGAGATTATTTCATCTCTACTCTTCAAGAACCTCTCCCTACCTGAACTCTATTCACATCCCCTCCTTAGCACTATTTCAACTCTCATACATCTTGAGTCACTCAATTTTTATTTTGTCTTTCTTGACTGACAAAAAATATTAATTCAAAGATTTCATTGGTATAAATACTTTCATTCAGAACTATATTATGTTCTTTTTCTCTCCAACTGGTATTTCCCTTCAATTATTTCATGAAAATTTAAGTTTCAGTCTCAACTAGTACTTTCTCAAAAAGCTATGTTGAAAATAACCAACGATCTTGTAATCACTCAATTAATAGTAATTTTCCATAAGCATTTTCTCCAATCTTAATTATGTCAACTCTTAATTACATTTTTTTTGTAAATCCACTCTTTCATTGACTTTTAGGACACTACTCTTTGCCTATTCTCCATCCTAGGAGAACAATCTCAAATCATTACTTGCCCAAATAGTCTTGACAATATGAGTTTTTCCTGACAACTGTGACAATTTACAGTTAAGTGGCGACATGGAAGCCAAAGAGAGATGACTGTGCAGAACTGGACAAATACTTTAGAAATGACTTCCTCTTTCTAGAGGTCTCCTCCTTTGCCTTCTTAATGCTACCATACAACAGTTTATTGGACCACTTACAGGTTGCATGGGCATTAGAATCAGGTAGAACTGGGTTAAGATTTCTGTTTCATCATATATTAAGTGGACGAGCTCTTCTCCCTTTGAGTAACATTAACTCATAAAATTGTTATGATGTTAAAGTCAAATAATGCTGATAATGTGAATAGATTGGTGAGTTTCATAAATTCATCTCTCAACTCTTCTCTTTTTTTATTGAATCTCTAATTGCATTTCCATAATCGACTTGCATAGCTCTACCTCTAACAAATGCAGACAATGGGAAAATCTTCCTTGGGATCTCTTCTATAACACCTTCTCATTTTGCCCAGGAAAGTTGGTTGCTTAATCAGATGATGCCTTTTCTCATCATATTTTCAATTTCTTTCCTGGTTGATTGGAAATCTGTGAAAGTATGGGTAATTTGTTTATATGCATTTTTAGTTTAACGAGTCAAAATATTGATGGCAATTATATTGATTGAAAATTGAACCTCCCAGCACAAAGAGTTTTTGCCTTAAAACAAAGCAAAAATAATTAATTTTATAAAGCACCAAATAATCTGAATTACACTACTTAATATCTACTCATACCCCAATCCAAGGAATTGTGAAACATAGTCAAAATATTTGACACAATTGTATTAATCAAAAGGAGGATAAACTTCAGTCTTCAATTTCAAGGATCAATATTAAGACTTCTAATAAGGCATAAGACAGAGTCAGAGAATGAATTCTATCTGAATAATTAGAGAAAGCTTCCTGGGAGTAAATTCATTGAGGTGTATCCTTGTAAATAAGTAATATGTTTTGGTTTTTATTTTTCCTGCTGATTCATCTTTCAAGGTTGTAAAAACTTTTGTTAGAGTGAATAAGAACAACACATTTTGCCTTCCACAAAAAAAGGATTTTCTCTAAATGTAGTAAATCAATGTTTTTTAGACTTTCTGCTTTATAAACATTAAGTTTGAAATGCCTGTATGTTGGTCAAGTAATTTCTCATTTTTCTCCCTATAAAGTTTCTTCATCTATAAAAATAGTGAGTTGGAATAAGTCACCATGTGATCTATGGCTCTGAATGAACACAAGGATTTTCAAATTTTAATTTAATCTAATGTTGGGAATCAAGTGAGAAGAAATAAGAAGATGAATACAGAAACCATGAATGGACTTTGTAATTCAGTACAAATATTGAGCTCTAGATTTAGAGAATGTTATGTCTGAAAGATACTTACAATATCACCTGGTTTATTCATGGTGTTTCAACACCATACAGTACAAAGCAATGCTTCCAACCCAGTAAACTGAGAGTTATAATTTATGTTGATTTTGATATAAAATAGTGTAAAGAAGCTGTGTTTTGAAATATATGGAGAAATGACTTTTCAAGAGGTTCATTTTTCATCTATTCACATTCTTCCATAAGCCAAATTAATAGTTTTATAGCACCATAGCACATCAATCAAGCTATGTAAATTCTCATGAAGTGGCTGTCTTAGAACAGAATGTGTTACCCAATGCTGGCCAGTGAAATGTGAGGGAAAGTCTGCTATTGTGGGATTTGGGGAAATTTTCCTTGCCTTTAAAAAGGTCTGGTCTTTTGTTGTTGTTGTTGTTGTTGTTTTTGGCTTTGGAACTCTCTGTATGAAGATATACTTGTTGCTCCTGTCAATATTTGTAATATTGAGGAAAACTGAATAGCATAATGAGGATAGCAGAAAAGAAATATGGAATATACCTTGGTCTTTGATGGTAGCACTGAGCCACTTAGACTAACCAAATCTGGAGTTTATTATCACAGAATCCGATTTCAAGTGAGGAAATAAATGTTTCTTTCTCAGAAAGCCATTTCAGTTGTGTTTTCTGTTGTAAACAAAATCATCTCAACTGACTCTGGTTACTAAAACCTGAAAAGGAAAGTAAATATAGAATACCACAATGATCACAGAATTCAAAGAAAAATACACTAGAATGTGAATAGAAAACAGAGTAACCACAGTACCTAAGAAGGAGGAAATACTAAATGATTTCATAAAGTTACTGTCAATGAAGAGGAATACATTTATTTTCTACTTGTCATTTTGCTGATGATAAAGATTCAAGAAAGGGAAAATTTGATTACCTAGTTTATACTATATGTTCGCCCTTTGGTTGCAGAAACATAAGTCATCTAATCAACAGTCCGACCAGATTGTATCTAAAGAAGAGCAATATTTTCTTTAAAAAATATTATTAAAGATGGTGGAATAGATAATGTGCAACAAAAATTAGAAAATTTCCATGATAAATTCTTCCAATGTGTGAGAAACTATGCTAAGCACTGGAATTGTATTAGGGAGTCACCAGTCCCTTTCCTCATGGAGCTTAGAGTCGGGAAGGCAGATGAAAAACTGCAGTAAGTTCCATAAAAACATGAATAGAATACAGAGGTAGACAATAATGATGGTTCTTGAATAGTCACAATTTAAAAGAAAAGTTCTCTGACAAGGCAATATTTAACTGTGAAAGATAGGAAATCAGAATTATGAAGACTTGTGTCAAGTGTTCCAGGCAAAGGAAAAAACACAGGTAAAATTTCTGAACCAGGAAAGTTCTTTGTGTGTTTTAGAAAATGAAAGGAAGCTATTGGGTATAAATGTGGTGAGACCAGGGCAGAGGGCAACAATATGTGTTTGGAAATGTATGGAGGGCCCAGCTCAAACTTCTAGATCATAGTAATGAGGTTAGATTTTATTTGAAGTTTATGAAAAGCTTTCACAGGATTTTATTCAGAGGAAAGACAATGACTCAGTTAAGGTTTTTATTATTATTATTATTTTTTGGCTGCACCACATGTGTCATGTGGGATCTTAGTTCCCCGACAAGGGATCAAACCCATGCCCACTGCATTGGAAGCACAGAGTCTTAACCACTGGACCACCAGGGAAGTCCTCAATTACTTAAGTTGTTAAGGATATTTGTAGATAGCAGAACAGATATGAGGGTCCCAGGAGTGAAATCAAGGATCTGTGTAAAGATGTTATTTGATGCTCTAATTGGAGGAACATGATGCCATTTTGGGAGCTGTAGACAGGACCAGTTTGGAGGCTGGACTAAGAACTAAGTTTGAGAACACTAAATTTCAGGTGGTGTAAGATGCCCTTATGCAAATATGTGCATATTCAGTACTTACAATTTAAAGGCATGGAAATCTATTAATTACTAAAGGAAAAAAGGAAATGAAGGTAAGACTCAGGAGAAATTTCAATAAATTCCAATATTCAGATGTAATGTATAGAAGGAAATATCAACATGAGAATATTATCTGACAGATAGTTGAGAGAAATTTTTTTTAAATATGTTATCAATGAAAGTAAAAAAAGGAAAGTGATACGAAAAAGGATGTAGTGTAATCTCATTCCTAACACTCAGTTGAATTTTGCTCCCTTATTCTGATTCATGGTTTTCACCACATTCCGGAACATGGCTAAGAAAGAGTAACTTTTGACTCCCTTCCTCTAAATGGCATGGACATTTTTAACATGCTATAACTGTAGCACTTAGCTATGCAATTTTCTTTTGGAAACTTTCAACAATGTTCTTTGGTCAATTTCTATGCTGTTGTGATCTAGTCCAAAGGCTGAATTTTATCCATTCTTCCAGCACAATATTCAATAGCCACCAATTGAAATTAAATATTAGGCATTTATTAAGTACCAAACTAATCTGTGTATAATTGTACTAATAGAAAGAATAGAGGGGCATAGGGCAGGCCTCAAGTTCAACTAAACTGGCATCCAGGGATAGTCTAATTTAAATAAGAATGTTAACACATTCCCCCAAAACTCACCTAAGCACTCTTTACTTCATCATCCAAACATATTTGTTTCTCTTTCCATTCTGAATTACCAAGCATCTCCATCCCTTTCCGGAGACAACTTTCCCTTCTTTCCTCCTTTATCCTTATGAAGATATTAAAATTCTGTCCGACTTGAGTATGAAAGGTATCAAAAGTAGATTTGGGATGTAATTTTTTTTCTGATGTTCATGTTTACATTAATATATTTGATTAAATAAACCCCAATCATAATATGATTTGTGACAATGTATCTACTTTATCTTAATAATTCAATATGCTTTAAACCAACATAATAGTGACAACATAGTTGTTTAAAAACTAAAAACATAATAGGGTTATATTTAACATTCTTTTAGAAATCAGAGCAAAAGTAAGTTTCTATAGTTTCAACAGCTAAGTACAATGTGCAGTGAAAACTTTTCAACGTTTTTTATTTAACTTCTCAGTTAGAAATACACGGCACAATCATCCCCATTTTTGTCGTTTAATTTTAAACGTGTCGAATCTCACAGCTTGTCTCATCACAATGCCAAATTAACGATTCTGAGAGAAATATGTAATACATGAGACCATGAATAGACACTTCTTAAAAGAGAATAATGTGACTTGCTCTTCAAAGCATCTCATCAAAATACTTGTTTCAAACCAATATGTTTTGTACACTAAAGTGATGTTTCCCTTCTATGGTCAATATTTTTTTTTCTCTTCATCTTAGGAATGACTTGAACTGTGTTCTATTATAGATTGACTATCCTATCCCTGCATCTTAAAATGAAGAAAATTTCCATCAGTATGTATAGGGTAAAATTTATTAACAATTTTACAACAGCATAACCCCAGAGATGATTACATATAATGCTTTAATTCTATAAATAAAGTTTTGTGGGTTTTTCTCCTTAAGATTAAAAAAAAAAAAAAGAAACCTTCCTATCTTTTCAGTTTAAATTTCTAATCATCCCTATGAAGTCACCAGAAAGATTAGACAACAAGAAATGAGACCTCAACTCAGTCACTAACTAGCTTTGTGACTGGAGTCCAATCACTTAAAATCCCTAGGTCTCAATTTTATGGTGGGAAAATAAAAGGGTTTGGGCATAATAACTTTTGAGCCTCATTCCAGCTCTTTAATTTTCTCCTATTGCTTTCTAATCCTTAGCAATTTTCAATAAAATAGTTTCATAGTCACATTTTATACACACACACACATATATATATATGTATATATATATATATATATACACAAGTATTTGTATGCATGCAGTATATATCATATATATTATATACAAACTTATGAAAACTCCTACTTTATGAAAGTCCAGTTCTAAGTAGCATTATAAACAATTCTACTAATTAAAATTTAAGATCCTTTTGCAGTTCTTTTTTCCTCAGTTATATCCTACTAAGGAAATACAGTCAGAATACTCTCTCCAAAATTTACTTGACTCAAATTAGTTGTTATGTTGGTTCTATTGCCAATTTGAAAGCTATGTACATAGCCATCATTTTTGCATTATCCTATTATAAATTATAGTACTTGTTTTCACTTGAATTTACTGTTATAAATTATAGAACTTTAATTGTTTTCATTATTTTTATTTCTACTTTTATTATATAAAATATGCTTTTCTTATATTAGGTTACATTGTAGTGTCATTAATTGATAGTGTTGGGGCGGGGAAGATTGCTTTGCTTTTATTTAATTGTGCTTTATGTCCCTGAATTTCCACCACCTGCTTCCTTCTTTCCCTTCACAATCATGTGTACCAAAGATGCCTCCTGTTTCAACTTCTTTTTGCTGAGAAGCTATACCCTTCCAATCTTGTTGTCTCTTGCCCCTCACATTTTTGAGCCCATTTCTTTCAAAAATGCATGCACTGACTCATGACATTACAAACTTCTCAGCATTTTCCACACATGGAGGGATGTTCTATATCCAGAGAGATTTTGTGTGTGTATCAGATCGCCATTGGACCCTCTCTGCACTTATTTCTATATATTCATTTATTCATTGAACATATTTTCTGCCAAGCATGCTTCTAGGAATTAGGAATGCACAGTGAATAAAATAGATGGAAATGTCTTCCCTTAGGATGGTTACATTATAGTTTATATATATTTATACAGGTGTAAATTCATAGAAAAAGGCTGTAACTAATCAACTTGATAATAACATTCTTCCCCTGCCCCAAAAAATGGTCAAGGAGTTTTTGTTTTGTTTATTTTATTTGAATGTTCTAAAGGCCTTACAGTTTTTTTTTGTCCTATGTAACTGGAAAGGACAGATCACAAATAAAATAACATTTTTATTATAATTTTAGGATAATAAAAATAATTTTTTTTATTTCATACACTATTATTCTAAGGCAGAGCTCTCATGCAGACATAGGTATGATAGAGATTTTAACTTCATGCATTAAATATGCTCTTAGAAAATCACTGTATTATTTATGTCCCATTTTAGATATTCTAATACTAAATTTATAATGATGACCATTCATAGTATCAGTAATCTCAAATAATTTTAAGAAGTGAAAATATATTATTTGTTTTCTGAGAGAGGTGTTAATTACCTTTCAGGATTCTTTTAGTATTATTGCTAAACACATTCTACAGTAAAGGGATATAATAAGTAGATATTTAGGAAATTTGCCCAGAGTCTCATAAGAACAGAAGACTATGCTTCATATGTCTGGGGAGATACAAGTGGAATAAATATAATTGTGTAATGAAGCCTGAACAAAAATCAGAATTTATTTAGAACCCCCAAGTAGTAGTGAAAGTACCTGGGGCAAGTGACTTTGCTCTACTCCACTCTCGGAGGCAATGCTGCCCAGAAATGGCCCCTGAGCCTCTGCTCCTTTATCTGTCCACATGCAGGGAAGACTGCATGTAATCTTGACTGTAATGTACTTCACAGTTGCTAGGAAAAGTTCCCTCTTTGTCCATGTCACCGTTTTGTTGGCAAATCTCATTGTTTCAATGACCTGCACACCTACCTCCCATTCTAATCCCCATTCTAGATTCTTATTCATTCCTATGAAAATCTTCCCCTCTGACCAGACAGTAATATTCACACTCCCTTACATTGTGACCTTAGAGCTTCAACACTATCATTAACCACTCCCACTCCCACTGTTCCCTTCTTAATTCCAAAGCTTTCTTCAAATTCTTGCCCAAGCCCCACTTCCCAGTGACATGTCCTGCTTTTTTTTTTTTCAGTTGAGATATAATTGAGATATAACATTGTGTAAGCTTAAGGTATACAATACGTTGATTTGATACATGTATTGCTATATGATTACCACACATAGCTTTAGCTAGCACCTCTATCATAATTATATGATAATCATACAATTATCATTTCTTTTTTGTGATGATGACATTTAAGTCTCTTAGTTAGCAATTTTGAAGTATATTATACAGTATTGTTGACTATACTCACTAAGCTGTGCATTATATCTCCAAGATTTATTCATCTCCTACTTGCAAGTTTGTGCCCTTTAATATGTTTTCTAAAAAATGGGACAATGTCTTAAATGGTTTTATATGTTGTTTTCATCCCTACTGCTTGGTACTTCAAGATTTCACATAAATAGTAGATGAAGAAAGTATAGTTGAACTCAAGCTATAAATTTTGCAGTTCTAGCAATCACGTTATCCCTAAACTTTCTAATGAGTAAAGCCCTAGGAATTTTGAAAGGAGAATTAGACATCACCCATCTTTCAGGATATGTGTGGTCATGACCAGCCCTTTTCTGATCTGAAATAAATGCATTTTAGCATAGCCACTTCTCAATAAGTGGGATCAGTCTGCCCCAAATATAATTTTGCATTAAGGGGATTATGCTCATCATTTCCTAAGAGTTATGCTCATCGTTCTGTAGAAGAAAATAAAAAAAAAAAAAAACAATGAATATACTAATTTTTATCATAATAAGTAAAACTATAATATAAACCAAATGGTTTTTATGCTTCAGTATTTGCTGTCCTGATACTTACATGTCCTTGGCAATACTTTTTGTTAATATCAAAACAGTACTTATTTTTAATCTAGCAAAAAGAAAGGATAAAATACAAGCTGCTCTAGTCTATTAAGAATTAGCTGTTTAGGTAATGAAAGTCTTTCTCTACATTGGATCTGGCCCTATATGTTCTGATTCATTATGGAATTTTTCATTTTTATTTTCCTCAAATAAATATCAGATAATTATGAAATGTATTTTCTATCATCAAAAAAAAAAACCCACACAGTGATTCTTTTAATTGCTTCGAATTGTTATTCAAGTTGTCATTCTGGGGACACCATTTCATACACTACCTCATGTTACTGAATAAGTTAACAGTGTGATATCTGTTTCTATCGAAACTCTGTCTTCCTGCTGAATTATATATTTCTGTGTTTATTTTAGAAAGCTTACATAACATTTACGTATGATCTGGAAACCATTATTTCATATTTATTTAATTTATTCTACAAGTGTGCTTTCTTTCTTGTCATTTGCTGTTTTAAATTCTTGATATATATGGATTCAATTGAATTTATTTTTGATTGCCCAAAATTTACAAATAGCTTAATTATTAAAAATCACAAAGGTAATAGGCTAATAATTAATTAAATAAATGAATGGATATATATATATATATATATATATATAAAACATACAAAAAAAAATTAAAAAAAAAACATACAATATTATATACTGATTCTGCCACTCAATTTTCATTAAGTAAATCAGTATAAATTCATGAGGTCTGAATTCAGAAGAATTATTTTCCTGAAAGTCTTAGAATATATTTCTCTAGTTAAGCACTTATTCAATTATCCTTACATGAAAATGGTAATGAATAGAGTTTTTTTTTGTTTTCATTTTTTTTTTTTTAACTCTCAAACAGAAGGAAGTACGTGTTTGTAATCCATTCCCCTATATCAGAAACTGACAAGGGAGTTATACCGAATATTTACTGATGGTTAAAGAAGGGTTACTTTCCTTATATGGAACAAAAGGAAGTCTTGGAGCTGGGTCAGATAACATAGACTAAGCAGTAAGCTTTAATTAACAGAGGCCATCCTTTTCTGGGGAGCTGAGATTAAAAATTTAGTTAAGTTTTAGTTTGCTGATGTGGGGCTTAGCATGAGTGACTCCATCTTAGGCCAAAATGTTTTTTTATATTCCTTCCATTTTTATTGAGATATAATTGACATACAGAACTGTATAAGGAATACAGCATAATGATTTGACTTACATACATCATGAAATGAATATCACAATAAGTTTAGTGACATCCATCATCTCATATAGATACAAAATTAAAGAAATATAAATATTTTTATTGTGATTAGAGCACAGGATTTATTTTCTCAACAACTTTCATATATAACACACAACAGTGTTAATAATATTTATCATGTTGTACATTACATCTCTAGTACTTATTTATCTTATAACTGGAAGTGTGTACCTTTAAACTGCCTTCATCAAATTTCACTTCCCCACTTCTGGTAACTACAAATCGGATCTCTTTTCCTGTGTGAGTTTGCTTGTTTGTTTGTTTGTTCTTGAAGTATAACTGACTTACATCATTATGTTACTTCCTGATACACATCAGAGGGATTCCATATTTCTATATTTTTCAAAATGATCACCACCATAAATCTAGTTACCATCTGTCAACATACAAATGCATTACATAATTGTTGACTATATTCCCCACAGTGTACCTTTCATACCTGTGACTTACTTATTTTGCAGCTGGAAGTTTATATCTCTTAATCTCCCTCACATATTTATTTCCTCTTTCAACCCCTTCCTTTCTGGCAAGCATCTGTTTGTTCTTTGTATCTATAACTATGTTTCTCTTTTGCTGTTTGTTCATTTTCTTTTTGTTAGATTCCACATATAAGTGAAATTATATATTATTTGTCTTTCTCTGTCTGACTTATTTCACTAGGCACAATAACCTCTAGATCCATCCACATTGTTGCAAATGGCAGAATTTCATTCTTTTTTATGGCTGAGTAATATTTCATTTTATATATATACCACATCTTATTTATCCATTCATCTGTTAATGGACACTTAGGTTGCTTCCATATTAATGTTGCAATGAACATAGGGGTGTATATATCTTTTTGAATTAATGCTTTTCTTTTCTTTGAGTACATACCCAGGAGTGGAATTGCTGGATCATATGGTAGTTCTATATTTGACTTTTTGAGGAATCTTCAAATTGCTTTCCATGGTGGATGCATCAATTTACCTTTCCACCAACAGTGCAAGAGGATTCACTTTTCTCCACATTCTCTCCAACACTTGTTATTTGTTGTCTTATTGATAATTGTCATTCTGACAGGTGTGAGGTGATATCTCATTGTGGTTTTGTGTGTTTCTTTCTTTTTTTTTTTCTTTTGCGGTACGTGGGCCTCTCACTGTTGTGGCCTTCCCTGCTGCGGAGCACAGGCTCCGGATGTGCAGGCTCAGCGACCATGGCTCACGGGCCCAGCTGCTCTGCGGCATGTGGGATCTTCCCGGGCTGGGGCATGAACCTGTGTCCCCTGCATTGGCAGGTGGACTCTCAACCACTGTACCACCAGGAAAGCCCTCATTGTGGTTTTGATTTGTACTTTTCTGATGTTTAGTGATGCTGAGCATCTTTTCATGTACTTGTTTGCCATCTGTATGTCCTCTTCAGAAAAATGTCTATTCAGATCATCTGCCCATTTTCTAATCAGGTTGTTTTTTATTTTGATGTTGAGTTGTATGATTTTTTTGTGTGTGTATATTTTGGATATTAACCCCTTATCAGGTATAGTTTGCAAATATCTTCTCCCATTCAGTAGGTGGTCTTTTAATTTTGTTGATTAATTCCCTGCTCTGTACAAAAGCTTATTAGTTAAATGTAGTTCTATTTGTTTATTTCTGCTTTTGTTTCCCTTGAGTGAGAAGACAGGGTAAAAAATATATATTACTAAGGCTGGTATGAAAGAGCATTCTGCCAATGTTTTCTTCTAGAAATTTTATGGTTTCAGGTCTTACATTTAAGTCTAATCCATTCTGAATTTATTTTTGCATGATTTGAGAGAGTAGTACAGTTTGATACTTTTGCATGTAGCTGTTCAGTTTTCCTATCATTTATTGAAGGGACTATCTTTTCCCCATTCTTGCCTCTTTTGTTATAGATTAATTGATCATATGAATATGGGTTTATTTCTGGGTTCTCTATTCTATTCCATTGATTTATGTGTCTCTTTTTGTGTCAGTATCATACTGTTACTGTAGCTTTGCTTTATGATTTGAAATCAGAGAGTGTCATACCTCCGGCTTTGTTATTTTTAAGATTGTTTTGGCTATTTGAGGTCTTTTGTGTTTCCATACAAATTTTAAGATTATTTGTTCTGAGTCTGTAAAAAATGTCATTGGTATTTTGATAGGGATTGCATTGAATATGTACATTCTCTTAGGTAGTAACAGCTTTTTAACAATATTAATTCTTCCAGTTTGAACACAGTATGTTTTTCCATCTGTTTATTATCCTCTACAATTTCTTTCATCAGTGCCTTAGAGCCTTCTGAATACAGGTCTCTCACCTCCTTAGTTAGATTTATTTCTAGGTATTTTATTCTTTTTGATGTGATTGTAAATTGAATTATTTACTTAAATTCTCTTTCTGATATTTTGTTGTTAGTGTATAGAAATGCAACAGATCTCTGTATATTACTTTGGTATCCTGAAAATTTACCAAATTCATTGATGAGTTCTAGTAATTTTCTGGTGACTTTAGGATATTCTATGTATAGTGCCTTGTCATCTGTAAATAGTGACTGTTTTAATTCTTCCTTTCTAATTTTGATTTCTTTTACTTATTTTTTCTTATCTGATTGCTTTGTCTAGGACTACCAATACTATGTTGAATAGAAGTGGCAAGAGTAGGCATCCTTGTCTTGTTCCTGATTTTAGAGAAAATGCTTTCAGTGTTTCACCATTGAGTTTGATGTTAACTGTGGGCTTGTCACATATGACCTTCATTATATTGAGATATGTTCCCTCTATACACACTTCGTTGAGAGTTTTTATCACAAAAGCATATTGAATTTAGTATAAAGCCTTGCTTTCACCTATTGAGATGATCATATGGTTTTTATTCTTCAATTTATTATTGAGGTGTATCACACTGATTGACTGTGGGCATACTGAAACATCCTGTCATCCCTGAGATAAATCCCATTTGATCATGGTGTATTATTCTTTTAATGTATTGTTAAATTTGGTTTGTGTTGAGGATTTTTGCATCTATGTTTAGCAGTGAATTGACATGTAATTTTCTTTGATATTTTTCTCTGGTTTTAGTGTCAGGGTGATGCTGGCCTTGAACAAGGAGTTCTGAAGCTTTTCTTCCTCTGCAACTTTTGGAATAGTTTGAGAAAGATAGGTGTTAACTCTTCTCTAAATGTTTGGCATAATTCACCTGTGAAGCCTTCTGTTCCTGGGCTTTTATTTGTTGGGTGTTTTGTTTGTTTGTTTGTTTTTTTAATGACTGATTCAATTTCATTACTGGTAATTGGTCCGTAGATATTTTCTGTTCATCCTGGTTCAGTCTTGGGAGATTGTATATTTCTAGGAATTTGTCTATTTCTTTTAGATTGTTCATTTTATTGGTGTATAATTGTTCTTTATAATCTCTTATGATTATATTTCTGTGGTATAGGTGTCACTTCTTTTTTTTTGTTTGTTTCTGATTTTATTTATTTGGGTCTTCTCTCTTTTTTTACTTGATGAGTCTAGCTAAAGGTTTATCTATTTGTTTATCTTTTCAAAGAACCACGTCTTAGTTTTATTGATCTTTTCTACTCTTTTTTTAGTCTCTATTTCATTTATTTCTACTGTGATCTTTATGATTTTTGTTTTCCTTCTACTAACTTTGTGTTTTGTATGTTCATTTTTCTCTAGATTTTTAGATGTAAGATTAGGTTGTTTATTTGAGATTTTTCTTGTTTCTTGAGGTAGGTTTGTATCTCTATTCAATTATATATACATATATATTTTTTTCATATTCTTTTCCATTATGGTTTAACACAGGATATTGAATATAGTTCCCTGTGCTATAGAGTAGGACCTTGTTGTTTAATCCATCCTATATATACTAGTTTGTACCTGCTAATCCCACACTCCCAATCCTTTCCTCCCCCAGCCCCCAATATCTGGTTCTAAGTTATTATCTTAATTAGTGAATAAAGAAAATATGTGGAAAAGCCCTACTTATAGTTAGTTCCTTAGAGTTCTAAAACTTTATCACTAATTTATAATTTCTAATTAATTACAATTAAATTTATAATAAATATAATATAATTTATAAATTAACTAATTTGTGCTCTGACAAGAGAAGGGAGTTTGTTTGATTTTTGGTCAAAAATTCTCAGGCAATAGGGTAATTTAGAGAACTCTGTATTTTCTTCTTGTTTATTTGGTTACTGTTTTCTAATCCCTTCTAACATCATGTTTTAGGAGGAGCACTTAACTGTGAATTATGTTGCTAAACAGTGAGGCTACTATTTGAGCAAAATCCAGTATTCCTTCCTAATAATGTACATAGAATTGCAGGATAGAGTCATTCCTTATTATCTAAGGGATTGTTCCAAGACCTCCCTAGAATACTGAAATCTGCAGATGCTCATTTATATAAAATGGCATAACATTTGCCCATCCTCCCTTATACTTTAAATCATCTCTAGATTACTTATAATGACTAATACAAGTGTCATGCAAATAGTTTTAAATATATGTAAATTCTATGTATACATAGTTGCTGACATGTGGCAAATTCATGTTTTGTTTTTTGGAAATTTCTTGAATTTTTCTTTGAATGTTTTTGAATATTTTTTATCTGTGCTTGAATCCAAGGATGCCAAACCTGCAAATATGGAATGCCAACTGTACTTCATGACAATTTTTAAGTGCACTGGAGTTGCTTGCCATTAGTAGTAATATATTTCATTGGTTGCCTGTCTTTTACTTCCTTGTTAATGACTTGTAGTAATCGAACCTATCAAAAAACTTTGTGTGAAATCTGTGACTCTCCATTATATTGGTACATGATCAATACAGAGACAAACTTATTGTGTTTCATTTTCATAAACTGAACTTAAGAGCCACTTTGGCTGCATGTTGTAAAATACATTATATTCTTTTACTTTGCAAATTTATGTATATATTAATTTAGCATGAGACCCTATGCAAGGAAAAAGGGGGGAAAACTATATATTTATATAATCATACCTCATTTTATTGCATTTTGCTTTATTGCACTTCACAGATATTGTGCTTTTTACAAATCGAAGGTTTGTGACAATACTGAGTTGCCAGACAATAGTCCTTTTTGGCAGTTACACCTTTTCTAATTGAGGTATGTGTATTGCTCTTTAGATATAATGCTGTTTCACACTTAATACACTACAATATAGTGTAAATGTAACTTTTATATTCAGTGGGAAATTTTAAAAAATGAGTGACTTACTTTATTATAATATTCACTTTATTGCAATGGTCTGGAACTGAACCCACAACATCTCTGGGGTATGCCTGCATTGGGGGAGAGAGAGGGAGAGACAGTAAGAGAAAGAGAGAGAGGGAGGGAGAGAGATCCTTCCTACAGGAGCGAGTCTTCAAAACTAAGAACAAAAATGAAAAAAAAAATATCCTCTAATGACCTCAAAAACATGCTCTTTAAAAAAAAACAAAAAGTTTTTACCTTTGTAAATCTCTAATTTTGAACATGGGCTCACTAGGGGTTAGGGCCAATTGTTTGGCAAGTGAAAACAAGTTAGAGGATGAGTTGATTCATGAATTATTCCACTGATTTGACATTAAGACCCACTGTGATTGTTTGGACCTCTTGATAAAAGCACTCTGAAATGTCTGCCAATAAACACTAATGCATGTTGTATTAAAGTTAATCAGCTGAAGATCCAGAATCTTAGTTTTTAAATACCAAGGGGATAATTTTCAATATTGTTTTTAAGACCTATGTTTTGTTTTGTTATACTAAATATTCCTGTGTCAAAAATCTCAAATATCCTATGCTTAATTAGTAACCACTCAAAAACATATTTACGTGATCTAAAATTGTAGATTTTATGAAGGTTTCTAATTTAAAAAAATACTGCTGATTACCACCTCACTGTTAAAACCGTGTTTTTCCTTATTCCCTTGTGTAAATGTAAAATAATTTCTTTGAGTAGTCAATAAGAATTTGAGTTTCTAGAAACTGCAAGTGGTTCTCTAAATTTCCAAATAAATTTAAGTAAAATGTACTTTTAGTATCAATGAAAATTAAGGTTTATTAATAATTTCAATGGTAGAATTTGTTTCTTTATAATTTACAGAATTACAATTATTTAACTTATTATTGCATAATATTTGTAAAATTCAATTGTCATCTCATTATGTAGTAGTGTTTTTGTTTTCCTTTCAGCATGTCTACTTTGATAATGATATAAAAGGTTCACAGTGCTAAGGAGGATATTCTCACTTGAACAAGGTTAGTGTGCTGTTACATGCTACTATTAAAAATTATACACAGGAATAGAAACATGGAACTTATGGAACAAATTAGGACAAAGAGGGCTAGTCCAGTCTGACAGTGTGATTTGTGGATGATTTCCTCCTCTTCTTTTAGCTTGTTGTTGAAAAAAATGCAAAGATGTCAAGGTGCATCATTGACCTTTACCCAGCCTGGGGCACAGCTGCAGTGATCCTCTAATTAAGACCACAATCAAAGGAAAATTGAAGGATAAAGGAGGATAGAAACTTTTCCTACTCATTTGTAGTAATCTGAATAGTGAAAATTATAGTTTATCAACCCAGTTTTGCATATGTTATCTTTAGTACACACCACAGCTTTCAAATTTGGTGATATCCACACTTAACAGGTCAAGAAAACAAAAGATGAAGGCAGTTAGGTTATTTGTCCAATATCCCTTGAGTAATAATCTCCAAGGCTGGTTTTGCATGTTGGCCCACTCTGCTCCCTGCCACCCCACCACCACATGTCCTAACAGTCCCCATCCAGGTCAAAGGCCCTCTTCCTAACATTAATGTACTTACCTGATACACTTATTTCCTTTTCAATGATGATGTTTTTATTTAAAGATATATAGACAATAACTTTTACATATGTATGCACACATACATATATGTGTGTATAATAAATTATATAATATGTATAATATATTTCCCAGGAGTTTAGAAATAGTTGAAACAGAAGGGAAAATTTGTGATCAAAGATTCAAATTTTGATGACCGATGAAAATCATAAAAAAAAAAATGCAAGTTTTTCAAAAACTAGCACACACCAGAGCAATCATATCTTGAATGTGTATTAGGGAGACTTGTTATGAAATATTATATTTTATATCATATGGAAACAAAATAACCAAGTTCCAACAGTCTCTCTGTAAAATCTGACCCAATATAAATTAGAAGAAAAGAATACAGACTTGTAAAATAAAATAGTAAATATTTTTAAATCCCTAAAAAAAAGAAATTTCATGAAAAATTTCCTACTTAAAAAGGATATATTTCATCTTTTTAAACTAGGAATTGAAAAGACAGTTGATAATTAAAATGAAAGTTTCAATGTAATTTGTTTAACGTGATGCTATGAAAAATTGATAAAAAAAAACTAAAAATAATTACTTTTAGGTTTATATTCAGTATCTATTCTTGTCCTGGCAAATATAATTACAGTATTTAACTTTACACATTAAAAAATTAAAAATCTCAAACTCTAATAGTATCATATCCTAAACATTTACGTGATTCTTATACCTAATATCTTTTATCTTTTATCTTTTATTTACATTTTTAAATTTGTTAATTTCAAATGTACAGAAAAATATAAAAATAGTACAAATGACTTTTTTCTCCTGAACTATTTAAGTTAAATTGTTAACATATCCTAATTTTTTTGTCTGACATTTATTCAGTTTTAGATTTGAAATATATAATTGATTTTTTGCCCTAATTTTATAATGTGACTTTGAAGAAGCTTTTAAAGGAACAAGTATATAATTTTCCTTACTCTTATAATAAGATCATATGAGGCTCAGGAAAGACAAAAGAACTTAAAGTCACTGTGATACACAAAATTCCCTTTACAAAGGGTCTGATAACATTATTATTCTAAATCATTTCTGGATTGAGACAATAGAATAAATAACAGGTTAACTTAATGAGTGTTTATTCATCACACATTGTTTTATTAAGTGAAATTTAATAAATTGTATCCATTTAAGGCATACATTTTGATTCGTTCTGACATACGTATATACACAGAAAGGCACTGCCATAATTAAGATACAAAATATTGTCATGATTCCTAAAAGATGTGTTGTTTTGTTTTTTTGTTTGTTTTCTTGGTAACCGACTCCTACCCCTGACTTTGGATTTAGGCAACCCCTAGTGATTTGTTCGCATTTTCTTAAATATTATGGAATTTAAGTCCTATGCTATGTATTGTTTTGTGTCTATGTTCACTCATCAAAACAACTTTGAGATTCATCCATGTTGTGTATTTGCCAGTAGTTTATTCCTTCATTTTGCTGAGTAGTATTACATTATATGAATACAGCACATGGATTTATTTACCAATGTGTTGATGGACATATGGGTGGGTTCCAGTTTTGGGTTGATTATGAATGAAAGTTCCATGAAAATTGCATACAAGTTTTTGCATGTAAATATGCTGTCATTTTTCTTGGTTAAATGTCTAGGAATAGAAAGACCACATTGTATAGGGTGTAACTTTAAGAAATAATTTTCAAAATAGTTTCGCAAAGTGAAATATTTTACATACTGGTCGGTAATATTTTAGATTGCAAATTCTTACCATCACAGGATTAGTTTTATAAATTTTAGCCATTCTGATAGATGTACATTGACATCTTATTGTGATTTTCAGTTTGAATTTCCATAATACCTAATGATTTTGATCCTCTTGATATTTTGAATAACTTGAATAGCTTTGGATTGCATTCTGAACATTGTGAATATTATGTTGTGGCAACTAGGTTCTTTTATATTCTCTGAAGAAAGTCGATATATTTGTTTTAGTAGGTAATTAATTCACTTAGATTAAAAGTACTCTGTCTTGTCTGTGGTGGGTGACATCTCAAGTCTCAGTCCAGACAGCTTTTAGCTTAGCATACATATATGTGTATATATGGTTCAGAGGTCACCCAGAGACTGAGGTATTTCTAATGCACAGAATTTAAGATCTCCCTTATAAGACTATCTCCTTTCTCAGGTGACCCCCTCATATCCCAGCATCACTTGTTACTACAAGTTCTTTCCTCCAGTTTCTCTGGCCAAAGACAATGGAGTTTCCATAGATGTTTTAGCTGAACTGCATCATACTAAGATGCTTCCGACATTAAGGCAAAGCCACAGAAATGTGAAATCTCCCTGTGCCAATCTTTTCGGAAGTTTTAAAAATCCTCCAAATTCTTCCTGCTGTTATTCTCTCTTCAGACCACTTGTTACCAAATTAGATGTGAGTCCATCTCTTGGGGCCCTAGATAAACTGAACCACTCCCATCTCCCCTCCCCTCTGTCCCAGAGTTCTTTCCTGCTCAGATTTGTGCTGCCATTAAGGAAACTGAGTTTGGTGCAACAAGATAGGCTTTTATTCAAAGGCCAGAGAATGAGGAAGGGAAGCTCTCATAGGTACTCCCTAGGAGAATGTCCTGTTATCTTTTGTCAGCATTCTCCCTTTCACGACCTTTGAAAACATTTTGCTTTTCAGACATATCTTTCCTTCAACTGTTCTCTAGAAAATAAATTGAAAGTTCACCTGATGGTGATCATATAATAAGAAATAATTTTCAATGTTAAATTGAAATTGGAGCACACTGAAGTGTGTTATGATTTTAGATATATATTTATTTTTTCCCCAGAAGCTAAAACACTTTTCTCAAGGATTCTGCCTTTTCTTTTTAAATTAAAAACCTCTTCTCTCACAGGGTTTTTGAGTGGATTAAATAAGGTACTGTATACATCCTTCCTAATATGGACCCTGATTTATGGTTTTAGAAATAAATAAATAAGATTGTTTTTCCTTCCTTCCCTTACGCTAAAGCTATTTATGTGCATGCTTTGTCTTCCCTATAAACATGTAATCCTGAGGTTAGATATCGTGTATGTTTTATTTGCACAATTTCTCAAAGCTAATGAAATGGTGCATTTCATATCTAAAATACTCAACACATGTTTATTGATGAATGTTGCATGTGCCATCAGTTATAAGCTTTGTTGGTAACCAGATGGTCATAAATTTAATATTTATGTTCATTATGTGATGAAACCTTTGAGGCAGGCATCTATATTCCCATTTCATTGATGAATAACAGATGCTGTCAAAGGTTCAGTGATATGCTAATAAATAAGATCATATGGTTTGTATGTAAGTAGTGTTTTGAAGTTTAGAAAACATTTTCACATCCTATTATTATATATTACATGATTTACAAGAAATTAGTATAGACACAAGTGTGTCACATAATATTGTGAAATTATATCCCACAAATAGAATATGTGTTTTTATTCATAATTAATACTTGCAGTCTTTACATTATTTTACAGTGAATCACAGGGCAGGGAAAGCCAATGGTCAGCTTATCTTGTGACATCAGAATGTGATCAGCTTGATAGATTTTTACTAATACTACATTATCTGAAGTGCCAACAAAGGGGCAGGTATAGAGTTGATGATCAATAAATCATTGTAGAATTAATGAATAAAATTAATAAAATTAAATAAATAAATAAATAAAATTAAAATCTCTGCAAATTTCGTTTTCTGATGGAAAATCTCTAATACCTGCATTATTTTGGTAGTCAATTTCTCAAAGACCACTCTTCCCATAGAAATATTTTCTTCCTTCTTTGAACTCAAGAAATTACTTGTATTCACTCCTGACTTGCCCTTTATTTCATACTGCTGAGATGGTATTACTTTGCTTCAGGTGATGTCTATGAAATAATCACATTCGGGAATTTTAGAAGATAGAGAAAATACACATTGAATAGAAAATAATCAGCATTATATTGTCATCAAGCATATTACATTATGATAACAAAATAATGCTGTTATTTGGAAATGCACAAATAAGTGTCAGAGTATACATTCCCACACACATACAGAAAAAATCTGGGCAAGTTTAATTTACAAGAATAATTGAGTTAGACATATTTCAAATATATGCTAATTCACTTTATTGACTGACAAAAGATATAATGTTTTTGCTTGTTTAGATTTTGCTGTTCTTTGTAGGTGTTTTAAAACTGGATAACAAGTGAAAATGTCTGTAGCATACTTTACCCTTGCATACCTGAAGATAAGGAATTCTTTTCTATTCTGTTCATTGCTCTGTGCTCAGTATCTAAGACTTCTGGTTCCAGCTCCAATATGTAAAGACCTTGGAAGTCATTACTCACCTCCTTACAATAATAAAAATCTTATTTACCTCACTTCCTATTATCTGATACAACATGCCCAGCTTTCAACAAAAACTTACAAGGCATGCTAAAAGGCAAGAAAAATACTGTTTAAAGAGATAGTGTCAGAACCAGAGTCAAATATGACACTATGTTGGAATATCAGACAGGAAATATTAAATAATTGTGTATGTATTTCTCTAAAGGAAAAAGTAGACAAAATGAAAGAATGAAATGGAAACTCTAGTAGAGGATAAAAAATAAATGTTGGAAATCAAAAACACTCTGATAGAAATAAGGAATGACTTTGGAATTTCCAAAGAAAGTATCAGTAACTCCAAACATGTTAACAGAAACTTCCCAAATTTAAAATCAGAGAGAAAAATAATAAAAAGAAAAACAGAACACAGCATCCAAGAACAGTGGGATAATTCCAAAAGGTGTAATATATGAATAATTAGAATACCAGAAGAAGAAGAAAAAGGGAATGGAGAAGAAAAATATATTTGCAGTACTAATGATTCAGAACTTTCCAAAATCAATCACAGACACCAAACAGAGAACACCAAAACCAAAACAAACCAACAAATCAACCAAACAAACAAACAAACTAGACCTAGAAATATCATATTCAAACTTAAGTAAACCAATGGCAAAGAGGAAATCTTGACAGAAGCCACAGGAAAAAATACTTTGCATAGGAGGAATAAAGATAAAAATAACTGAAGATTTTTCACCTGAAATCACGCAAGCAAAATGAGAGTTAAGTGAAATAGTTTAGTGTTGATAAAAAAGCACGAATCTATTATTCTATAAATACTATTTATATATTCAGTAATATTCAGTAAAATATCCTTCAGAAGTGAGGAGAAAAACAAGCCTTTATCAAACAAATAATGTTAGGAATTAATTTTCAGCAGCCCTGCTCTGAAAGAAACACTAAAATAATTTCTTCATGGGGAAGAAAAATAATATAGTTTATTAACTCAGATCTATGTAACAGAAGAAGAAATATCTGATAAAAGATAAATGAGAGCAAGATAAACTAGTTTATTTTTATTATTCTTAATTATCTAAGAGACAACCCTTTAAAAAATAACAATAAAATGTATTGGGTGATTATAGCATATAGATAAGTGAAATGAATAGTAACAGCAATGTCATGAGGGACAAGATGAAGGAATTTAGTAATTGGTAGATATTGATTCTACTGTATTATTAATTTATTTAAACTTGAATAGTTTAAAATGAGACCTTATTTGGAAATGGGGTCTTTGCTGATGTAATTAAGTTAAGATGAAGTCATTAGGGTGGGTCCTAATTCAATATGATCAATATCCTTTAAGAGAAGAATATCCTGAGATAAAGAGGCAGGTATTGGACTGATGCAAGTGCAAGCCAAAGAACACCAAAGATTGAGGGCCACCATCAGAAGCTAGGATGAGGCAAGGAAGTATTCCTCCCAGAGTTTCAGAAGGAGCAGGGACCCATTGAAAACATGATTTCAAATATCTAGGCTCCAGAACTAAAACAGAATATATTTCTGTTGTTTTAAGCATAAATAAATAAATAAATAAATAAATAAATAAAGGTTTAAATAGGCAAATTTAAACGCAGCATTTGTCAGAGAGGATAAAAATGATCAGACCAATCTACCTATGTGTTGTCTACAGCAAGCCCACATTTAATAAGAAGATTCAGATAGGTTTAAAGTTATAATGCTGAGAAAGATATACCATGCTAACACTAGTCAAAAGAAAGCTGACTAGTTGTGTTGATTACAGATAAATTAGACTTCAGAAAGTAGGTAATTATAAAGGTGTCAATTCTCAGAGAAAACTTTTAAATGTGTATGTAGCTAACAACTGAGTGGCAAAGTATATGAAGCACAGAGTGATAGAACTGAAGGACTAATTGTAAAATCCACTGTTATAGTTGAAGATTTCAATACCTTTCATTGATAGACCAATAAAACTGGAAATCAGTAAAGATAAAGTTGATCTGGACAGTACTATCAATCAATTTGATCTAATTGACATTTGTAAAATATTTCATCTAATAACCACAGATACACATTCTTCTCAAGCTCTGATGGAGCACTCATCATGATAGACCAAATTCAGCATCATAAAACACATCTTAACAATTTTTTTTTTTTTTTTTTTTTTTTTTTTGCGGTACACGGGCCTCTCACTGTTGTGGCCTCTCCCCGTTGCGGAGCACAGGCTCCGGACACGCAGGATCACCGGCCATGGCTCACGGGCCCAGCCACTCCGCGGCACGTGGGATCCTCCCGGACCGGGGCACGAACCTGTGTCCCCTGCATCAGCAGGTGGACTCTCAACCACTGCGCCATCAGGGAAGCCCACATCTTAACACATTTAAATGAAGAGAAATCATACAAAGTATTTCTCAGTTCACAAAGGAAGTAAGCTAGAATTCAATAATAGAAAAATAGCTGGAATTTCCCCAAATGTTTGGAGAGTAAATATCTGAAAAAGAATATTTAATAAATAACAAATTGGTCAACAAAGAAGTCTCAAGAGAAATTGAACTAAATTAAATTAAATTAAAGAATTAAATTTAAATGAAAATAAATAAAAATTTATGGAATGCAGCAAAGGCAGTGTTTAGAGTAAACTTTAGAACATTAAATGCATATATTAGAAAAAAGTTTCAAAATCAATAAATTAATCTTCCATATTAGGAAACTAGGAAAAGAGGAGCAATTTAAGCTCAAAACAAGAAGAAGAAATTAAATAGTAAAAAATAGAGCAGAACTTAATAAATTTAAAGAGGAAATCAGCTGAGAAAATAAATGAAATCTAAAGCTAGTTCTATGAAAAGATCACTAAAATGGATAGACTTTTAGACAGGCTAACCAAAAAAAAAAAAAAAAGAAGGGGAATGATGATAAAGAGAGAGAAGGGGAGGAAGTGAGGAAGGGGAGAGAGAGAAGGATAAAGAGGAAACAAATTTATAAACTACTAATATCAGAAATAAAATACAGTCATTAGTGTTGAACCTATGGACAATAAAAAAGATAAAAATGTACTATAAACAACTCTATTCCTACTAATTTGATAATTTTGATGAAAGACATCAATTATATGAAAGACACAAAATACCAAAACTCACACTGGAGAAATATATAATCTAAGTAGGGCTCCCCCAAACTTCATACGTTAAAGTCCTGACTCCTAGTACCTCAGAATGTGACTGTATTTGGCAATAGGGTCTTTAAAAAGATAATTACATTAAAATAAGTTCATTTTGGTGAGCCCTAATCCAATATGGCTGGTGTCTTTATAAGAAAAGGAAATTAAGAAACAGACACACAGAGGGAAGACGATGTGAAGACACAGGGAGAACATGGCCATCTACAAGCCAAGGAGAGAAGCCTCAGGATGAAAGTAACCCTGCTAAAACCTTGATATTATAGCTCCAGAACTGTGAGGAAATAAATATCTGTTGTTTAAGCCACTCAGTCTCTGGTAAGTTGTTATGGTAGCCCTAGCAAGCTAATACACAATCCAATTAAAATATGGGCACAAGTATGAATATTTACCTCATCATTGAAGATATACAGAAGGCAAATATGCATATGAGAAAATGATCAACATCATTTATTTAAACGACAATAAGATATGACTGCATCCTATTAGGATGACCAAAATCCAAAAACCTGACAACACTGATTTTTGTCAAGAATGCAGATTAACAGGAACTCTCATTTTTTGTTGGTGGGAATGCAAAATGGCAGTCCACTTTGGAAGATCTTTGGCATTTTCTTGAAAATAATCTTAACCTTACAATGTAGTAGTTGTGCTTCCAAGTACTTATTTAACTGATTTAAAAGCTTATCCCCACATAAAAACTTGCATGTGAATATTTGGAACAGTTTTATTCATAATAGCCTAAAACCAGAAGCAACCAAAATGTCCTTCAATAGGTGAATAAATAAAGAAATTTTGGTATATCTACACAATGGATATTGTTCAGCAGTTAAAAGAAATGAACCAGCATGCCACGGAAAGACATGGTTGAATTGTTACTAAGTGAAAGAAACCAGTCTAAAAAGGCTATATAGTGCATAATTCCAATTACTTGACACTCTGGAAAAGACAAAGTTATAGAGATGATATAAAGATCACTAGTTGTCAGGGTTTCAGGTAAGAGGGAGGGAGAGTTAATAGGTGAAGAACTGAGGTAGAGAAACTATTCTGTATGATACTCTAATGGTGGATACATGACACTATTCCTTTGTCAACTCTCATAGGATTTGATTGCACAAAAAGTTGACTTAATGTATTCAAATTGAAAAAAAAATAATAATTTAGGATAACAGGGTGTCTTGGGGTGGAATGATTAAGTCATAAAACTGTATTACAAATGTATAAAACAGTCTTACTGAAAGTGAGAAGGAAGTGCTAAGTAACTCTAGAAATGAGTAGAGTCTGCTAGACTAAAAGTAAAAAGAACTGTAAATAAACACTACATTCCATTTGATAAATCTCTGTCCATGAGGATATGAGTTAACAATTCTGACTGCTCTACATGCATAGTGGAATTGAACAATTAAGTAAATGGGTGGCAGACGGTGCTAAGTTTCTCACAGTTGGAGACGAAGTTTACATGTAAGTTAGAGGAGGAGAAATGATTCATTTGGTTATAAATTATTGTTAGACTATCAGTATTATTTCATGTATATATTATATATTTATAGATAGTTGTGTGTACATGGTTTAGTATTCATACATATATTTTCTTGTTCTCTCAACTAATAGGGCATATAATCAATAATAATCCAATAGTAATGAGCACACAGAAATAAAATCTTAATTTCTAATACCATTCTCTAATAAAAGGAACTAAACTCTTTGGAGAAATGCCTTATTCCTGGACTGGGGCAGGGAATATACAAAATAAGCCTGGAGTATCTTGTAGTGCCAGAAAGTAATACAGTGCTTAAAACTCACACACACACACACACACACACACACACACACACACACTAGTAAAGGTATGTCAAAGAGACACAGGAGCCAACATGAAGACCCCTCTGGCCAAATCTGTAACAATTTGAGCAGAAATAAATAAAGTAATATTGGATTACTGTCCAAAGTAAAAAATAAATATGGATGACTCCATGCAAATATTAAAAAATGATTGAATAAGTAATAAAAAAAATAGTTGGGAGAGAATAGACAAATGTTTGGTGAGGCAGAACTCCTAATAATTAGATACTCTGAGCTTACTCATTAAGGGGAACAAAACTCCCACCCCTTATGTGTGGGTTACACACAGTGACTTCTTTCCAGAGAATACACTACAGAAAGGGGTGTGGGGAAGAGTAGCTTTTCACTGGAGAAACCTGACACACAGTACCTCAGTCAGGTGGTCAAGGTTAATATCACCAGTGGTACATCATATTGGCAATATGTACTCTTGATATGATACCGTGAAAATGGGATTTTGCCTCTGTCATCTTCCTCCTGAAAACACATAACCCCAGGCTAATCATGAGAAAAACATCACAAAACTCCCACTTGAGGGACATTCCACAAAATAACTGTCCAATATTATTCAAAACTTTCATGGTCATAAAAAACAAGATGAGAAACTGTCATAGGCAAGAAAAGTATAAGTTACATGACAATTCAATATAATGTGGCAATTCAATACAATCCCATTCTGAATGGGATCTAGGACAGAAAAAAAAAATGGCATTATATAATAACTAAATAAATCAGAAAAAACTAGGGATGTCAGTTGATAATAATGCATCAATATTTGTTTATTAATCTAACAATGCATCATACTAATATAAGATATACTGAAAGTTTGAGGAAAAGTCATTCTTCATTGACAAGTTTTGTGAATAAAACGGAAACTTTGGGCTTCCCTGGTGGCGCAGTGGTTGAGAGTCTGCCTGCAGATGCAGGGGACACGGGTTCGTGCCCCGGTCTGGGAAGATGCCACGTGCCGCGGAGCGGCTGGGCCCGTGAGCCATGGTCGCTGAGCCTGTGCGTCCGGAGCCTGTGCTCCACAATGGGAGAGGCCACAACAGTGAGAGGCCCGTGTACAGCAAAAAAAAAAAAAAAACTGAAACTTTTCTTATATCTAGTTTACTAAAACTCTGAAAGTAGGATAGACAGATTTTAAGCAGGCAAAGCAGATACTTCCTCTTCCTTATATTTTTATTTGTCACTATCACAAAGCTTTAAATTACTCAACTGACTCACAGGCTTGCTGACAGTGACTTTTTTTTTGTTAACATCTTTCTTGGAGTATAATTGCTTTACAATGTTGTGTGAGTTTCTGCTGTATAACAAAGTGAATCAGCTATATGTATATATATATCTCCCCATATCCCCTCCCTCTTGTGTCTCCCTCCCACCCTCCCTATCCCACCCCACTTGGTGGTCACAAAACACCGAGCTGAAATCCCATTTGATGCAGTTGCTACCACCTAGCTATCTATTTTACATTTGGTAGTGTATATATGTCCATGCCATTCTCTCACTTTGGCCCAGCTTACCCTTCCACCTCCCCATGTCCTCAAGTTCATTTGTTACATCTGCATCTTTATTCCTTTCCTGCCCCTAGGTTTGTCAGAACTTTTTTTTGTTTTTGTTTTTAGATTCCATATATATGTGGTAGCATACAGTATTTGTTTTTTGCTTTTGGACTTACTATACTCTGTAAGACAGACTCTAGGTCCATCCACCTAACTACAAATAACTCAATTTCATTTCTTTACTTGGCTAAGTAATATTCCATTGTATATATGTGTCACATCTTTTTTATCCATTCATCTGTCAATAGACACTTAGGTTGCTTCCATGTCCTGGCTATTGTAAATAGTGCTGCAATTAACACTGAGGCATATGACTCTTTTTGAATTATGGTTTTCTCAGGGTATATGCCCAGTAGTGGGGTTGCTGGGTTATATGCTAGTTCTATTTTTATATTTTTAAGGAACCTCCATACTGTTCTCCATAGTGGCTGTATCAATTTACATTCCCACCAACAGTGCAAGAGGGTCCCCTTATCTCCACACCCTATCTAGCATTTATTGTTTGTAGATTTTTTGATGATGGTCATTCTGGCCAGTGTGAGGTGATACCTCATTGTAGTTTTGATTTGCATTTCTCTAATGATTAGTGATGTTGAGCATCCTTTCATGTGTTTTTTGTAAATGTGTATATCTTCTTTGGAGAAATGTCCATTTAGGTCTTCCTCCGATTTTTGGATTGGGTTGTTTTTTTGATATTGAGCTGCATGAGCTGCTTATATATTTTGGAGATTAATCCTTTGTCAGTTGCTTTGCGTGCAAATATTTTCTCCGATTCTGAGGGTTGTCTTTTTGTCTTGTTTGTGGTTTCCTTTGCTGTGCAAAAGCTTTTAAGTTTCACTAGGTCCCATTTGTTTATTATTGTTTTTATTTCCATTTCTCTAGGAGGTGGGTCAAAAAGGATCTTGCTGTGATTTATGTCATAGAGTGTTCTGCGTATGTTTTCCTCTAAGAGTTTTAAAGTGTCTGGCCTTACATTTAGGTCTTTAATCCATTTTGACTTTATTTTTGTGTATGTTGTTAAGGAGTGTTCTAATTTCATTATTTTACATGTACCTGTCCAGTTTTCCCAGCACCACTTATTGAAGGGGCTGTCTTTTCTCCATTGTATATTCTTTCCTCCTTTATCAAAATAAGACGACAATATGTGCATGGGTTTATCTCTCAGCTTTCTAACCTGTTCCATAGATCTATATTTGTGATTTTGTGCCAGTCCATAGTGTCTTGATTACTGTAGCTTTGTAGTATAGTATGACGTCTGGGAGCCTGATTCCTCCAGCTCCATTTTTCTTTCTCAAGATTGCTTTGGCTATCTGGGGTCTTTTGTGTTTCCACACCAACTGTGAAATGTTTTGTTCTAGTTCTGTGAAAAATGCCATTGGTAGTTTGATAGGGATTGCACTGAATCTGTAGGTTGCTTTGGGTGGTACAGTCATTTTCACAATGTTGATTCTTCCAATCCAAGAACATGGTATATCTTTCCATCTATTTGTATCATCTTTAATTTCTTTAATCAGTGTCATACTTTTCTGCACACAGGTCTTTTGTCTCCTTAGGTAGGTTTATTCCTAGGTATTTTATTCTTTTTGTTGCAGTGGTAAATAGGAGTGTTTCCTTAATTTCTCTTTCAGATTTTTCATCATTGGTGTATAGGAATGCAAGAGATTTCTGTGCATTAATTTTGCATCCTGCTACTTTTCTAAATTCATTGATTAGCTCTAGTAGTTTTCTGGTATCATCCTTAGGATTCCCTATGTATAGTATCATGTCATTTGCAAACAGTGACAGTTTTAATTCTTCTTTTCCTTTTTGGATTCCTTTCACTTCCTTTTCTTCTCTGATAGCTGTAAATAAACTTCCAAAATTATGTTGAATAATAGTGGTGAAAGAGAGCAACCTTGTCTTGTTCCTGATCTTACTGGAAATGCTTTCAGTTTTTCACCTTTGAGAACGATGTTGGCTGTGTGTTTATCATATACGGCCTTATTATGTTGAGGTAAGTTCCCTCTATGCCTACTTTCTGGAGGTTTTTTTAATCATAAATGGGTGTTGAATTTTGTCAAAAGCTTTTTCTGCAACTATTGAGATGATCATGTGGTTTTTCTCCTTCAGTTTGTTAATATGACCAATCACATTGATTAATTTTTGTATATTGAAGAATCCTTGCATTCCTGGGATAAACCCCACTTGATCATGGTGTATGACACTTTTAATGTGCTGTTGGGTTCTGTTTGCTACTATTTTGTTGAGAATTTTTGCATCTATGTTCATCGGTGATACTGGCCTGTAGTTTTCTTTTTTGTGACATCTTTGTCTGGTTTTGGTATCAGAGTGATGATGGCCTCGTAGAATGAGTTTGTGAGTATTCCTCCCTCTGCTATATTTTGGAAGAGTTTGAGAGGATAAGTGTTAGCTCGTTTCTAAATATTTGGTAAGATTTGCCTGTGAAGCCATATGGTCCTGGGCTTTTGTTTGTTGGAAGATTTTTAATCACAGTTTCAATTTCAGTGCTTGTGATTGATCTGTTTATATTTTCTATTTTGTCCTGGTTCCATCTCTGAACATTGTGCTTTTCTAAAAATTTGTCCATTTCTTCCAGGTTGTCCATTTTACTGTCATAGAGTTGCTTGTAGTAATCTCTCATGATCCTTTGTATTTCTGCAGTGTCAGTTGTTACTTCTTTTTCATTTCTAATTCTGTTGATTTGAGTCTTTTCCCTTTTTTTCTTGATGAGTCTAATGGTTTATCAATTTTGTTTGTCTTCTCAAAGAACCAGCTTTTAGTTTTATTGATCTTTGTTATTGTTTCCTTCATTTCTTTTTCATTTATTTCTGATCTGGTCTTTACGATTTCTTTCCTTCTGCTAAACTTTAGGGTTTATTTTGTTCTTCTTTCTCTAATTGCTTTAGGTGCAAGGTTAGGTTGTTTATTTGAGATGATTCTTGTTTCTTGAGGCAGGAATGTATTGCTATAATGTTCCCTCTTAGAACTTCTTTTGCTGCATCCCACAGGTTATGGGCCATTGTGTTTTCATTGTCATTTGTTTCTAGATACTTTTTGAATTCCCCTTTTATTTCTTCAGTGATGTCTTGGTTATTTAGTAATGTATTGTTTAGCCTACCTGTATTTGTATTTTTTTTTGTTTTTTACCTGTAATTGATATCTAGTCTTACAATGTTGTGGTCAGAACAGATTATTGATATAATTTCAATTTTCTTAAATTTTCCGAGGCTTGATTTGTGAGCTAAGATGTGATCTGTCCTGGAAAATGTTCCATGAGCACTTGAGAAGAAAGTGTATTCTGTTCTTTTTGGATGGAATGTCCCATAAATATTAATGAAGTCCATCATGTTTAATATATCATTTAAAGCTGTGTTTTCTATTTATTTTCAGTTTGGATGATCTGTCCATTGGTGAAAGTGAGGTGTTAAATATCCACTATTATTGTGTTACTGTCAATTTCCCCTTTTATGGCTGTTAGTATTTGCCTTATGTATTGAGGTGCTCTTATGTTGGGTGCATACATATTTACAATGGTTATATCTTCTTCTTTGATTGATTTCTTGATCATTATGTGGTGTCCTTCTTTTTCTCTTGTAATAGTTTTAATTTTAAAGTAATTTTGTCTGATATGGAAATTGTTACTCCAGCTTTCTTTTGATTTCCATTTGCATGGAATATCTTTTTCCATCTCCTCACTTTCAGACTGTATGTGTCTCTAGGTCTGAAGTGGGTCTCTTGTAGACAGCATATATACAGGTCTTGTTTCTGTGTCCATTCAGCCAGTCTATTTCTTTTGGTTGGAGCATTTAACCATTTACATATAAGGTAATTATCAATATGTATGTTCCTAACAATTCATTTTTTGAATTGTTTTGGATTTGTTATTGTAAGTCTTTTCCTTCTCTTCTGTCTCCTGCCTAGAGGAGTTCCTTTAGCATTTGTTTTAAAGCTGGTGCTGAATTTTCTTAGCTTTTGCTTGTCTGTAAATGTTTAAATTTCTCTGTCAGGTCTGAATGAGATACTTCCTGGGTAGAGTAATCTTGATTTTAAGTTTTTCCCTTTCATCCCTTTAAATATGTCCTGGCACTCCCTTCTGGCTTGCAGAGTTTCTGCTGAAAGGTCAGTTGTTAATCTTATGGGTATTCCCTTGTATGTTATTTTTTTTGTTTTTCCCTTGCTGCCTTTGATATTTTTTCTTTGTATTTAATTTTTGATAGTTTGATTAATATGTGTCCTGGAGTGTTTTTCCTTGGATTTATCCTGTATGGGACTCTCTGTGCTTACTGGAGTTTATAGAGTATTTCCTTTCCCATGTTAGGGAAGTTTTCAACTATAATCTCTTCAAATATTTTCTCAGTCCTTTTCTTTTTCTCTTCTTCTTCTGGGATCCCTATAATTTGAATGTTGGTGTATTTAATGTTGTCCCAGAGGTCTCTGAGACTGTCCTCAATTCTTTTCATTCTTTTTTCTTTATTCTGCTCTGTGGTAGTTATTTCCACTATTTTTCTTCCAGGTCACTTATCCACCCTTCTGCCTCAGTTATTCTTCTATTGAGTCCTTCTAAAGAATTTGTACTTTCATTTATTGTTTTGTTCATCATTGTTTGTTTGTTCTTAGTTCTTCTAGATCCTTGTTAAATGTTTCAGGTATTTTCTCCATTCTATTTTGAAGATATTGGATCATCTTGCCTGTCATTACTCTGAATTATTTTTCAGGTAGATTGCCTATTTCCTCTTCATTTGTTTGGTCTGGTGGGTTTTTGCCTTGCTCTTTCCTCTGCTGCATATTTCTCTGTCTTCTCATTTTGTTTAACTTACTGTGTCTGGGGTCTCCTTTTCACAGGTTGCATGTTCGTAGTTCCCATTGTTTTTCGTGTCTGCCCCCAGTGAGTGAGGTTGGATCAGTGGCTTGTGTAGGCTTCCTGGTGGAGGGGACTGGTGCCTGTGTTCTGGTGGGGGAAAGGTGAATCTTGTCTTTCTGGTGGGCAGGGCCATGTCTGGTGCTGTATTTTGGGGTATCTGTGAGCTTAGTATGATTTTAGGCAGCATCTCTGCTAATGGGTGAGGTTATGGTCCTGTCTTGGTAGTTGTTCTGCATGGGATGTCCAGCAGTGGAGCTTGCTGGCCTTTGGGTGGAGCTGGGTCTTAGCACTGAGACGGAGATCTCTGGGAGAGCTCTCGCTGATTGATATCATGTGTGGTCGGGGGGTCTCCTCTGGTCCAGTGTCCTGAACTTGCCTCTCCCACCTCAAAGGCTCAGGCCTGACACCAAGCCAGAGCACCAAGACCCTGTCATCCACATGGCTCAGAAGAAAAGAAAGAAAAAAGTAGAAAAATAAAAAATTATTAAGAAAATATTGAAAACAATGAAAAAATAGAAGAGAGCAACGACACCATTAAACAAATCCACCAATGATAAGAAGCACTAAAAACTATTCTAAGATGAACATAAACTTCAGAAACAAATCAGTTGCAGACAGCAAACCCCAAGTCTACAGTTGCTCCCAAGGTCCACCACCTCAATTTTGGGATGATTCGTTGTCTATTCAGGTATTCCAGAGATTCAGGGTACATCAAGTTGATTGTGATGATTTAATGTGCTTCTAGGTGCAGGCCCCATCCTTATTCTTTTGTCTCTGTTTTTTCTTTTGCCCTACCCAGGTACGTGGGGATTTTCTTGCCTTTTGGGAAGTCTGACATCTTCTGCCAGAACTCAGTAGATGTTCTGTAAGAGCTGTTCCACATGTAGATGTATTTTTGATGTATTTGTGGGAAGGAGGGTGATCTTACTTCTCCACCATCTTGAAGGTCCCCCTCCACCCCATCTACAAGTCTTGATCAAAAATTTCACATTGTCATCTCAAATATCAGATCTGCTGCCCGGCTTTAACTTGTTTTTCTGGGTGAGACCCGCAGAGGAGAGGGCCAGGCAGGTGAAGGAGCTGGGTGGGGCTGTAGAGCCAGGGTCCCCGGGGAGCTGACCACTATGGCATCCCAGCTGGGTTCTTGAAGGCAGGGTGTTCCCAGTGACTTTTTTCAATAGTGCATCAGTTAAACAAAATCAATAGTGCCCTGAAGGTTTTATGTTAATAATAATGTCACTTTTATTGCTGTGTTGCTCATGATATCCAAAGTGCTTTTCCCATTCATTCATTCATTTAATTACCAAAATAATATTTCAAAATGTCAGCAGTCTCAAAACTATTCCTATTTACGTAGTATCTATCACATTATCCCTATTTACAGAAATGCTCTTTCATGCTGATTTTGTGCTGTGCATCTCATATCCTTCCTCCAGTATAGCAATACTCCATTCTCAGGTAATGAGAGTATTTGGTGCTGACAGCTCACAGGGAAATGCAGTCTGAGACACACACTCTAAACCCTCATGGGGCCAGTTTGCATCCATATAGAGATCCATTTAGGATTAAGAATTCCAGTCCCATTTCCTCAATGAGAAAAATTCTTAAGTGTCATTCCCAATTCCAATGATTTCTGTAGGATTTTGAATCTTCTTTGTAAGTGCACCTCAGTTCAATATTTCTGTTTTTCTAATTCTTCCCTTTACACCCTGAGAGTTGTAACAAAGAAAACTCTCCAATAAATCCCCTGCACCTTTATTTCATAGTCTGATATCTGGGAAAATTCTCCCCCAAAGCAGAGACTCAGGCAGCTTACCTGATCATCTAATTTTTGCAGACACCCAAGTGGCCCAAGGTAATAAATAAACCAATAGTGGGTAAAGACTTAGGTGGCTGGTCAAGAACTAGAAAGAAATGTTTTTTTGTCAGGTGTCTAGATCTATGAAGGAACATGTTGGATGGATCTATGTGAATCAGAACATGTTGTAAAGATCTTTGTATCACATTTTAATTCTAGCAGTAAATATCCACCATAGAAAAGTCAATCACTAAACTATCACATAGAAACAATGACTTTGCAAATTAGCTACCACAGAGTAGTCACAAGGGGCATATGTAGAATAGATAGGTATTTGAGATAAGGACTATCCATAGTTCAAAATTATAGCCTCCCCACTAGTTATCTATTTTACATTTGGTAGTGTATATATGTCAATGTCAGAGGGGTGGGATAGGGAGAGCGGGAGGGAGACACAAGAGGGAGTGGATATCTGTATACGTATAGCTGATTCACTTTGTTATACAGCAGAAACTAACACAACAATGTAAAGCAATTATACTCCAATAAAGATGGTAAAAATAAATTAAATAAATAAATAAATAAAAAAGCATAGCCTCCAACTACTCAAGCTAATCTAGTTAATGCTGTTACTGAATACCAAATCTTCAAGGAACAAAGGCTAGTAATGCCTTTGGTATGACATCAGTTTTCAAGGAGATTTTCCAGCTACTTAATAAAAATTTGCTAACATTGGATACTCTAAATCTAGAAGGGAAGCTGATTTGTTATTATTAAGACATGGGTTTGCATTTCCTCTGTGCAAGACCTTGGGCCCTTACTACTATCCAAGGATTTACTGAACATTTGAACCACTGATCTAGTGATCCTGCAAAACCATTGTTTATACCAAAAGAGCCAATTTACAGTAAAGGAAATGTGACAGTCGGGATTAGACCTTGGATCCATAAATCTCTTATATACTACATTGCCAGAGATCAACAGGCAAGGAAAGGAGCCAACATATTGTCAAGAGTAATTGACATTGATCATCAAGATGGGAGGTAGAATTCTTGTTATTTTATTGACCCAAGACTCTTAATTTTAAAAACTCTCCTGTACCTATAATTCTGCTTTACTATAAGTTAGTACCATTTATACCTATGTCTATTTCTAGAGATTGTTTTCTGTTTTATTGTTTTATTTGTCTACCTTTGTGCTAATACCACATTTCTTTATTTTTCATAGTTTATAATAAACCTTATTGTCTAGTAGAATGTATCCTCCACATTGTTCTTCTTAAAATGTGTGCTGGCTTTTCTTGACCTTTTTTAACTTCTTATAAATTTTAGACTTTATTTGTCAATGTTCATGATAAATTCTGCTGGAATTTTGGTGTGATTGCTCTGAATCTGATTCTGGTCAAATTAATTGAAGCCTTTAAAATTTCTTCAACCTATTAATATTATACTGTTTAATTCATTAATTTATTACATTTATCTCATTTACATTTTTCTCTAATCTTTTTTGTTAGATTCACTTCTAACCCTTTGATACATATAAATGGTATCTTTATTCTAAAATGTTATTTTCCAAATATTATTTCAGGTATAAAGAAATAAACTTAAATTTTATTTTACTTCATTTTCTTTTTTTTCTTTCAGTTTTATTGAGCTATAACTGAAATACAACACTATATATGTTTAAGGTATGCAGCGTAATGACTTACATTTGACTTACATACATCATGAAATCACCACAATAAGTTTAGTGAACAGTCATCAACTCATATAGATACAAAATAAAGGAAAAAGAAAAAAAAATCCCTTTTTATAAGAATTCTTAGGATTTACTCTCTTAACAGGTTTTATATGCCATACATTATTGTTAATTATATTTTTCATGTTGTACACTATATCACTAGTACTTATTTACCATATAACTGGAAGTTTCACCTTTTGCCTACCTTCATCCAATTCCCCCTCCCTCCAGCCCCTGCCTCTGGTAACTACAAATCTGATATCTTTTTCTATGAGTTTTCTTTCTGTTTGTTTATTTGTTTTTTAAGTGTAATTGGCCTGCAACACTATATTAGTTGCTGTTACAGAACATAGTGATTTGGTATTTTTATATTTTTCAAAATGATCACCACAGTAAGTCTAGTTAGGATATGTCACCATACAAAGATAATACATAGTTATTGACTATATTCCCCACGCTATACATTTCATACCTGTAACTCATTTATTTTGTAACTGGAAGTCTGTACCTCTTGATCTCCCTGACTTATTTCTGTCATCCTCCCGCTCCATTTTCCTCTGGCAGCAACCACCTCTTTGTTCTCTGTATCTATGACTCTGTTTCTGTTTTATTATGCTTGTTCATTGGTTTTGTTTTCTTAGATTCCACATATAAGTGGATTTCATAACTTGAATTTTATATTGTTAAACTTTAGTTTGTATCCAATACTGTAAATTCACCTTCTAATTCTAAAAATCCATTAAAAAAGTCTTTGGATATTCTATACGCAGAGTCAGTTCCTCTGTGAAAAATGACAGATATATATATTTTTATTCCAATTCTTACAACATTTATTTCTTATTTTTGTTTTCTTTGTCTACTTAAAACCATTAGATTTTTGAAATAACATGAAGATAGTGGGCATGACTCTACCACAGGAAAATATTGGAGTTTAGTTCTACTCTTAATTAATCAAAGCATACCCGGGTGGTAATATCCATTGATACATGGATGCAAGCCATAAATGGTTGGCAGCTGATTACAGGTCCACTCAGTGTTTTCTTGAAAACAATGGTGATGGAAAATCCTCCTGATGAGCAGAGCTTTAGGTGATATAACCACTCTTATATTTTGTGGAATTATATACAGACTTTGTCAGTGGAGATTGGTCTGCCCTGCTGGTTAAGAGTGCCTGGAATAAAAATATTAGAATATTATAAACAAGGAGTTCTGTGATAGAGACTTGTAGAAAATATTTATCATATTTTAACACTCAACCAAGAGCATTTTAGCACAGGCACTAAACAACCAAAAGAAAACATAGCCAGGCCGGTTTACATTAGCCATCCTTAGTCATTGGTGACACCAATATTGGCATTATAAGCACATGAACAAAGTGAGTTTAGGTTTTGAGACGGAGGCTAAGTATGAGGACATCTGCACAACTATTCTGCCTATTGGTCCCCACATATCTATCCTGGCAACAACAAAGACGAAGGCTAAGCCTTCAATAGGGCTTCAATTCTCACGAAGATGAGATGGTCTCTTAGTGACAAGTTGCTTACAATTGTCCTTTATATTCTGGAATGGTGAGTATTTTATTCTCAGAGGAATGGGTTTATCCAAACATAAATTTTGGATATGGGTTTCCCTTTCCTACATACAGAGTCTCAGCCAGTGCAAATATCTGAGTGCTACTAGTATAGAATCCTATATAATAGTATTTAAAACCAGGACACATGCCCTATAGCAAAGAATGAGGGAGGGGGCTCATGGCCATGGTACCCACTGATCATATCATACCATCTACAACCTTCTACTCGAATAAGCTTCGTAACGACCTTTGAAAGCATAGATGAAGTACCAATTTGGAGGTCACACTAAGCATGATGGCATGCCAACCATCTGGATGCAAGATACAAATTGAATCAAAGACACTGTGTTCCCATTAGAAAATACCCATGGTCTGGGGTTAAACAGGAATGTTCCCACTTATCATCACTCCCAACGACCCTTTGGGTTTGTGCTTTTTGTTCCTATATTTTGGGGTTCTACAGGATTAGAAATCTTGGTCTCTATAAAGGGCACATTGTTTTCTCCAGGATAAACAGCAAAATTCCCATTTAATTATAAAATATGACTGGTGCTCATGAAATTAGGATTCCTTGGGTACAGGAAGCAGTGGCCAAAAAATGAATCACTGACTTGACAGGGATAACTGACTGATCATCAAGAGTGGGTAGGTTTGCTCTTGCTCAGAAGGAGTAGGAAGGAATATGTGTGGAAACCAGGTGATCCATGTGGTGCCTTCCCTTGACCAAATATGAATGTAAATGGAAAGGAAAGCCACCACTAGGGACATGGTGACCTGAGTGCAGGCTCCTCATGAATCAAAGTCTAGATCACCACAATACGTGAGCAATTCAGGTCAAAAAAGAGAGTTCCCTAAAGGAAAGGGAATCTGGAATGGATGGTCAAAGAAGTAGATAAATAGAATCAGTTGTGGTTCTGAAACCAGTGCGTGTCAGAGGCCGAAGTCACTCTTTCAAACTTCCTTCTTATAAACTTCTCTTAGGAAGAGACATATTCATGGTTTACTTGCCCCTTGAATGTTTATGCAGAATTGGACATGTCCAAGGGTTAGACTGAATAACACTGAAAAGGGAAGAAAAATATTTATTTTAAAGAAAGCTCATTTTAATCGGAGAAAGAGTCATGTAACAAGTTAATAAAATTACACTATTGTGATGAC